>NC_137456.1:231362144-231685231 GCF_964235325.1 Thermobia domestica
ATAAAGATGAGATAGTATCGAATAGTTTGAAGATAACATGGAACGTAAAGGATTTGCTGTTTCTAACAACCATAAATAAAATGAAGTGATATATGAATAGCAATGAGTTATCTTGTTTTTCTAAGTATTAGATACATGTGCAGTTTGCATTTTGTTTCTGTTGTAGTGCCTCGAGTATCTTCATATAAATTTATTATCTGCTTTCATGTATTCGATATACTCCTGAAGTGTCATATTCAGGCGAGAAGAATATAGACGTCTCTCGTTTCACCTTTTGTATTCTAGGAATAAGCTTTTCTATGGTATTAAGCCAAATTTCAAAGACCGTAGATAAATTGCGGTACGAGCAAAATACGAATATACAACTAAAGGGAGGAAAGTTGGTGGAAATACATTATTGTAAATCTAAAATATTATATTTGAAAACACCTAGCTTCCTATCTTCCAGACGGGTAACGTTCGTTATGTAGAAAACAACTTCAATAGGTTGTTCGAATGAAACCTAAAGACACGTTAAAATTGAACGCGTACATACACATTGTTATTTGATAAGACACAGAACACCTCCATTCACCAACAATTTCATATTTTTGATAATGTGAGGGTGTAAGTTGAAAACCTGCTGAACTGTTAATGTTGCTTTTTCATGTAACATAAGGTTTCTCACCGATGTAAAGCTCAAACGGCTTGTGTGATTTTAAAGAAAGAACTCTATTATTTTCGATGAGTGACAATATAACAGCTTTTATTTATTTGTATTTTACGCGTCTTTCCAGAAATGCATTTTGCATCAGTCATTATATGGTTGAATCCCATGATCAGAACAGACTGCTAACTCCTTTTTAGGATATTTATGTTCTAATTCTTCCGTGGACTATAGAGCTTACATTCAAATTGACCACTATTGAACAAAACATAAGTGATTTTTGTATTTTTAATAGAATTTCATCCTTTTGAATCATACTAAAAGAAATAAAACAAAAATTAATTTGACATTTAAAATATACAAAATCCCCCCAAAACATTTAGTGTACTCTTTCACTTAAATGCACAAATGTTACAAAACTACAAATCTTCACACAGATAATAGCTTTACCAAGCTGCTTATCGAATCTGACGCCAAGCTACCTATCCAGTCTCAAGAAATAAATTACAATTAATGTTTATGTGATGGGTGTTCTTTTTCCTTAAACATAATTCTAAGTGTACTTGTCTTAGCATATTTCATTTATGTTTACTTAATGCATACAATCTTACTAGGAATGCAATGGATGTACCCGATTGCAATGAAATGAGCTGAGCGAGCTTAAACTACGTAATCATTCCTGGCCATTATGCAATAATAAATGCCATTTTTAATTGTTGACAAAAAAATCGCGTGAAAACTTTTTCCCCATGTTAAGTCTATGCAAGCGTTTTTCGGTGATTATTCCTCGATGGTACATCGGATTTTTGATTTCGACCTATGTTGTCACTCAACACGACATACTCTATCAGCGTGCTAAGTTTTCTTGAGATCGACCAAACGGTCTAGGAGGAAGCGTTTTTCGGTCATTATTCCACGATGGTACATCGGATTTTTGATTTCGACCTATTTTGTCACTCAGCACGACATAAGCTATCAGCGTGCTAAGTTTGGTTGAGATCGGCCAAACGGTCTAGGAGGAGTTCGCGGACAACCAAACGGCTAACCCGAGTATAAGAGCTTCGCTTCGCTCAGCTCAACAAGGAACACTGTTCGTCACTTTCTAACGATGTACCATTATTTAGTTCATATAACATATATCATGTTGTTTTTTTTCTAAGTATATATTTGCATTCCAAACATTAGTCCAATTTGCCTTCCATTAGCGTACCTAAGTCCTGTATGATCTTCGCACAAGGAATCTTAAAATAAAGTAATAGAAAATATCCACCAAGGACATCAGGCTAAATCCAAGAAATAACGAAAGGAGTCCACCGACTGTCACTGAAAGAAATGCATAATTACGAATTAATTGAAATTATTAGAAATTATGCAACATCAAATTTTACATATTTTAATAATTAAAGTGTGGACAATTTTTTCTTGTTTATATATACATGAAAAGGTCTTATATTGTAATGAGCGAGTAACTACGAAATAATCAAAGCATAAATAATATATAAGAAACAAGAGACTATGGCAAGCGACGTACACACGGTACTGTAGGCAATCTCGAAGCTAGTACTTTTTCTTTTTTATCGCAGAAATCAATCCACCCGTCCTATAATACCTACCCTGAGGTAAGGTTACATTTAAATTACACAATTCAATATGTCATTTAATCTCACTATACTCATTTTTTACCAAACCAAGTGCTTACTTATTCTCAGATAAAAAGAACAAATTATTTAGAAAATGAATGAAATACAAAATACAAGCCTTTTGTTAAGATGCAATTAAATATCCGTTGAAAGAATTATACTTGCTCTACTTAACATGAAAAGTTTGTCTCAATATTTATTTACTGTATTAGTTATTTATTTTTTAAGAATAGTTGCTATTTACCTAATTACGATAGGTGTGCTAGGTTATCTAAACTCAATACAAAGTTTTCGTATTACTTACCACCGTCTGTTGTGGCTGTTTCCTTCTGTAGTGAAAGGACACGCTGCTCTGCACATTGATAAAATATGCATTTGATTTGTGAGTTTGCAAATTATTCTGTTGTCCTAATATTTTCTCAGATGTAGCACATAATTTCAGCTCTTTTTCACCTTTTCTAAATAGTGAACATTATAAATGTCGTGGTAGTTCTTCCGATAAGGAGAAATGTTTTGTAATTTTCTACTAAAACGAAATTTCTTGATCTCCAATTTCGTTTCTATATATTTGCATGAGTACTGATTAATTCTCATATCAACGTATAATCAGTATTAAGCAACACACATCTTAAGAAAGAAATAGGTATTATGTAGCATTCATTTATCTATCAGCAGAAAAATATGCATAAGCAAAGAGTTAAAAACAAAACGTAATCCAGAATAGAACCACTCATTAAATATTGTAGTCAGAATAGTTTAATTTCAAGGGTGAGTTTATTAGAAGAGAAGTTAAAATTCAGAATTGGACAGAACACATTAGACATGTTAAAGTACACATTAGATAGAACATATCACAGGGCATATAACTGGACGATTTCAAGTAATAGAAAGATGGAGTAAAATACTGAAAGTGACAATCACAGCACCGAAAAGTTGTGGATGTAACTTAATGTGGAACAACAGTAGTAACAGCACACCCAGATGATTATCTTGAAGTTGAAGTGTAGAACTCAGATCATATCTGAAAATGTATTCAAGGTAGACGGACTAGGATTATTTTATACAAAACTGCAAGATAAAAGTATAACAAGAGAGAAAACTATACACCAGGATTTAAGACGGGAAAAATGGCATGTTATATCATAAATCACGTGTTCTCTATGATTTCATGTCACAAAGGTCGGAGTTGAAGTAACACAGCATCAAAATGACCACTGTCAAAGTGTCCCTACATCAATAAGATCAGAGTAAAAACGTCCCATGACAAATGATCCCAAATAAAAAGAGTCCTACGTCAAAACACCTGAAATATAGCCTCAAAAATCCTGAAGATTCTAGAAGTACTTATTAGGAAAATACTTTGAATGAGGACGGAACTTAATTTGCTTGTTTAACGAATATTGACGTACAACTATATATTGCTAATCAAAATTGCTGCTAGAAGCTAAAAATAACAATTCCCATGGACCAAAGGAGAGAAAATATTATACGTGGGTATTTGTAAAAAAAACTGAATTTTAAAAAGGTCCTCATGACAGATACCCCGGATTCCGAAATATTGGATTACCTTTGACATCAATTTACTATAAAAATGTCTATAAATTTGAATGTAAACTAATTTTTATATATCTTAATTTCTTTATGATACAGAGTGTGCTATATTTGACGTTTGTATATAGTAAGCAAAACTATTGGAAAGACAATTAAGAACGCGACATGTTAAAAAGGAAAACACAAAGTTGGAACCCTGCAAGCATACTGTTGGGAATACTAGACTGAATAAAACGGTGGAAATCGTACCAGCCCTTTTGGTTTCTGTCATATTGGATATCGCACAATGTTTTCAAATCGAAAAGAGCCTTCTAAACACACCAATTTAGACTTCACTCTACTCGTAACCGATAATCTGAATTGTCACCTATCATATTTCTTTTAAAAAGGTAGGTGTACTATATTTGACGTTTGCAAATAGGTGCAAACCTGCATTGAGTGATAATGTCGACATCATGGCTGCCAACTTTTATTCCAACATATTAGGTATCACACAATATTTTTTGAATGGAAAGGATATCCCTGACGTGTCATTGATACCTTGAAACAGGAACCCGAACTCACTTTTGACGTATTGCTAAGTATGTACAATATATAGTGTTGAACATTAAAGAATTGGTTGTAGATCGAAGAAGAAAATATTATGTGCTTTGGTTCAGTGTGTAGTATATATTACAGAGAGCATGGACAAGAAAATGTGACACTTACGTACAGAATGCGTCAATTGTTTGACTGTTTGACAATAGGCAATCCGCTGGTAAAGGTGCACTCTGTAGCATATCACGAGAAAGTACCCTCGTTTCTTTTCACAATCCGATACCAAAAGTCATACATGTCGTGTGGTTTGTTCTGATATATCATTTACTGACTTCAACTCCATAGAAAGTAATCCAGGAGTGACAAATCGACAAAACCTAATGTAACATTCGATCACATCTCGTTTTCCAATCAATCGTTGTGGAAAGGATTTATACTAATTAAGATGTAAACTAATTCTGTCCATATAGTGGCGGCATTCGGTCATTAAAACCAAATAGAATTAAAATTAAACGTGATCATATGTGGGACCTCAAAGACATGAAGAATGTTCTTAGAAAGGGCTGACAAATGTTTCTCATCTGCCAGGTGTCCATTAAGAAGGACCAGTAATTAAGTTTTCTATTATTCTATCCAACATTTAGTTTCTTTGGATGATCCATCAAGTAATTTTGGTATCTGTAGCTCCAATGCGATGTTCCATTATACAATCCTGTTTATGTTGGATCATCTTACCATTTAAAGTAAATATCAATTCACCAGTCAATATAATTGAGGACTTTGATGCAATAAGGGCATAAGTCTGAAATGAAAAGTTCGAGAAAAACAATGTGGAAATTTAAGTAGTGCTTTTTTTTGTAAAACAATGTAAAATGCTGCATTTTATTCAGCTATGGAATTGAAATGTTAGCAGGAGGCTAAACAGGCATAGCAAAACTACAAATGCGTTTGTTGCAAAAAACCGGCGTAAACTCGCTTACTCCTTTACATCAAACTCTTCGATTTTATTTACGTCAATACTAGTATAATCGATATTCTGCATTTGGTTTGCAAAATACAGTACAGTGTTCAAAGTTACCTGCCGTCAGTTTGTATACTAAAAGCCTTTATAAGGTTTAAACTCAGTGGGCATTAGAATTCCTTACACTAATTTCACAGCAATCTTGTTTGCAATGCTGCTGTTGTTTGCGGAGTTTCCAGAAAGAGTGGAATGCATAAAATGAAACTAGCTCATTCGTACATAATTTCTGCCTTGCTGATCACACAGTATTTATCAATTCCATTTTCTGCGAGATGGCACATTATGCTTTCCTACAGTTGAATTGGAAACTGGGTTACCTTCGGAAGATGTAACATAAAATTACTGTCGTATCTCGATTGATATATATAGCCTAATTAATAACAGAGTACTTTCTCATTCAGTTTAGTCTATTATGACCACTGACATAGTAACAATTCTCCTTCCTTCGGTGTATCGCGAATAAGATGACAAGCGCACTTGATTGTTATATTCTAAGGTTAGTTAAAGTTTAAATCGTTATGAGCTGGTTGATCTAATAAATAACCGTGTTTCTCGTGCACCACTGAAACCTTTCGACACGTGAAAATAAACTGATTCTCATTGCATTTGGTTTTTCCTTACGGCTACACAGACGTACAGATAACCACTAACGTTCATTTACACTAGCACTTCATTAACTTCAATAATTACTCCCTACAAATGCATATAATCGCATATCTTCTAATGCTGTACAATTAAATTCAATCAAATCTCTAAGTATAAACCATAGCAACATCTTATCTCAGGATGTGAGCCAATATTCTCAAACACTTTAACCCAATTATAACTAGTATTTCCAACACTGATTTTCAGCCCCAATCATCTGGCACTTGTCTTGTAATATACAGGCTCTTACATTACATACACACATACATACAATATATATATATATATATATATATATATATATATATATATATATATATATATATATATATATAATTTAAAAGTTCAGCTTGAAGTGGGTACTAACTATCTTCTAGAATTCATTTGGAACAGGTCAGGCATTTTGCTGACCACAAAAGCTATGGGTTAAACATAGATATCTAAGTTATTTTTGACACGGCAATGAACTTAGATTTAAGCGTCATTACTAACTTCACTATTCATTTCACAAACAATAAAAGCAATAGATTGGCGAATGATACCTTTTTCTGCCTTATATTTAAATGCTACTCCTCCCAACCAACACCCTTTTACATGTCTCACTCCCATATCACAATTCCTAAATTGAAAGTTATATGTCTACGAAGTTTAGTTAAAATTACGCCGGACGTTCCGTAGTGAAGCTGGAATAAATATTCATGCACATACAGAGTGTCTCAAAAGTCCACTGACAAAGGGTGACCCTGTTATTATCAGAGTTACAACAAAATGTAAGAGGGAAAACCGTCTACAAAATGTGATGTTCTCAATCTAAAGTTTGATTTTTTTTTAAATCGGACAAGGTTTTGGCTTGTACACTCTGTATGCGCCCAATATTTAATGAAAATGCAGCATTGCCATTTACGGGGAGGTTGATAAATTTTGTAAGGGTATGGTGAGTCGGGTTATGTTTGAAATTGGGGCTGACTATAGACACGTTAGCATAAAAGCAGCAACTCTAATCACTTATGTTGTAGGTCAAGGTCAAACAGCAACGTTGCATTTCTATTTAACATTGAGCGTATAAATAGTGTACAACCCAAACGGCTCCTCCGATTTAAAAACAAAATCTTCACCTTAGTTTCAAAGCATCTTATTTGTCACTCACACCGTGAGTTGAATGGAGATAAGACGTAATTAAGTTGTTGCTGTGGGTATATCCAACCTACTACCTGATTGTGGCAGATCAGTTACACTGTGAACTTGCGGAAGAACAGAATGAGCATGGGACCTCCAAAGAGCGTCATAAGAACGTGTATTTTGTACAAGATCAAACTATGGTAAACGCCGCTGCAGCGAGCTTTCGATGAGGGTGTCAGGCTTTCGATGAGGGTGTCATGACTACGCGCACAGTGCAGCGGTCGTTTAACACATTTGAGGACAGTAACGAAACACTCGAAGACGCGCCACGTTCTGGAGGATTAACACATGTGCAAAATATTCAGGCAGAAATTGATTCGAAAAGTGACCAGACATGTGAGGAACGTGGGGCTACAATTTAGTATGAGTGGAGAAAAAAATCGGCAACACCTCCATCAACTTTGGAAGCACTACAACTTAGGACGATGAGTCATACATGATGTGTCACCCGACCAGATGGCAACGCTACCAGACACTTGTGTTTCTTTGCTCTCTAGTCTAAGGAAGAAGCCATTTCTGGAGGTGTTGACATGTGATGAGAAGTGGGTCCTGTACGAAGCTTCATGCACCGTCATAATTGGTTAGTATCCCACGAACTGGTTCGAAAACAGCCAAAACCAGCACTGCACCAGAGGAAGGTCCTCTTGTTTGTTTGGTGTACTGTTCGGGGCATCGGGCATCGGGAATTGCTAAAATCTGGTCAGAGCACCACTTCAGCTGTGTACTGTTAGCTGTTGAACCGTGTTCAAGAAAAAACTCAAAACTCTGGGTCCTCCTGGTTTTCCTGTTACAGAATAACGCTAAGCCTCTTGTGGAGACACCATTCTAAGCGTTGGGTGTAAAACACTATTGCATCCGCCATACTCCCCGAACATTGTGCTGCCCGAATATTAATGTCTCATTCCTTCGACAATCCCCTTAGAGGACGTCAGTTTTAATTCATAATAGAAGTGAAAAATGTACTTGATACATTTCTCGCCTCATAACCCACCAACGCCTATTTCGATGGAATCCCGGCCTTTCAGGACGTTGGCGGAAAGTCGTGGATTCTTTTTGAGACTCTTTTCAATCTTCCAGTTACGTCTCACTTGACATATCGATGCTCGAATGTGGTGGGTGAAAAGCGACAGGACATTCTGGGTTATCTTTATATATTGACATGTCAACAGCGTGTTTCACGCTATCCCTGTAAACACTCAATCTTGCGAACATTGTCGTTTATGGATAAAATTGTGATTAAATGTCATCACGACAGTAACATAATAGATTGACAAACAAAAACTATGAATTCAATACTTATATCAGCCATTTGGAATATTTTATTTTCGCCCCTTTTTTACTCTCATGCAAAAGTAGAATGACTTTGATTTTAAGGTTATCGGAAATCTAATTACAACTCTCAGTTACATCAAGTACTTTAGATTCGACTCTAATATCGGTCTTTTTCGATTAATTTTTGTGCTAGTGTGTGTCAAACAAAAACTTAAATAATATAGAGAATTTCACGAATCAACTATGGGACAATGAGAATTAGGAATTCATTATTAATATCCTATGTTTTGATTATTTTTCATGTCAACTTTCCCACCAAGTTGGCGGTTGAACTGTGATGTTAACGATAGTTTTCCTATTCACTTCAGCTACCTCAAAAAATATTGCCTCTTTACGAATATCGGTCGTTTTACTTATCGTTTTATTTGTTACACTCTTGCATTCCTTTCTAGTTATCCTAAGAAGTCTTATCCTATATAATATTGAACTTAAAGTAAACTAAGGGATCCAGATTCGATATTAATATCGATCATTATCAGATATTTTTACATATCAGAAGTTTATTCTTACACCAACCCCAGGTCCATAATAATGGCAGAAATTGAAGTCTAATACCAACGGCAGTGTCACTATTTATATTAGAGTCAGGGACCTACGTATAAAACACTAATATCTTCTAACATTTTTATGTCACTCTTTCTACTTTCGTAGATGGGTTAGAGGATCTTAGCCAGACTGGGGACTGATCTTGCACTTTAAGGGCATCGAAGTTTTAACCAATCAGTTCATGATGGTGTCACACCAATTAAGTCACATCTACACACACACACACACACACACTAATTTTCTACTTCTTAGTTAATATAGTTAGTATTTAATAAGAAAACACATAACGATTTATAACTTAATTTAAGAGTTTCGGTACTGTTGTTACAATTTTCTTCCTATAATGTGGGTAACTGCTGTTACATGCAGTGCCTAATCCTTGTTTTAAACCTTCTTTCACCGTAATTCGTAAATGTTGATCTTGCAATTAGTTCCAAAGATTCTCAATGGAGTTAAAGTCGGTACTCTGGGTTGGCTTCTGGTTTCATGGAATTTTGGGAAGTTGTGAAACAACCATTCCAGTACAACATATGCTTAATATTCGGAATCAGTATCTTCATAAGATAGAAGTTCTCCTCTTTTCAGGTTTTATGTACTTACTTGAAAATTTGTCTTAAGAACGTTAAGATATATATATTTCTTTCGTTATAAAGGTGTTAACCTATACTAACTCTCCAACATTTTCAAACATATATCATAAAATCATAAGTCTTCCTCCTCCGTGTGTTACAACAGGCTGGAGCTTCGTAATATATAGATGTCTATGTACTTGTTGGAAAACTATTATTCAGCCAACACAAATCAATTAAGATTCATTTTAGATTCTTCAGTACACAATACATACACAAACCGCTTTTTGAGTTTATTTATAAAAGCTCTAGCAAATATCGTTATCTTATGTTTCTAATTAGAAGATATATGATATTTTCTAGGTATTCTACCATTACATCCACCGTATTAACCCCAGACATCACCACACATTTACCACATATAAGATTGTCACCACCTTTCGAAAGAAGACATTGAGTTCTATTGAATGTTCAAAATTTGGAAACATTAACAGTATTCAACTGTTTTATAGTCGTAAATTTACAATAAACAACAACGAATATACTAACTATTGAAATATGTTGTATCGGTAACTGACTCCGCAATGTCTTACAAACACAAGCAAACAAAAATGAAATATCAAGAACACAGCTAACGTCCCTCGTGATTATAGAGCTATCCGGATACTTTCTTCTACTAGATAGAAACGACAAACGTAGCACACGTTACCTTATAAGTGAATGACGATTCGTAAAAATCAGTTGAGTTTCTAGGAAGATTGTAACTTAGATTGGTGTGACAAATATAACTTTCTATTTAAGAACGTTGTGTTACATCTAATATATCATAATTCAATATGTATTCACAATACGTTAAGGCAATATGAACTACTAGTGTAGTATAAGATCTTCAGTAGTATGAACATGCAACATTTCCTTTTCATCTTCCCACTGCTCCCTCCTAATATTCTTTTTAAATATTTAGAAATTTCAAACATAGCAGACAGAGTCTCATAAACTAATGACGATGGGTAAAAAGTGAGCTCACATTCCCATTTTAGGAAATATTCTACCTTAAATTGAAGTGTAAAAACATATATCTTTCTGCTTAGAAACAATATTGAGATATGTAATATGGTGAAATTTAAAATGTCTTCCGTTGTAACCATACTTATAGTCAATGCTGTTTTGTCCAGTGATACAAATATCAACTGCAACGTTTGCTTTTTCTCTGCACACTTGTGTCGTTGTTACTGGCCTATCCCAATATTTTGATTAACTCTGTATGCAGAATCATACGTACGTTTTAACAATAAAACGAAACATGTCCTCTTCATAGAATAGTTTTCGTACTAATAAACATATTTATACTTTTCTCGCGGCTGCAAACAGGTAATTCAAGAACAAAGGGGACAGCCAATAATAATTATAGTGGTCGGGCAATCACACGTGAATACAAGCCCAAGAAGATGATTTGACAGGCAAATTTCCATGGAATACCGGCTAAATCGATAGTGAACGCTGCAGAAAAGACAACCTCCAGAATAACCAGGATCAGGATCACCATTCATGTTTCCTATTTGTTTCAAATGATCAGTAACATTCTTCCTTCTTTTGGATAAACACCTGAACTTCGTACCGCGACGCCATTCTTTCACGGCTCCGTTTTTAAACTTCAGTTCTATTCTCAGGATTTTTCTAGCGGAACACTTCTAAGATGTTGCTCTTTCTACACTGGTTCACTTGCCACAGTGCCCTTTTGAATTTGTGTATTTTCTCTGGTGGCGCTTTGCCTGAGGCCCTTTTCAGGCAATACTCTTTCAACAGGTCATTTTGACGGGGAGCAATATTGACTAGGGTCCTTTTTTCGCGCGGCTCTTTAGATGTAGGTCCTTCTGACGAGGGCATAATTGAAGAATGCTAAACGTTTACGTATGGCCAATTGAATTTACATAGAATGTAGATATCAATTGAACAATTTTTGCGATTTTGGACAAACAATACACATTATTCAATTGTGTCCATACAAATAGTGACTTTAAATGAAGTTTCTAAAGGGGTTCCAATACACATGAGGTAAAAATAATTCTGCGAAAATGCTGGTTAATCCATAATAAACAGAGATAAACGAATGAATAGGAATATCGTAGCTCTGAATCTGAATTTTCCTATTGGTGTTGAAAAACTTTGTTGGGGTTAAAATCACCCTGTATGTGTTTCCAATGTTATTTCTTAAAAGGTTAAGTGAGTGTTTCTCTTATTTGCTTATATAACATTTATTATTACTTTTGTGTGCAAGTGCCAGAAGAAGTCGGTTTGAAACTATTTTTTCACCCAGAAAGAAACTATTCAGAATTGATTAATTTTTAGTTATGTTCTATTTTAACCCTGGATATTTATATCAGTTTTAAGTTGTATTTAAACAATTTAAATAGATGCACTCTCACTGAAAACGTAATCCGAAAATATGTGCACAAAACGAACGCGCTTGTTTACTTTTCTCTCTGAAAATGCATCACAATGAGGATACTTGTTTGTATGGTATTCCAATTAATCTTATTCAGTATTTGACTTAATGCGTTAAGAAGATTACTCACAGTGACTTTAAGGATATTTTTAGATTACACCTTAGGGTATTTATAGTTATTCGGCCATTTATGTACCTATGGTATTAACTGCAGTTCATAAATACGGAGCAACCTCTTGTAGTATTTTAGTAATAACGATAATCCTTGATAATAAAGAACGAACTTATCTCACTTCGTCTCAGTGGTTTCTTTATTTCTAAAAACTAAAGCAAAGACAAATCCAGAAGGCATAGCGAGTCATGATATCTTTACTTAATGAATTATAGTATTCATTTTATATAGTATTATAGTATTATATTAACTAAAATCAAAAATGTATACCAGATGACATGATGTGACATGAATACCAATTGACAAGAGGAACGAAAATAAGTACTAGCCCTTTGTACTCTTAACTAACGAAAGATTAAGAAGAAATTAGATTCGTTTCTGATGAACATCTTAACTCTTGTACGTCCCTCGATTTTTGCATACACATAAGTTCCTCTGGGTCAAAATGGACCCATTCATTTTTTATGTTTCAATTTGTAGTTTACACTACATTTGTACATGCAATAGCGTTGTGACTGGTTTGTGTAAAATATAACAAAAGATGGGTCAAAGCTAGACAAGCGTCACTGTTTGGGGGGGATTTCCTCGGCCCCCTATATTTTTTAAATACATGATATATTTTCCGGTCGCCCTCAAATATTTAGAAATAAGTGTACAATTGTTTTATTATTCACTGAAATTTAACATGCCAGAGATGCTCTTGCATCTAGAACACTAAAACATCACACACACACACACACACATATATATATATATATATATATATATATATATATATATATATATATATATATATATATATATATATATATATATATATATATATATATATATATATATTACTTTTGACTTCTGTTGCAATCAGGTTTTATTTAGGTTACTTTTGGTTAGGTTAGGTCATGCGTTCCTGTTAACTTTTATTGAAAACCTCTGAGAACAAAATCCACGTAAGTGGTTTGTTTTCTTTTATGCTACTTGAAACATGTGTACACTCATTTTACTGTTTTTGACATTGCTCACAAATCTGATTGGGATGTCTTTTACAGATAAATTTGTTTCACAAATTATATTTGATCGTATTTTTGTCGTCTGTTCCCTTTCACGTGTGGCAATACCTCTTTTGCTCAGAACATCAGGGCTACTAGTCGTTTGATGAACACACTCCTCCTGTGTCTCTCCACGGAGCGATCGTACGATTTCTTGGGCTGCACTTTTCTTAGCACATTTTTGTTTGTTTTATGTATATTTTCAGTTGAGTTGATTTTAGTTTAGCGTCCCTTTGAGCAGCGAGACTGTATGAGACGTGGACCTACTGATTACCGTGGAATCCGAACCACTTGAGCTCCTGCCAGGAATCGAACCCGAGTGTCCCACGCCAAAGGCGCAAACGCTTAGTCAGGAGGGAGATCTTGATGCAGTTTTCAATCAGAGCTTTCCGAAGAATTTTCATCAGACAGGGAAGACGAAGACAAAGAATCCTGCACTGATAATTGATCCTCCGTTTCAGATGTCAGTTCATCGTCAGAAAAAGTAAGAAAGTTTTGAATTCTTCTGGTGTCAAAGCAGTCATTTTGGACACCAAAATGGTCTGTAATTACTGCACAGCGAGGAAACAAGCAATACTACGAATAAAAACTTATCCAAAATGAACCTAAACAATGTTGCCAATACAAGGTATCTGAAAGAAGCTAAACAACTTTGCCAGTACAGTATACGGGAAGAAACTAAATTATCTTCGGACAGTGCAATAACTAATAATAATAATAATAATAATAATAATAATAATTATTATTATTATTATTATTATTATTATTATTATTGCATTGTTTTGTGGATGTATAATCATCAGAAATCCATTCAATAATGATTTTTCAGTCACTTAAATATTTATTGAACTAATGGGTCTAAATGGACCCGAGGAACTTATGTATTAGTTTTTCTACTGTGACGTAACAGGATGGAGATTTGAATCGAAATTTTTACAAAACACGTATTTGGTAAAATAACTAAAAGTCACGAAGCATGTTGATCACAGCTCACATAGGGTCCGAGATAATTAAGTTGAAAAATCGCTTTGGGTCAAAATGGACCCGAGGGACGTAAGAAGGTTAAACGTCTGTCTGGAAAATTGTGTTATCAAATTATTTAATAACAAATATGCAAAATAATATTAATGATAATAATCAAGAATGAGGTTTATTTTGAAATGAAATGGAATGAAATTTTTGAGTTTTACGTCCCACGATTATGCCGGCTATTCTAAAGGAGACGGTGATGATGAGAAATGAATAAAATCGTGGAATAAAGAAAGTGGGAGGAAGCGTGAGAACCCCGAGGAAACCCACACCTTGTTTGTACACCACAAAGTCTACTTGACGGGGGCAGGGTTTGAACCAGAGACCCCATGTACCAGAGGTGAATGAGGCTCGTTGTCTACAAGTTATATTGAAACTGGGGATTAATAAGTAAACTATATTTTTAATTCCACACATGTCATGAAATGTATGTTATTACTCTTAGGAAATGAAAAACAAACACAATTATTGTATCTTTCCTAACTCCACGGGAAGACAAATGACCAATACGTACTCACCAACAGTAAATATTATATGGCACCATATGTTTTCTATGAATCAGTAATACATACAAATACTTTATATTTCCAAAGAAACTATATGCATTAAGGGAGCACTTCAAAAAAGTGGGAGGGCAACTGCGTCCTCTCGTTGACCAACAACATAAGTAAATAAGTTCCTGTTTGAAACGGAGGATGGCGTTCAACATGTTAGAGTAAAAGACAAAAGCTTTATTTACTTATGTTGTAGGTCCAGGTAAATGCGAACGTTACGTTTCATTTAACATCGGGCTCATAAATAGTATAGAGCCCAATGACTTATCTGATTTGAAAAGTTCCTTCACTCTAGAGTTTTAAAAAAATCATATTTTGAGGTGAGTTTTCCTGTTACATTTTGTTGGGGACTTTTAAGACATCCTATATATATACGCAGTGAACGATAACAGAGGTCAATAGAAGGAGGCAGTTTTCCTATCAATCTTCTGAAGTGACCCCTTAATGTCTATTGCTTCATTTGGAAATGTGAAATTATTGTATGTATTACTGATTCATAGAAAACATATTGTGACACATAATATTTGCTGCTTTGAGTACGTATTGGTCATTTGTGTTCCCGCGGAGTTAAGAAAGCTACAGGTATAAAATTTTATCTGCAATTCAAAGTAATTAATATTGCAATTACGTATTTTTTAATGTCGCAGCAATTATTTGTAGTATTTATTCTCTTTCATTTCCTAAGAGTAATAATATACATTTATTGGCATGTGTGGAATTAAAAATATATATTATTCATTAAATCCCCAGTGTTAATGTAACTTCTGCAAAACAAGCCTCATTATTGATCACTATTATTAATATTATTCTTTCTGTTTATTCGTTTTGCAAATGTGTTATTAAATAATTTAATAACACAATTTTCCATACAGGCTTTTAAGATGTTCATGAGAAACGAATCAAATCTCTTCTTAAAGTTTCGTTGTTAAGAGTACAAAAAGCTAGTACTTTTTCGCGTTGCTTTTCTCAATTTACTTAATAACATACTAAATACGATATACGGTATTTTAACTGAAAAAATAGTATCCTATTGTTATACAACCTTTCATCAAACAAAGTTTTAGAAACAACTAGGAAAACTTATATTAATATAGAAATATTCAGATGTCTTGTCCCCAAATTTTAACATTCAATCTCCCCAGTATACATACATACATACATATATATATATATATATATATATATATATATATATATATATATATATATATATATATATATATATATATATATATAGATAGATAGACATAGGAGAGTATAGTTATTGTTAGAATAAATATGTAAATATACTAACCTTCAGTATAGTAATAAACTCTTTCATTGATTTTCTACTTACGTCAATAGTACTTAGCATATACATGTTTGATTTTAGTTACCAAAATGCATTAATTTTTAGAAATAAAGAAACCACTGAGAAATACTTACTTTATCTTTTAAGAAATAGCATTGGGAACGTATATGTGTACTAGTGATTTTAACACCACCAAAGTTTTACAACAAAAATGGAAAAAAACTGATCCAGAATCACGATATTCCTACGCAGTCGTTTTATCTCTCTTTATTATGAATTTACCAGCATTTTCGCAGAATTATTTTTAACTCATGTGAACTGAAACCTTTTAGAAAGTTGGATTAAAATCCCTGCTTTCTATGAGAACAATTAAATAATATGTATTGTTTGTGCAAAATGGCAAGGATTGCTCAACTCATATATACATTCTATACAAATTCAAGTGTCCATAGGTAAACGGTTAGCATTCTTCAATCATGATCGGGCGATTTTGTGTTTTTCTCTTGTTGTTAACAAGGAACTTATTATTCTCTTAATATTCCACATATTTAGATGTCTATTTATACTGCATAAATATTGTGTAGAGAGCAGTGTTCATTTATTATTGTTTCGTATCGATTTCCACTCATCGATCTATTCACTGATTGAGAAACATTATTTACCATTACGAACTGTAATCAATGTTGGGAATCTGTTCCTTTCTCTTCTAATTACTTATAGCTGTTTTGTTCGATTCATGAACAATAAACACACGAAAGGACAGTCCAAACTAATGAATTCATTTATGTCTGGGAATTTATTCTATGTATTCTGACTTTGTTGCTAAATTGAAGAAGTATTTGTTTACGTTTATGTAATGAATTGGTAACAGGTCAAAACCCCCACAGCCAAAACCCCCACACTCAAGAAATGTCAAAACGCCGACACGATCGGTCATAACTCCGATTTGGTGTTATGGCCTAGACCCGATGCATCTCATTCCGAATAACGTGAAGTTGGTATACAGAGAATCATAATACACCTTACACATGTTTCTCAAATCTTAAGAAGTCACACTGAAAGTTTTCTGATTCATGTAAAAATTTGTAACCAACAAATTAATAACAGCATAATCAATGCATGATTAACTTTTAATTTTATTAAATTTATATTACATTCTTTAGAAAATTTAATAAACTTACATGTAATGCAGCAATATTCCGATCTCGGGTTACATGTACAGTCCACTGCAAAAAACCTGCAACATGAGCTTGTATGTTTATTGTGAAACTACGCCTAACAGCGCAGGGAATCAACATAACGTCTAAGTTTCACGAATCATTCCAGGAGAAACCTCGGCGTCCTCCCCTGCACAATTATTTTGAAGCAAAAGACTTCGCCGTTTTACAATAAACTTACATGCTCATGTTGCAGGTTTCTTGCTGCGGACTGTACATTCACACATAGGATGTCTGCAACATTTATCGGATTGAGTAACATTTGTGCAAATATCCATAAACTTTGAAAATAAAAAGTAAACAAAATTTATTGTTCTTAAATACTACTGATATGTTTTACTTATACTAACAGCTTCAATTTAACTCTTTGATATTGTGTTTACTGTATGCAAATCAGATGAAAATATAATTTCTGGAAAATATTTCTTACTTGAATAGAAATGTTTTAGTATGAAATATATCAAAAATAAGACTTATAATGTTTTTGCATAATATAATGAAATGCATGATGCAATGAATTATAATATGAGTGGATACATAAGCAACATGTGAAGATTTTTTCGTCTAAATACTAAGATACTATACAATATAATACATGCAAATTACAAGTTTCGTACAACAATAGGTAAGAAATATTATGTTCCATTCAAGTTCATTTTATGAGACTTTGAAACGTAAGTTACATAAACTCGCATTGAGTATCTAAGATCTTATTTATCAAGTTTATATATATATATATATATATATATATATATATATTGTGTGTTTCAAAACACTATATTCACAAACTTATTTAATGTCCCTTCTAAATGCATTAATTCATGTTCTTCTGTAGTGTATTTGTTAGACTATAATTGAGGAGTTTGATGTAATAAAGGCGTAAGCGAGTTTACGCCCTTTTTGTATCAAACGCATTTGCGGCTTTTGTTATGCATGTTTAGCCTCCTGGCAACATTTCAATTCAATATCGGAATAAAATGCTGCATATTACATTGTTTTATGTAAGAAAAAAACACTCCTTAAACGTTTAACATCGTTTTTCTCCAACTGCATGCTTCAGACTTAAGCCCTTATTGCACCACTATTCTCAATTGTTGACTGTTCTGAAACATGTTAATTTTGTTCATATTTATTCTCATTATTTTTACCCAAGAATGTGTCCTCATAGTCTAATATTGAAAGTTTAGTCCGTAATAGTCTTAGCTGCAAATCTTACAATTTTCTCCGAATTTAAAACAAGTTTAAGATATACACAAAGAAAGTGTTTCTTGATTCATAGTAATATTCGTAATTTCCTGATTCAAAGTGATGTTATGACTACTTTATATTCATAAAGAATACACTTTATTTCAATGAATTTTAATTTTCTTTTATTAAGAGCCAAAATATAACAAATTCATAAATGTACACAATAACGTCCATGTTTTCATAGTTTCAAAGAATCTGAGACAGGTTATAGCGGAGATTGAAGTTCTAAGTTAATTTAAAAAGTGGGTCTGGGCGTTTAAGGTTTTGACAACTTCAGAAAGAATAGAGAATCCCTCATTGCAAAATGGGCAACGGTTAAATGTGCAAGAGCATTGCAAAATTTTGTAATAGGGTATAAAAGTGGCGGTCATTCATTTGTCGAATTTATTAGGTACATTATGTTCATGCCAGGCGGTTGATTCCAATATGACCTAGAATTATATACTCTGCTAGTAACATTTGTAAGCCACTATCGTGACTGTCAATGTTTGTGCACGAAGTCACTTGAGAAAGTGGAAATTCGAATACTTTTTTATGAATTCAATGCTTAAGCTACTTTTACTATATTTTTCTGTTTCTGCCACAAACAGGGGTGGTTCCAACATATGACATACTCTTGTCATCTGCAAATAATCTTTTTAAACCAAAATAGTGTCATTCCCGTTTGCACACAAATAACGTTGTAGAAAATACAATTTTGTTACTTTCTACGAGACTGACGTTTATTGCTGAATGGTTTCGATACCTTATTTTCATCCTGGGATGCTCATTCTAATGCACTATAATGCACTATATGCAGAAGATGTAGCAACGCAAAAATGTATTCTTGTTTGCCGTGTACATGTTGCCTCTCTACTTCGGTATTTGTCTCTTAATAGTAAGGCGCTCTTTTATTTTCCTTTCGTTTACCTCAACCATACATTCTTTGACACTAACGAAATTAGTGAAGGTAAGGAACTGTTACTGATTATCATATTAGAGTTAAATCTGAACTGCACTCTATAAGTATATTAGTTCTTTAATTATTATGAGTATTAAGAAGTTTCTCAATTGTGACTTGTCATCAATTGCATAATACAATTCTTCCCCAACAATATTCAAGTGCGGGGGAAGAAGAACGCATAATTATACGATTTCAAGTTTGAAATCAGAAATGAAATATTTATATTTTTCCTTTTGTAAATGTCCAATTTCTTGGAATTTAATTAGATTATTTTGACCATGCAAAGTCACATAATACTTTTCATTTATATATCCATAATGTCGATTTAGTACCCGATTATGTTCATAATAAATGAGTTCACTGACAACGAATTCAAATCAGTTGTTTAATAAAAGTACTGAGGTGAATTGAAAATAAAAAATAATTACTTCCCGACATAAAATGTCACCGAAGGGATTTTAGCAGATATCTGCAAACTTTAATCAACAATAAATTCAGTGTTGACAGTGCACCAAAATACATTTTACATAAAAATTAATACAATCATGGGCGGTGCCTACATGACTTTCTTCATAGACAGAGAACATATATATCACATACATGAGTATCAAAGTATGCTCCAAAGTGAATCAGGCAGAAAAGCTAATAGAACCCTACTCATTATTTATATATACATACTAACACTTCTTCGTGAATCTAATTTTAAATCTCCAGTGACCTCCCTCCGAATTCAGAACAACATGACTTATTTTTAAGGCAGAGGACATATCTACCACATATGTAAGTATCAAAGTGCGCTCGAAAGTGAATCAGGTAAAAAAGGTCATAGAATTATAGCCACAAAATATACACACTTATTACCGCTTCTTCGTGAATCTAATTATACATCTCCGGTGACCCTCCTCCGAATTCAGAAGGACTTGACTTATATCAAAGACAAGGCAAATATCTACGAAAGAATTGAGTATCAAAGTGCGCTCAAAAGTGAATCAGGTAGAAAAAGCCATAGAATCATAGTCATAATTTACATACACTTACTAACGTTTCTTCGTGAATATAATTCTATATCTCCGGTAAACCTCCTCACAAATCAGAACAACACGACTTATTTCAAACGCAAAGGACATATCTGCTACATATATGAGTATCAAAGTGCGCTCGAAAGTGAATTAGATTCAAAAGATTATAGAATCATACTCACAAAATATATACACTTATTACCGCTTCTTCGTGAATCTAATTCTATATCTCCGGTGACCCCCCTACGAATTCAGAACGACTTGACTTATATCAAACACAAGGCGAATATCTAGGACATAATTGAGTATGAAAGTGCGCTCGAGAGTTAATCAGGTAGAAAAAACTATGGAATCCTAGTCATAATTTACATACACTTATTAACGTTTCTTCGTAAATCTAATTCTACATTTCCGGTGACCCCCCTCACAAATCAGAACAACATGACTTATTTCAAAGACAAAAAAACTATCTACTTCATATATGAGTATCAAAGTGCGCTCGAAAGTTAATCAGGTAGAAAAGATCATAAAATCCTAGTCATAATTTACATATACATATTAACGCTTCTTCGTGAATCTCATTCAATATCTCCGGTGACCCCCCTCGCAATTCAGAACGGCATGCCTTATTTGAAAGACAAATGACATATCTACCACATATATGAGTATCAAAGTGCGTTCGTGCTAGGTTATCAATTAGTTGGGGCAAGATATTTGCTATTGAATAATCGTACGAGGTTTAGGAAATTGTGAAAACAAATGAAGGGCGTTACATCAGTTACGATTGATGTAACTACGTAATATAAATAATGCCTAAATGTGTTTAGGTTGGAATGGAGCCATAAGTGGCTGAAGTTATTTGTAGATTGGATATGAGCCTTAGTTGGCTGAGTTGGTTCTATAATTACCAAAGTTAGTTATCTCTGAACCTTAGTGGTTGTAAAGTGTATGTTAATTACCCAGAGATATGCAGATGCATTTAAAAGTTGAAGTAATCATTAAGTTGCTTTGACATTCATTGGGAATTACAGTAGTTTAAGGTTAATTAAAAATAAATACCTTCCACTAATTCTTGACTATGTAACAAATCTACCGGGTGTTATCAAAAACTAAAATGCCAAACACAGCAGAAAACAATAACTCTTATTTTTAATGTTGAGATTCTGACTTTTTCTTCCTTTTTTCCCGTTCTTCAAACCTTTTCAACTTGCGTTCCATCTCTGAAATTCTTATCCATAACACTTTAAATTCTTGACCTCGAACTTTTAGTTCGCTGAAAATAAACTTTGTCAACTCCTGTTCCAAGTTGAACATTAGGTTTTTCAGCCCATTATCCCCGTTGCGTAGACTAGCAGCTGATGTCTCATTCTTCATGCTTTTTCTTCGAATTAGTTTAGGGGAATTGTAACCTTTTTTTCTCCGACTCCATAGTCTTGTCTTGCACTTCATCTTCTTCCGAGTCAATCAGCTGTTTATTTTGACTTGCACTCTTCTTGCATTTCTAAGGCTTTCTTCTACTCTTCACAGAACCTCTTTCTAACTTCTCTTCCATGAATAATTACTCTGTTTCCAACATCTTGAGTAAATTTGCTTCTCTACCTGGCTCAGTTGTATACTTTTCTGGTTTCGAATGTGTTGAAGTTGTGTTAGTCAATAATGCGATTTTCTTATCTTCAGCTGACTCATCTTTGCTTATTAAATTAATGGACATGGTGCGTGACTCTTGCATCACTGCTGTAGTTCGAGAGCTGGCAGTGCAAGCGTATGCGTAGTGACCAATCGCTGAACAAGCAAACCATCCACGATATTTAGCTGGACATCTATTTTCCATGTGTGTTTTGAAACAATTGTTACATTTAACATTACTTAATCGAGATTTCAATTTACACTTGAGACAGTCAGTACAATAATGATTATAGTGAACATTTGCTTGCGTTCTCTTTTGGTTCGTTTTCAGTTGCTGAATTTCTTCTTGTAATTGAGAAATTACAAGGTCACGCTTCCTAAATTCCTCTAAAATCCACAAACGAAGTTCCTTGTCACCTAGGTATCCCATACCTCGAAGCATATTTTCACACGTAGGTTCCATCCGACAAGACTGCGCCATTTGCTAGATAGTCAAGAATTAGTGCAAGTTATTTATTTTTAATTAACCTTCTAAACTACTGTAATTCCCAATGAATGTCAAAGCAACTTCCTGATTACTTCAACTTTTTATTGCACCTGTATATCTCTGGGTAATTAACATACACTTTACAACCACTAAGGTTCAGAGATAACTACACTTCAACTAACTTTGATAATTATACAACTAACTCAGCCAAGTAAGGCCCATATCCAATCTACAAATAACTTCAGCCACTTACGGCTCCATTTCAACCAAGGTTCGTATATACACTACAGGTTGCGCCAGCCCAATCGTTGGATGTGTGACGTCACCGGGTAAGCAGACGCGAGTATTTTCTTGGCTCAGTGATGCCAGTTTTGTAACAGCAAAATTCCCGTCCAAAACCACAAACTTTCCCGATGTGATGCAAAATTTCCCGATAATCTAAATAGATATAGTTTACATCTAGTAGTGAACAATTTTAAAAAATACCACTTTAGGCAGACTATGATGTACAATGGAATTCATTCTCGTAGTATAAAAAGGTATTATTTATAGTTATGCATGATAAGGTAAAAACCATTTTTTTAATTACTGTGTACACTTTTTTGTAACGAATACTATGTCATTCTTTATGATTTGGAAGGGAATGTTATGTTCAGGAAAGACAGAATTAATTCAGTTGTTTTGGCCTAGCGATTTTTGTGTTGAGCACATTGCTTGTTCCGCCACCAAAAAAGCAGCGAAAAACAGTGTATTTTGGAATTCCTTTACATTAACTTGATTTTTCAAGTCTTTTTGTATTTTTGAGGTTCATCTGTATCACAAAAGAGCTCAGTGTTAAGGGTCTTACACCTAAATCCTATTATACATCGTCAAACTTTTCCATCAAATATTGTATCAAACTTTTCTTTGACGATAATTTGGTGAAATAAGATGGGTAAAACTTTCGCACCCATTATAAACGATCAAATATAAAGGTGAATATTATTGCTCAGTTGTTTATATTTCTTGATTCAGTTGTTAGGTGACATGAACGTATATGTGAGTTTTAACGACCCGCTCGGGAGAGTAATACTCCCGGAAGTACGTTTTTTCGCGCGCTACTCTAGCCAGCTGTTTTACGCGCTATCCTAGTCAGTTGTTTTAAATTGGTCACCAAATCTATATCATTTAGTACAAGGGGAACAAAACGAGCCTTATATCATGGAGTACAAGGGCAACAAAACGAGCCCTGCGGGGCTTCTAACACGTTCCTGCTACTACTACTACTTACCTGCACAAAAGTAAGTAAATCACATTTTTGAGTATTATTTTCGTATTATTATAATTTAAAAAGTGTTATAAAAATGTAAAAAAAATGTTAAAAAACTTTCCTCGGGCCGGGTTTGAACTCACGCCAAAAGAGATTTTCATTACTAGCATATAGCGCTAGCCCATTCTGCCACGAAGACCGACAACAACAATCGTCTGAATTCTGCTATTTGAATGCAACGTGGCAAGACATAGATAACGACAACCAATCAGAACTGTGTTTTCCGTTCCTACTTCCGGGAGCATTACTCTCCTGAGCTAGTCCTGAGTTTTATGGTGGCACCTATAATGAATAAGGTTGTAGAAATGAATTAAATGGCTATTCACAGTTACTTCTGTCTCATTTCCCTCCTTTATTGCTATTCCCATATAAATTTTATTTTCATGGTTCCTTTCTTGTTCAGTAAATACGTATGAATCTACATTCTATTTATTAGTCCGATGCTTAAATTTCTTCTAATTCAGTTAATTTTCGAGTAACTTTTGTAAGTTTGTGGCACTGATTAAGAATAAATAGTCCGTCATAATAATATTTGGTTATTGTTTAGCTTTGAGGGGCCAGGTTTTTAATTGACTTTTTTGCGATTTTCTATTAACATTCGGTTAGATTAGCTTAATAGCATT
Organism: Thermobia domestica; assembly: GCF_964235325.1. Classification (NCBI taxonomy): domain Eukaryota; kingdom Metazoa; phylum Arthropoda; class Insecta; order Zygentoma; family Lepismatidae; genus Thermobia; species Thermobia domestica. The sequence continues at coordinate 231,386,821 of NC_137456.1, forward strand.
TAATTCACACAGTATTGCCGAGCAAGCGTTAGCGAGTAAAGGCGGGTTAGAGTCTTGCAGGGCACATTGTTTTCAGTCTCCGTTAGTGTTGGCCCCCCATTACTAAATAGTTACCCATTACTAAATAGTTACCAAATGTTTGGTTTTACAGTTAAAATGAGAGAGTACATATTTACGAGGGTTCTATAGGATATTAAATACCCGAGGAAATTTTCAGTGTAGGAAACTTCTAATTTATATTTAGAAATGCAAAAATATTACGCACTCTAACCTGTTTTGATTTTTGCCACATCAAGTGTTTTTCGCTACCCTCATTTTGGCTCTCACCTTCAGCTATTGATGCCTCTGCCTCTTGCGAACAAAATCCTGTGCTAACTTGTGGGTCCCATGCTGTGCTCCTGCTCTGAATAAGTTAAATATCATCCTCGCTGTTAATGGCCACCTATCGTAAGATACTTTTCCTGCAGTCTCTTTTAAATGATATTCGTTCGATGCGTAGTTACACCTTAAAGGTCTTCACTACTGCGTAATTAAACTACCGCTAATTTTAGTTTTTTCTGTAATATCCTCAAAATAAATAAAAAAAATACCTGAAAAGTAGAAACGTAGTAAACTAAACAATACGATTTTGTGTGTGATACCGTTATCACAACTCATCTATCTGCTTTCGATTTGCAACTGTAGATAGATTTAACAGTTTTTGTGGGTTATGTAAATAGCGGCATACCAAAAACAGATAGGAAATTTTAGTAAAAGTATCACATGCACAACTGTATTGTCTACTCCACTACGTTTGTGCTTTTCGAATTAGATTCCTTATTCGTGAATCTAATTCTACGTCACCGGTGAACATTCTGAAAATTCAGAATGACATGACTTTATTCAAAGACAAACGACACATCTAAAACATATATGTGTATCAAAGTGCATTCGGAAGTGAATCAGGTACAAAACATCCTAGAATCATAGTCACAAGATACATACATTTATTACCGCTTCTTCGTGAATCTAATTCTATATCTCCTGTGACCTCCCACCAAATTCAAAAGGACTTGTCTTATATCAAAGACAAGGCACATATCTACGACATAATTAAGTATCAAAATGCGCTCAAAAGTAAACCAGGTAGAAAAAAACATAGAATCCTACTCATAATTTACATACACTTATTAACGCTTATTCGTGAATTTAATTATATATCTCCGGTGACCCCCGTTTGGATTCAGAACGACTTGACTTATTTCAAAGGCAAGGCACATATTAGGGGCCGCGGTGGCTCAGTGGTAGAGCGTTCACCTCTGGTGCTTCGGGTCTCGGGTTCGATTCCAGCTCCCGCTAAGTGAACTTTGTGGTGCACAAACGGGGTTCTCCCGTTTCCTCCCACATTGTTCATCCCACCATTTCATTCATTACTCATCATCGCCGTCTCCTTTAGCCTAACCGGCATAAGCGTGGGACGTAAAACTCAAAGATTTCATTTCATTTCACAAGGCACATACCTATGGCATAATTTGGTATCAAATTGAGCTCAAAAGCGAATCAGATAGAAGAAGCCATAGAATCCTAGTCATAATTTACATACACTTATTAACGCTTCTTCGTGAATCTAATAATACATCTCCGGTGACCCCGCTCAGAAATAAGAACAACACGACTTATTTCAAACACAAAAGAAATATCTACTAGACGTATGAGTATCAAAGTACGCTCAAAAGTGAATCAGCTGGAATAAGCCAATGAATCCTAGTTATAATTTACATACACTTATTAACTCTTATTCGTGAATCTAATTGTATATCTCTGGTGACCCCCCTCAGAAATAAGAACAGCACGACTTATTTCAAACACAAAGGTCATATCCACCACATATATGAGTATCAAAGTGCGCTCGAAAGTGAATCAAGTACTAAAGGACATAGAGCCATAGTCACAAAATATATACACTTATTTACGCTTCTTCGTGAATCTAATTCTATATTTCCGGTGACCCTCTTCCGAATTCAGAACGACTTGTCTTATACCAAAGACAAGGCACATATCTATGACATCATTGAGTATCAACGTGAGCTCAAAAGTGAATCAGGTAGAAAAAGCCATAGAATCCAATTAACAATTAACATACACTTATTACCGCTTCTTCGTAAATCTAATTCTATATCTCCGGTGACCCAACTCGGAACGCAGAACGACTTGTCTTATATCAAAAACAAGGCACATATCTACGACATAATTGAGTATCAAAGTGTGCTCAAATTTGAATCACCTAGAAAAAGCCATGGAATCCTATTAATAATTAACATACATTTATTAACGCTTCTTCGTGAATCTAATTCTATATCTCCGGTGACCGCCCTCAGAATTCAGAAGGACATGACTTATTTTAAAGACAAAAGGACATATGTGCCGCATATATGAGTATGAAAGTTCGCTTGAAACTGAATCAGGTAAAAGGGATCATAGAATTCTATTCATAATTAACAGATATTTATTGACATTTATTTGTGAATCTAATCCTATATCTCCAATGACTCTTTTCCGAATTCAAAACTAAATCACTTGTTTCAAAGAGGGGTCCCATATCTGTCGCGTGTATGGGCGTTAAATTGCGTTCGATAGTACATCACTTCGAAAAGGTGAAACAGTTCTTGTCCTTTTTACAAATATTTATTAATATATCCCTATAGATTTATCTTTATATCTTTGGTTATACCCCTCCAAATTCCTAGCTGCATTACTTATTTCAAAGACAGTGGAAATACCTGCCACATGTAAGTATGAATGTGCTCTCGAAGATATACTAGGTCAAATAGATAATATTATCGTAAATTTTATATAAGTGAATTTAGAGGCATTTCTTTGTGCCTCACTTCCTATATTTTAGGTTACATCCATTATAACGGATAGAATAATGAGTTATTTCATATACACAGCGCAGACTTGACATATATGCAAATTTCAATGTGTGCTCTGAACTGTGTCTATTCGAACAGATCTTAGGATGCTACTGTTAGTTTACATGTATTTAGTAACCTTTCCTTTCTTGATCTCATTTTATATCTCCTGTGAAGCCTTTTATAATGCAGATCTCCATGACATATTTCCAACACAGAGCATATATTTATCATATATCATGTATTATTGTGCGCTCAAAGGTGTATAAGTGGAATAGATCTTAGAATTCTAGGCACGATTTACAAATATTTTGTCACATATTTTCCTGAATCTTTTTCTACATCTCTCAACTTACACTAGTCCCCTTGCATTCCTTAAGCACACTCTAACCAAATTAACGTTTGCTACAAATTTCTAACTGGAATGATTTAGTATCTTAGAAACTTTTTATACTTGGGGGCAGAGCGTAGCTCATCTGGAATTTATAACACCGTGTGACAACTCAAGGATGAATCTAACTTATCTACTTACGGTAAGAAATGAAATAATCAATTTCTTTGGGATATTTTCGACATTACACCACCAGCTATCAGGACTCGATATGGTTTTAACTATAAAAATCTACTAAATCGTAATGGCACAGAAACTTAACCATTATGATTATCCAACATCGTAAATAGATGTAATACTCACAGGTAGTTCAGCTTTGATAAAGTCTCCAATCGCTGTCTTTTCACTATGCGATCTTTATTACAACTCCCCAGTCTACTCTCCGCCCTCAACCAGTACAACCCCTTTCCGGGATTCAGGTACTTCCTGGTTGTAGCGTAGAGCTTAGCTCAGGTCTCCTTATGAAATGCCTTACTTTGTTATTTCCGTATAGGAAAACTTCCTATAATTGTGGCGTGATGCCTACATTATCTGTTTTTATTTTCCTAAGCGGTTTGAATATCACTTCCTTGTTTTACAATAAACAAAATAAATTTACAAAATACATGTAAAGATTTTGGGTAGTTTACATTACCCCTGCATCGAAATTTTGAGCACGATCTTATTTGCCAAAAGAAAAAAAGGTTACTGTCCACCTGTATAAACATGAAAAGAAAATAATAATTAAATTAGTCCATTAGTCTTCCAACACTCTGTATATGTAAAGTTTTCTTTTGACTCGTATGTATGTATATAAGTTCCACCACCAGCATTGTCCGTCACCAATAATATGAATATATGTTGTTTGTATCACATGAGTATTCTGCTGACAAAGTAATAATACAATAAATGTAGGTTAATGTCACTGCATTCTGCCTGTAAGAAAGAAAGAAAAAAACATTGTCACAAAACACTTCGCACTCTGAATGAAGCAAAACACTACACTTTAGTTTATTTCACTTAGTTATGTGTGAGTTTGTATTTTTCGTAGTCTGTTCCTTGCTATACCGGAATGCATGTTACTTGGAGGTATGTATTCTGTCATATGTATTTAATTGACATTATCATTGAAGTCCTAACTTCGATAACTGGTAGTAGTATTTAATACTCTGCAAACATAGATTCCTCAGGATCCTGTTTTTCGGCTCAGTCCATGTGGTCCATTGTTGATATCTGACATTGGAGATAAGGCATCTATGGGAAACTGCTACTGCTGCTGTTGTTCTTTTGTTGATGATTTTGATATGTTGTTGTGTAGGCGTGATCATTTAGTGTTTTTTTTTATGCATGTAGTAAATACATTCATTTACAGATATTAGGACAAGCACAACTGTTTAGTCTGCACCATTACTTAGAAGTAGTGAAACGAGTCCCTTTTTAATGTTTGAACAACATGAAGTTAGAAGAAATCATTGACATACCATTAACATTAAGAACTATAATAGGCGTAGAAGGCTTAATTGTTGGATATTCATTTAATGTATCATCGTAGAGGTATATTGAAGAAACATCTGGGGTTGTGTGAATCTGTTCTTGAAGAAACATATTTGACAGATCGAATATGTGAATTTGAAACATTATATGAGGTTAATTTAATTTTGTATAGTTTGTATATTATAAATGACAAAATTATTAAAATGATTATTAAGATAGTAATTATAGGGATGACGAAAGTATATGATTGCATTGTGGAGCGTACCTAGAAAGACAAAAGAAAATAAAAGATTCAGAAAATGAAGTTGTTACTTGGTTATTCTTCTTTGAAATATGCTTAGCATAATTTTAATAATAACCAAATATTTCTTTCTTTTTTAAAAAAATTAACTAGTTTCTTTGAAGGATGCTTTGCATACCTATTGCCTTGTTACTCTGCTGTGAAATAGACTCTACTTGAAAATTTGCTTCGCAAAATTTATATTCATTCCCTACTCACGTTTTAATAACTTAATATTTGATGTCATTGTTAATTTTTTAAATCATTTTCAGGCCTGTGAATATGATTATTTAGTTCAATGATTATTATGATTGTTATGATTATTACTATCTTATTCAGCTTGTACAGTTTAATAATTAGAGCTACAATAAGCATTAGTAGTACAAATCCTACTAGTATAAAAATAATTCCAATGCTATAAGTAATATGAGTATCAAAGTGAGCTCATATTGGCATAGTAGAGTTCACTGTCAAATTCGGTAGTTGGGAAGAAAGGTTCTGTAATTTATCCAAGTAAAATTGGTTTCCTACATCCCATTGTGAAAATGAAAGATTTATAGGTAACTCTATGTGATGATATGTAACGTCTACGGTATGTATACTATCTAAGATTATTTGATTTGCTATCACTGAATCGAACGCGTTCTAAGATAAGAGATAAGCTCTGTGTTGATCGTCTGAATAATTTTCATAAACCGGTGTTTGAACATTTCTAGAGACAACATGAACGGTTGTTAACGCTAAAAAGAAAATACCTACTGGGGTGTTTAGATAAATAAATTTGGAGTTCGTAGTATACTTTAATATATAATAACAACTAATTAAAAGTATTATGAATAAATATTCAAAAAAATTAAGATCTTTTTTTTAATTGCAATCACTCTAAGTTTGTTGAATGTCTATAAACATTAGCAAATTCTCTAATTTCCTATTTCGCGAAATAAGAACGTTTTCGGCCTAATTAGCTAATCAAAGAAATGGAATAGTCCCAGGAAAGAAAAATAACGGTATTGATTCCTTTGTGTTCGAAAAAGAAAACCGTAAGGCATTTACACCCACGGTGTCCGAAGAAGAAAGACTTTTATCGCGCAGTTTACTCGCACTTTCTGAGTGAACAAAAGAAATCAATACGAAAGGCTTTCACCAGAGAGACCTAACATCCCTATTCTAGACGAACATGTGATCCTCTTCTTTCCCATGTACCATCTCGAAATTCGTCCAGTGGTTCTTGATTTCGCTTCTATTGGTGATCATCTTTCGTTGATTGTAAATCGGGTTGACTATCCTAAAGTTTCGGCGTGGGAACATCTTAAGTTGATAGTAGAAACTTGTTTCATCTTTGGGCGTCGTCTGTGTCCACCGGCGTCTATGGGTGTTATCTAGCGTCTTCGCTTGACCTTTGGTGTTGATCACATCATTCATCATGTTTCTTAGCTGTAGATGTTGAACTGTTTCCATAGATGCAAATCTTGGAGAATCGTCTTCGTTCCACGTGTTGTGGAGCAAATTGCCTACTTTCCAGGCTAATGTATGTTTATGTCACAGCATCTTCTTCTCTTACTGATGAAATCTTCTTTAGAGATCTGATGTCCACTTCATCACGTTTGGCATTATTCTCCTTATTTTGATATGCTATGACGATTTTGTTCTCACTGTTAGTGAAACCTACAATTCTAGCTTTCTTGTTATATTTGTGACTGAACTCTTCTGGTATCCCTTTCTTTTTCTGATGGTCCTTCACTAAGACGTCCCCAATCTGGAATTCTGTTTGCTTGTTTCCTTGAAGAAACTTCTGCAGTTGCTTTTGATAATTCTTGATCATACTTTGATAAGCCTCTTCTCTTATCGTTTTAAAACTTCAATGAGATCTACATTTTGGATTTTTTTGTACTGGATTCTGAAATTGATTTTACAACAATGACCTTGACTGATAAGCATGTAGCAAAAAGAAATTGCTAAATTTTGTTATTATGTTTGTAACATTATTTAACGAAAAAGTGAGTGCTGGTAAAAATAAGTCCCATGTGTGTCCTTTAGATTACACATAGTGTTGTAACGCTTACTGAATGGTGTCTCCTGTTTTCTCCACCAAACCCAAAGATTCGTGCTGATTGACTGCTATGAAATTCAATGTGTTTCCCCACCTTTCTGAAAGTTCGGCCAATATTTTATTACGGCGTCCGGGAAGTATGTCCAAAATAATCTTCTCTGGCAGACCATATTTGAGAAATACTTTTCGATATAACGAGTCAGCTATTGATTCTGCTGTTAAGTCTATTGAAGCATCTGTTACAATATATCTAGTACAAAGATCACATGTGATGAGAATGTATTTGTTATGCTTTTCAGACATTGGGAAAGGGCCTACCTGGTAAATTTGGATAGTAGAAAAAGACTGTGATTGAGCGCATGTCTGTGGTATCATTTTTGGAGGTTTAGTGACTCTCTTATTTAATAAACAGGATGGGCAACTTCTAACCTTGTTTATAATGAATGTTTTCATGTGTGGAAAATAAATTGTATGCAATGCATAGTTATATGTTCTCGTTTGACCTTGATGAGCAGAGGTTAATCGTGATTTATGAATCATATCAAACACTTTGTTTTGTAACTTAAAGGGAATACATAGTAAACGTTTGGCTACATTTGCAAACTTATGTATTCGGTAAAGTTTTCCATCTACTAATTCATAGCATTTCGACATTCGTACTGCATTGGTGTTAGATGAAACTTCTCCCGTTTCTAAATATTTATACATATTTCCAAAGAATGTGTCCTCTCGTTGATAGCGGCCTATATCCGGTGGCTCTGTGAAATTCACTAAACATTTGTCCTGATCGATATTTTCTACTGAAAGATCTCCCGGCTGTACGGGAAGTAATATGTAACGGCTAAGTCCGTCAGCTGTATTGAGCTCACTTTTTACATGTATTAGCGTGAATTGATAGTCTGATATATAAAAATATCATTTCAAATGTTTTGGTGGCAAATTCTTACTAGTCTTCAGAAATGTTAGAACTCTTGAATCTGTTTTCAGATAAAAATGTCTTCCAAGCAAAAAGTAACGAATGCTCGAAATGAAGCTATAATTGCTAGAAGTTCAATTTCTAAAACACTGAATTTTTACTCTGATTCTTGATCTTTGTATCAAACGTTGTTCCAATAACGTACTTATAAATTGCATAACTTCTGATTTCAGTGCATGTGGAATTGGAAATTGTTTGCGTGAAAACGGGATTTCTGTGTTAAGTTCAATTTTGCATTGAAAATGTCTTGCGTTTCCGATCCTGTTAGGATTCCACGAAAACACATTAGCAAAGCGGTAGCAGAGGTCTATTTCTTTTTCTCTATATTCAGGACTGGCATCTTGACCAATATTTAATTTAGAGATTTGAAATAACTGTTGTCCTTCCCGTAATAATTTCTCATCCACATAATTTTCATCTATTGATTTGCAACATTGATTTGACTCTTCAATTTGAACATCTTCCGCTTCTCCGATTACAAAAGAAAGTCTTATGAAGAACGACTTCTGTGATTCGTTCATAGGGTTAATAATTCAAACTACAGGTTCGTTTTTATTTAAAATAGCTCGCGGCACTAAAATTCCTAGTTTCTCAATTATAGAAATGTCTGGCTCTAAAATCACTTCTTGACCTGATTTCGAATTAATACATTTAAGTGGAACAATTATTCTTGTTCTTGGAGGAAGATACGTCGCCTTATGAATAACAAACTTTGGATCATATTCCTCTGCCAATAAAAAAAAAACATTGTCACTAAAACCTGATGGCCTGTATTACTCTGTTGTTGTGTGTTACGAGGAGGATTTTCATATCTAAACAGAGATAGCATCTTATTGAGGTAATCAACACGGGCGTTATGAAAATTAAAAAAGTCATTTCCTAAAAGTGCTTTCGGAGCAAAATTTTCCACTATTCTGAACCTGTGATGAAAGGATCGTCCGTTGATTAGAAATTTGATTATGGCTGTGTGTTTCAGCTCTATAGGTTCACATGAAACACCAACAACTTTCGTAATTTCCTGTGACAATTTAGTTTTAGAAGATAGCAATGATTTATCTAAAATTGATATTGTACTTGCAGTATCTGCAATTATTCTAATGGTTTCTTTCTCAGTTGTGTTGCAAATCTAACCATGTCCCCTTCAATTTCTAGTTCTGGAGTCTGTATCTCTTCTCACTGAATATTTTTTGTTTATATTGACGGTGTACACTAGTATTTTTAATCTCTACGGGTGGGCCCTTTTTCTTGTTATCTGTACATTCACCGTCTGCATGTACAGAGGTTGTCAGTTAAATTATGAGTCCCCTGTACCTGATTCATTCGGGAAGAGTTTTGTACAGGAACATAATATGCCGCACCATTACTTTGCATGTGATGTACACCGTGCATTTGATTAAAACTAGGTACCTGTTGTACATGAGACACATTAGTATGGTGACAGCAACACTGGTTGTTATGATAATTTGTGCGTCCTGATCTAAAATTACCACGACCACCACGGCCTCGAAAATTGTTATTTTCCCTCTAAAATTTTTGTATTGAGTCGTAAATAGATGAAATACTACAGGTAGTTCAGCTTTGATAATCTCCAATCGATGTCTTTTCATTACGCGATCTCAATTACAACTCCCCAGTCTACTCTCCGCCCTCAACCAGCACAATCCCTTTCCGGGATTCAGGTACTTCCTGGTTGTAGCGTAGAGCTTAGCTCAGGTCTCCTTATGAAATGCCTTACTTTGTTATTTCCGTATAGGAAAACTTCCTATAATTGCGGTGTGATGCCTACGTTATCTGTTTTTATTTTCCTAAACAGTTTGAATATCACTTCCTTGTTTTACAATAAACAAAATAAATTTACAAAATACATGTAAGGATTTTGGGTACTTTACAATACTATCAGAGTAGGGCCGACGCGGCCGAGGGTTGAGAAAACTATTCCCGTCCACAGAAACACGTGACCTCTCCCCAAAAAAGAAGTGGAACTCAAAAAGAGCCTAGCGAAACAAATTATAAATCCTCACAAGTCCAAAAGAAAACAAAAATATGCTGATTTCTTTATTTTTGTGTCTTTTTAATGTTTTGTTTTTTCTGTTTTCATATATTTTTTAAATATTTTCAAACACTCAGCACACCGGTCGATATAAACACTGGACGCACACAACATCAGGCCAGGATGGGTATATGTACACCGCAGATGGGGAAGACGGCCACGGACCATCCACTTCCCAGGACTCCCACCAACTACCTGTAAGTCCGGTAGCAGTATTTGCGGCTGAGAGGGCATGCGAGAATACGGGATAATATATCCATGGAAGAAATGAAGCCACCCTTTCTGCTGCATCCCCTCTCTGACGATGACGGTCCCCCATTGGAGGGGGTTCTTGCTTAATGTAGCACCATCATCTATCAAGAGTCGTGAGAAAGTTGTTTAAAACAAAAGATCGGTATTGTCTATTGCAGATTTATACTGGAATGCAATGTGGTGGCTTCTAACTGAAAAAGAAAAAATATCTTTAGTGAAAGCAGTTTCCACTTATTATAACGCTATTTAACACGAATCAGGAAAAACGTTTCGAATAAAATTTACGTACTTTTCTCTGTAGAATGAAAATTTTCAATATTAAAATAAGGATCCCTTAACGGCAGAAGCTTTCTTTTTACAGGTGAATTTTCCTATTCAATATTAACGTTTTATTTCCAACAATTTTCCCGTCTGATGTTTAGTCCTTGAGATATTTTGCAACCTCAAGTTACAAACCTCACCTTATTTCTGTTTATATGAATTCAAACTACATCTTTGAAACAATTGATTGTACGAAAAAACACTAAGAACGTTTTTCTTTATAGAATTTTAGAAACTACTATTTTCCTCATATATATTGTTTAGTGCACTTACAAGAGTAAAGAATGTCCTTCGGTCATCGAGACTGAACGAAGATTATTCTTACTTGGGAACTCTTGTAATGGAGTCTACTTTAACCCGTCAGCTAAACTTTAGTGATATCATAGATACATTTGCTACCAGAAGAGCAAGAAAGGCTGTTATTTTAATTACGAAGTGTAACTCTAATAATGTAATTAGTATATGTATTTAATGTAATTAATATAATGTAACTAGTAAATATATGAGATATAGTTGGACAGTTTTTATACCGTGCCCGATGATAACTCGATCCCGGGGCCCGAGTTCGCTCTAAAGGGACCTGTATATACATATATTGCAAAAAATTGATAATTTTCGAGATAAGTGCAAGAAAAGAATAAACTAAAACTCTGTGACTCTATTCCTTCCAAAGACCCAGGACTGAAGTAAATGGTATTTTACAGGATATGCTAAAAACATTAAAATAAAGTCTTCAAAAATCCAACTTGGAATTTATTCAAAGTTTTTCTCTTTTTGTCTAATTTTCTGAAAGAACGAACATGAACATACAATTTACCTAATAATATTTTCTGTACATTACAGTGGTAGTGTTCAGTATGACCTCACCTATGTGGTGACTCCGAAAATTATTTAGTAATGAAAAACTGGATATTTTATCTAAAATAAACATACTCTTTCTAGAACTATACACAAAATCTGTTTGCGTATTTTGTGAATCTCTGTTCGTAACAACTTTTCAAGGTGCGCGTAAAGTTGCCTAACCTGAAGTTACTGCTATATTGTCGGACATCGGACTGTAATCAGACATCGAACTTAAACAGCACTTCTATTTGCAGTTTCTTTGTCTCTTAAGGTAACAAGCACACAAAACAAACAATTGCCCTGCATCCCTCAAAGGCGTCCCGTGTCGGTGAAGGCAGTTTACTTCATGACGTTTGTGCAGAATGCTATTGCAGTAACACAGTCATTCTAATATATTCATGTGGGAGACCAAGGTTCGATTCCCAGCGGGAGGTCATATGGTTCGGTTGCACTTTAAGCAGTACGTCTCATAGCCTCGCTGCTGAAAGGGACGTTAAACTCAAAATTAACAATAATATACCATACTTTGACATCATCACAAGAAGTAGAAATGAACTAATTCGCGCGAAGTGACGTGCTGTGTCGCCACCAGAACTCCAGAACTCACTAAGAGCAGAAGTAAGTAGTAGAAAATGGATCGATCTGGGCCAACCTAGGACAACTCACGAGCCCCTGGGAAATTGAGCACCGTACACCGTAAGCCCACGGTCTTTTACGACCTCCATTTTAGGGGTGAATTTATTCCCTTTTATGAGCACTTTTTAGGGGGTGTACTCGTTCTCTTTTACGAGCACATTTTAGGGGGTGAACTCGTTCCCTTTTATGAGCATATTTTCCAACCCCTATGTTAATTACGAACACATAGAATAGAAGATAACACATAACACTACGTAACACATAGCAGAACAGATAACACATAAGAGTACGTAACATAACAAGGGTGTACTCGTTCTCTTTTATGAGCATATTTTTCAACCCTTATTTTAACATACCAGAAATTACACTGAGACTATGAACACATAGCAGAGCATAAGACTACGTAACACACAACAAACTCCATTTTAGGGGTGGACTTGTTTTCAACTCCTTAGCATAAGACTATATAACATAGCAGTTACGAACACATAATAGAGCAGATAATAAACACAACAACCTCCATTTTAGGGGGTGTATTCATTCGCTTTTATGAGCATATTTTCCAACCCCTATTTCAACATAGCTCATCAGACAGAGACTACGAAACATATTGAAGATTAGATAACACATAAGAGTACATAACATAACAAGGGTGTATTCATTATCTTTTATAACCACTTTTTAAGGGGTGGACTCGTTCCCTTTCAACCCTTATTTTAACATAGCAGAACTAGTAAAAGAGTATGACTTATTTTCCAACCCTTAATTGAAGATAGCAAAGAATACATAAGACTACGGGGGTGTATTCCACCCCTATTTGAACATAACGAACATAGCAGAGAATAGGGGTGGTGAACACACAGCAAGGGTGTATTCGTTTTCAACCCCTTAACATCAGACTACATAACATAACAAAACTAGTAAAAGACTATAGCTCATTTTTCAACAACACATAGCAGACATAAGACTACGGGGGGTGTACTCGTTCTCATTTTTAAACCCTTATTTGAACATAACAGATAATACATTCGAACCCTATAGCAAAGATTCTTTTAAGAAGTGAACTTGCTCTAACCTATATTTGAACGTAACAGAGATTATTTAAAGATTGCAGAGGAATGCGAACTTCCGTATTTTGTTATCAGTTACATAATAACTTCCGCCATATATGGATAATTCTCATTACGTCATTCATCCGGATTTTAAAAACATTGAGCTAGTTTTCTCTTTAACAGACAATAACTTGTCATTCAACGATAGCATTGAAAAAAAGGAATCCCTGAACGTAATGCAATCAATCACAAAGGTATAAATTGTATTCAACGATAGGATTAAAAAAGAGGGGAATCCCGGACCGTGACTCATCCCTATTGCGCAATATGACGTAATGCGATCACACAGGTATAAAAGACTGACCGAGATGTTTTTTTGTAATCACTTCCTGTTTGGTGTTTGAAGTGTAAAGTTCAGATTTTTTGCAACAGAAAAAGTTCAGATTTTTTGCAGATTGAAAGTGTGTGCTTATATTATTAGTGTGGTTTTGTTTTCTTTTTTAGGTAAGACATTTTATAATAATAATATCATATTATAAAAACTCACTTCAGAATTATTATAGTAACTATGAGTTATTTTTTTAAAAAAAATGGTAACAAAAAAGGTTAAATCAAATACTATCAATTCACCAACTGATACTCTATTTAATAATAATTTGAAAAAAATCATTTTAAAATGTGATACTGTTTTAAATGAGGATAGTGGATGTTTTTTAAATAATAAAAGAAAAGACTGTTTAGATATATTAAAACAAGAACAAGCTAAGACATCTTTTAAAGTAAATTTTTCTTTGGCTACAACTTTTGTAAAACCAGTAGATTTAGAAACATGTAGATTCTTTGTAAATAGTGGTAACGAAATTATATTACCGAGTACAGATGTGAATTCTATAATTGAAAAACTATTTAATAAAATTTTAGTTGAACAGGAAAATAGAGCAATTAAGAAATCACGGTGGTCTTTATGTTCTGAACCAAACCATCACTTAGAAATTAAAATCAGTAAATATGATCCTCTGTCAGCTTCATCTTTTGTAAAATTACCTCAATGGATTTTATCCAAAAAAAATGTGTTATAAATATTCAAAATAACGATAATAGATGTTTTATGTATAGTATTCTAGCTGCGTTGCATCCAGTGAAAGAGCAACCAAATCGTGTAAATAATTACATACAATATATTAATACTTTATTACCATTATTTGAAGAAACTAATATAAAATTCCCAGTTGAAGTAGAACACATAAGCAAATTGGAACATATGTATAATTCTGTATTTACTAAGGAACAAATTTCCATTAATATATATGGCATTAATTATGATAATGAAACAATTATTCCGTTACGTATAAGCGAAAACACATGTGTAGATAAACGTATAGATTTACTGTATTGTGAAGAAAATTGCAACAGTCATTATTGTCTTATAAAAAATCTCAATGCGTTATTGAAGAGTCATAAAGAGAAAACTTATGTAAAATTACCTCAATGGATTTTATCCACAAAATGTGTTATAAATATTCAAAATAACGATAATAGATGTTTTATGTATAGTATTCTAGCTGCGTTGCATCTAGCAAAAGAACATCCACATCGTGTGAATAATTACATACAATATATTAATACTTTATTACCGTTATTTGAAAAAACGAATATAAAATTCCCAGTCGAAATAGAACACATAAGCAAATTTGAACATATGTATAATTCTGTATTTACTAAGGAACAAATTTCTATTAATATATATGGCATTAATTATGATAATGAAACAATTTTTCCGTTACGTATAAGCGAAAATACAGGTGTATATAAACATATAGATTTATTATATTTAAACTCTCATTATTGTTTAATTACAAATTTAAATGGTTTAGTTAGACACCAGTTAGGTACTCACCAAACATTTATTTGTAGACGATGTTTAGTATCTTTTTATAACAAATAAAAATTAGATGAACATGAGAAATTATGTAAAGAACACACTCCAACCAAAATTAACATGCCGAAACAAGGAGAAGTTTTAAAATTTCGAAATTTGAAATTGTTATTACAGAATGATGTGATAATAGTTGCAGATTTTGAAAGTTTATTAAAACCTATAAATAAACAAAGTGGATCTCATAGAATTCAAATTCAGCAACATATACCATGCAGTTTTGGTTATATTGTATGTTGGAGTAACAACTATATGAAATCAGATTTAGTTATTTATCGGGGAGAAAATGTATCGATGAAGTTTATGTCTGCTATGGAGAATGAAGTAAGAAAATTCATAAACATATTAGATCAACAAAAATCATTAATACCATTAAATAGTTCTCAGTTACAGGAGTATAACCTATCCACTGAATGCCCTGTTTGCTATATTAAATATACGAGTAACAATAGAAAAGTTAAACATCATAACCATTTAACTGGTCAGTATATTGCCACGGTGTGCAACAATTGCAATTTACAAATTAAACGTCAAAGTAATTTTATCCCTGTATTTTTCAATAATTTGTCTGGGTATAATGCACATTTATTTGTGAAAGAATTAGGTTGCACCCCTGGCAATATTTCGGTAATTGCTGAAAGCACTGACAAATACATCATATTCTCTAAGCACTTTAATTTTAATGGTAGACCTATCGAGTTACGTTTTGTAGACTTATTTAAATTCCTGCCGTACAGTCTCGAAAATTTGGTGTCCAAATTAAAACCTGAGCAATTTGTCTATACAAAGCAATATTTTTCTGATGATAAGTTCCCTTTAATTCTTCGTAAGGGAATTTATTATTATGATTACATAACAAATTTAGATACATTTAATGAAAGTGAATTTCCTGAAAGAGAGGCATTTAATAGCAAATTGAATGGAACAAAAATTTCCGAGACTGATTATCAATATGCAAAACTGATTTGGCGTGTGTTTAAATGTGAAAATTTAGGGGACTATCACGATCTATATTTAAAATGTGATGTACTTCTCACAGCAGATGTGTTGGAGAATTTTAGAAAGACATGTTTAAATGCTTTTTGCATTGACCCGATTAATTGTTTTACTGCACCTGGGTTGGCATGGCAAGCCATGTTATATAAAACAAAAATTGAACTTCAACTTTTATCAGATATCAATATGTATATGTTTGTAGAAAAATCGATTCGCGGAGGTGTTACACAAGCTGTGTTAAGGTATGCCAAAGTTAATAATCCCTACGTACATGATTTTGATGCGGAAAAAGAAAAATCTTATTTACTCTATATTGACATGAACAATCTGTACGGACTATCAATGATTGACTATTTACCATATGGTGGTTTTCGGTGGGAGGATAAAATTGACAATTGGCAAGACAAAAATAAAATTATCAATTGGCCCACGGATAGGGAATGATTTTTTTTCTAGAAGTGGACTTAGAGTATCCAAATTATTTACACGAATACCATTCTGATTTTCCGTGTGCTCCCACTAATGAAGTTCCACCGAATGGTAAATACTCAAAATTACTATTGACACTTAAATCGAAATCGAATTATATCTTGCATTATAGAGTATTACAATTTTATCTAAAACAAGGTTTAATATTGGTAAAAGTACATAAAATATTATGGTTTCGTCAATCTAAATGGCTTGCATCTTATATACAAGAAAATACTCAACGCCGTGCAAATGCTACAATTGAATTTGAATAAGATTTATATAAGTTATTAAATAATTCTGTATACGGAAAGACAATAGAGAATGTACGAAAACGAATTGATATAAAATTAATTAACAATGAAGAAAGTGTAAAAAATTAGTAGCGCAAGATCAGTTTCAAAATTGGGTAAAATTAGGAGATAATCTTGCATTATTCCATATGTTAAAAAAATCTGTAACTTTAAATAAACCGATCTATGTAGGAGCTACAGTTTTAGAATTATCAAAATTAGCAATGTAGAATAATATAATATAATGAAACCTCGATATGGAGATAAGATTAGTATTGCTTATATGGATACTGACTCTTTCATTTACTATATTAAAACCGACGATATTTATAAAGATATAAAAGACATGATTGAGTATTTTGATACCTCAAATTTTTCTCAACCTAATCCGTATGATATTCCTTGGAAAAATAAAAAAGCTATAGGTAAAATGAAAATGAATTAGGTGGACTTCCCATTATTGAATATGTTGGTTTACGAGCAAAAATTTATGCAATAAAAACTAGTGAAAATAAAGAATTGAAAAATGTAAAGGGATCAAGAAAATGTAGTTAAAGAACAAATTACGTTTGACGATTATAAATCATGTCTATTTTAAAACGAAACGATTCATAAAACACAATTTGAAATTAAAAGCAAATACCATAATTTAACAACAAATCAGGTAACAAAATTAGCGTTAAATCCGTATGATGACAAGATAAAAATTTTAAATTGTAATATACATACTGTTCCTTGGGGGTATCATAATAAAGATTTAACATGTACGATTTGTATATTGTAAATATGATATAATTTTTTTGGATATATTAGTATTAAAAAATATGTCACAATCAGTTCGAGAACAAATAGTTGCAGAATTACATAAAAGTGCAAGACGAAACTATCCTCGAATACCCGTTATAACGAAAGGGATTCATGATTTATGGCAAGCTGATTTAGTTGAAAGGAATAGTGGAAAATTGAAAGGTCTAGCAAAAATTAATCGAAATTACAAATATTTATTAACTGTGATAGATACATACTCTAAATATGCTTGGGCTATTACTGTGAAAAATAAAACTGGGAAAGAAATTACACAAGCATTTATAACAGTACTGAGAAAAGCAAACAAAAGCCTTAAATTTTTACAAACTGACAGGGGTCGAGAATTTTATAATTCAGAGTTTTCAGAAGGCGATGAACCAAAATGACATTAAACATTATTCCACGTACAGTGATGTGAAAGCAAGTATTATTAAAAGATTTAATAGATAATTACGTAATTTAATGTGGAGACAATTTACACTGCAGGGAGATTATAAATGGATTGGCATTCTGCCGGAATTACTACATAAATATAATAATACTATTCATTCCACTAATAAAATGAAACCTATCGACGCTATTAAAATGAAAATGAAAAACATCTATTGACAAACATCTATTGCAAAAAGTTTTCTGTGATAAAAAGAAAAAGTAAATTTAAGATAGGTGAATATGTAAGAATTAGTAAACTTAAGCGTCCTGGTTTTGATAGAGGTTTTACACGCAATTGGAGTACAGAAATTTTTCGAATTGCTAAAGTTTTCTTCACTAATCCTCCGACATATCACTTAGTAGACTCAAATAATAAACCTATTGAAGGAAGATTTTACGGACACGAATTACAATTAACGAAATTTCCAAAAACATATTTAATTGAAAAAGTTTTGCGAAAGAAAAATAATAAGGCCTATGTGAAATGGTTAGGTCTGCCAAAAAGTGAAAATTCTTGGATTGATTTAAAACATACTATATTGTAAAAAAAAGAGAAGTCAAGAATTTATAGGTGAAGCATGTCGTCACAAGTATTTTAAATTCTAGCAACACTGTAAATTTTCGTTCTTCAACAAACGCTGTTTTTTTATGTAAAGGAGAAAAGAAAGCAAAATATCTCTAATAGAGATGGAATGGAAAATTCCTTTTACATGTATGGTAGCAGGTCCTACAGGCTGTGGAAAATCATATTTTGTTAAAACATTTCTTGACGATTATAGTAAGTTATTTAAAAATATTGTATGGTGTTATGGTGAATGGCAGCCTTTGTATGATACTCTTTCAGACTGCACGTTTAAAGAAGATTTACCTCAAAATAATGAATTTCAAGCACACGAAGGTCCACATCTTGTCATTATTGATGATTTAATGCGTGAGTGTGACCATCGGATTGTAGATATTTTTACTAAGGGTAGCCATCATAGAAATATAAGTGTAATATTTATAACACAGAATACTTTCCATGAACAAAAAGGAATGCGGGATATTTCGTTAAATTGTCATTATATTGTTTTAAAAATCCTAGAGACCAAGCTCAAATTAATTATCTCGCACGACAATTGTATCCAGGTAATACAAAATTTATTCAAGAAGCATATCAAGATGCAACTCGAATTGCACATTGTTATTTACTCTTTGATTTAAAACAAAATACTCCTGATGAGGAGCGAGTTCGAACAAATATCTTTCCAACAGATTCTTTTAATTATGTTTATGTACCTGTAAAAAATAATTGTAATATGGTTTATATTCTAACAACTATTTGTGCTTTAATAGCCGTAAAAATGATTAGTAAGGAAAATGCACATTTGTTAAAACTTTTAGCAAAGTCAAAACCGAAAGCACGTAAGGCAATTTTACAAAATGCAGATCCTGATTTAATTCGCTCTATTTGTGAATGTTCCTATAACGTATTACAGGGAAATGTTCCATTAAATAAAACAGAGATAAATAAGCTAAAAAAATATAAAAAGGAACTGAGATACTTGGTGAAAAAAGGTCCGTCATTAAAACAAAAGAAAAAACGAATACTTATACAAAAAGGTGGTTTTCTTACTGCATTGCTTGCACCTATTTTAGGAGGTATACTATCTAGTTTTATTAAATAATTATGCAAAACGCACAAAAACTTATTTTAATCTCACCAGAAAAATTACATCATTATCAAACGATATCTAATCTTGATGATGAAATGAAAGAAATTTTAAATAATAAAAGTTTAAATGCAGAAGAAAAATGGACAAGATATACAGAAGTCTTACAAAAATATTTAAATATAATTCAAAAACCGACAGTACTTACAACAACAGCAACTACTACTACTACTACTACTACGGAGGAAGAAGCAGAAGAAGATGAGAAGGAGGAGGATGAAATAATATCTACTCTCCCTGAAATTTGTAAACGTAAAGCAAGACCTTTATTACGTAAATTGAAACAAAATCCAAATATTCAATGGGACGATAATGGAAATGTGAATATTAATAATACATTAATTCCAGGTGCAAATATAGTGGATTTGATATCCGATTTTGTTAGATGTCGTAAGAAAAATATTTCAGTTGCCAGCTGGAAACCTTTTGCTACATTATTAGCAAAAGCCAATATACCCTTAGAGTACATTGTAATCCTCAACGAATAGATTATATTAGAAAACTAACAGAAGACGAAGAGGACGAAGAGGATGTTAATCCACCTCGTAAACGCAAATAGTGTAGTTATAAGTAATATTCTATTGTAATCTATTGATACTTTTAAGTATATAGAAAGAAAGATGAATGAGCCCTACCTTAATTATTACACACATCAAGCAGGAGGTGATTATAACGTGTATAGAGGTACAGCATATCAAGAAGGTTATGGCATTGATAGTTTTCTAGGAGGTTTATTTCGTACTGTATTTCCTTTATTAAAACAAGGTGCAAAAACTGTTGGTAAAGAATTGATACGTACAGGAATTAATGTAGCAGGAGATGTACTAGATAATAATAGAGCTATTGAAGAGTCTTTGCATGATCGATGGCAAGAAGCTAAAACAAATTTAAAAAATAAAGCTCAAAATAAATTAAATCAGGTGTTGGAAGGATCTGGAAGAAGAAAAAGACAGGAAGTTCATTTTAGTGGTGGTGGTGGTGTGAAACGGATAAAAAGATCCAAAGATATTTTTGATTGATTAATTATGGAGCAAAGTGAAGGAGTTTTTATCTCACACTTCCTAGCAATAGTTCTATGAAATATTTTCTTCAAAATACTCTTGCTTGTTATACTAAATTATATCAACCTATTGTATTGGAGAAGGGAGTGTGGGAAACAGCTGTTGTTGAAGTACATTATACAAGTTCATTTCAGAATGTTTCCAAATATACAAATAATATTTATTATCGTCTCATGAATACAAAAAACTGGAACATAACTCAAATCTTACCAGGCCACTATTATCATGTTGATGATATTCTATCTCAAATTAATCATAAAAGTGATATATTAAATTTACAATTAAAAGTCAAAGCATCAGTGAAACGAATTGAGGTTAATAGAGTAATAAAAGATCAAGAGAAGCATATACAAGTACGCCTATCTCCTGAACTAGCCAGAATACTAGGTTTTGATCATATTCAACAAGAAGATATTGCAGTTGTTCATCATGCTTGTTATCCACCTGATTTACAAAAAGCGCTACCTACACTTATGTATATTTACAGTGATATTGTAGAACCACAAATCGTAGGTGACACCGTAGCTCCATTGTTACTTATTATAAATACAAATATTACAGAGCATGGTATTAATAATGCACATATTTTTGATAATCCTCATTATGTGCCAGTGCAACGTAAACAATTTGATCAAATTATTATTGATTTAAGAGATAGTACAGGTAAACCACTTCCTTTCCAATATGGCAGTGTATGTGTAAAATTACATTTTCGTAGACGTAATATGATATTGTAAATTTTACCATGTGTGAATATTAATAGTAAGAAAAGAGAAAAATGCAGTGTGAGTGTATAAAATCAGAATTAGATTTATTTGCTGATTTACCCACTCAAACCAGTATTATAGGTAATAAAATAGTTCCATATAAGCCTGTGGCTTCAATAGCTGATAATGCACCAATAGAATTTGTAGTCCCCGGTCATGGGGATGGCTATATTGACTTACCGCACACAATGTTATATGTTAAAGGTAAAATTACTAAATCAGATGGTTCTAATTTAACTTCTGTCGATAAGAAAATCGGCCCTGTAAAGATTTTCTCAATGCAATGTTCAGTGAAGTGCAATTATATTAAATAATCAAATTATTTCCTACTCTTCACATACATATCCATATCGATCGTATATTGAAAAACTAATAAATTATAATGCTGAAGCTAAAACAACGCATCTTCAAACATCAATGTGGTTTCAAGATACTGCAGGGCATATGGATAGTGTGGCCGATGCTAATGTAGGATTTAAACAACGTTTTCTTCTCACTGCTTTAAGTCAGTCATTTTAATTATTGGGTTATATTCATGCTGATATTTTCAATCAGGAGAAATTTTTACTGAATGATGTACAATTGCGTATTAAACTAATTCCAACTAAACCTACATTTTGTCTAATGGGTGACGCAGATGCTTATGGAAAAGTTGTAATTACAGATGCAACATTGCTTGCGAAAAAGGTTGATGTATCACCAGCAGTTAAAATAGCACAAAATAGAGTATTACAATATCCTATAACAAAAGTGCAGGTGAAGACAGAAACTCTGCCACAAGGAATTATGGATAGTACACTTCCAGATCTGTTTTCAGGCATACTGCCTAAACGTATTATTATTGGTTTTGTTACTAATAATGCTTTCAATGGTACTTATCAAACAAATCCATTCAATTTTCAACATTTTAGTATGTCATTTTTTACATTGTATGTTGATGGAACTCCAATGCCCTTCAAACCTTTACAACCGGATTTTGATAATAATCTATATGTACAAGCATATTCTACGTTATTTACAGGTTCAGGTATTTATTATTCTAATCAAGGTAATAATATTTCACTCGCTGAATATCCTAATGGTTATACTCTACTGGTGTTTGATTTAACTCCTGATTCAAGCGCAAGTGCTGCATTTCATACTAGTCCACAACGGCAAGGAAGTGTACGGTTAGAGGTTCATTTTAAAGAAGCACTGCCATCTCCTGTAACAACAATTATTTATGGTGAATTCTCTTCAGAATTAGAAATTGATTTCCAGAGAAAAATATATATTAATTAAAGGAAAAAAATGTTAAATACAATTGAGCTTTATGAAGCATTACAACAAAATTTACCTAAAGATCATTTTATTGGTGTATATGCTGCTGATGAGTTACTTATTTATTCATACATTTCCAGCCGCCATAATTATAAACACTGATTCTAGTGATAAGCCTGGTGAACATTGAGTTGCTGTTTATATATCTAATATGTGTGTGGGAGAGTATTACGATAGCTATGGTATACCTCCCTATATACAACATCATATAAGATTTTTAAAACGAAACCGTTTGTATTATACATGGAATAATAGACGTATTCAAGGTGATTTATCTCAATTTTGTGGACATTACTGTTTTCTATAACTAGCATGTCGTGCATCTGGTTATTCGATGCACGATTTTTTAAACAAATTCTCACTCACTACTATTGATGCTAATGATATTATGCTTTATTCATTTATGAGAGTATGATGATGTTATTTTTTTAAACTCCGCCATTGCCGGTCCCAAGCCCTGGATGAGAAAGCAGGAGGGTTGGGGGTGTTGCTACCCCCGTAAAAGAAAATAATCTCTGCTATGTTCATGGAATGCTCTGCTGTGTGTTCGTAAAAACGAGTTCACCCCTGCTATGTTTCGTAGTCTCTGTCTGATGTGCTATGTTCAATTAAGGGTTGAAGTCTGATGTTCTGCTATGGTAAAATAGGGGTTGGAAAACTAGTACACCCTTAAAATGGAGGTGGCTGTGTGTTACTTAGTGTTGATAGTCTCATGTTCAAATAGGGGTTGGAAAACGAGTACACCCCTGCTATGTTTCGTAGTCTCTGTCTGATGCACTATGTTCAAATAGGGGTTGGAAAATATACCATACTCTTTTACTAGTTCTGTTGTTATGTAGTCTGATGCTAAAGGGTTGAAAACGAATACACCCTTGCCATGTTTCGTAATCTTAAGTGTTTGTAAAAGGAAACGAGTTCACCCTTAAAAATATGCTCATAAAAGAGAATGAATACACCCCATATTCTTATCTGTTATCTGCTATGTTAAAATAGGGGTTGAAAAATTTGCTCATAAAAGGGAACGAGTTCACCCCTTAAAAAGTGGTCATAAAACAGAACGAATACACCCTTGTGTGTTACGTAGTCTTATGTTCTGCTGTGTGTTCATAGTCTCAGTGTAATTTCTGCTATGTTAAAATAGGGGTTGGAAACGAGTACACCCTTGTTATGTTACGTACTCTTATGTGTTATCTGTTCTGCTGTGTATTACGTAGTGTTATGTGTTATCTGCTCTTCTATGTGTTCGTAATTAACATAGGGGTTGGAAAATATGCTCATAAAAGGGAACGAGTTCACCCCCTAAAATGTGCTCGTAAAAGAAAACGAGTACACCCCTTAAAAAGTGCTCATAAAAGGGAATAAATTCACCCCTAAAATGGAGGTCGTAAAAGACCGTGGGCTCACGGTATACGGTGCTCAATTTCCCAGGGGCTCGTGAGTTGTCCTAGGTTGGCCCAGATCGATCCATTTTCTACTACTGAAGTATAATTCCGACCAAGATATTTTACTAATTTACAAATTTTATTAAACTAATTTGCTAATTTAAACACAGCTGTTGTATTTTTTTCTTCATGAGCTATTTTCTCTTACCCATTTGACATTTCATCTTCATCAATTTTAACGCTCAACACTACATCGAAATGATTGTTATTTGTGTGTTTCAAATAAAAACATTTTGTCATGTGCGTCAAAATTCATCCAAAAAGGTGTAAAATTATTACATTTATATGCATTTCATACCTTTGTGTGCATGTAGATGCGCACACCAAGAAATGCGGAAACAGCAAATCGTTCCGCTCGAGTGGCCCAAGTTCTGTCCATACTCATTTCTTTGGTGTGGGCATCAAAGTTGCCATCAATATAAGAAACAAATTTACTCTTTTCGTTTATCATACACTGTATAGTTCGTTTTCTCATCACACCGTAATGATTTTTTTCACCACTTACAACATAACTAATGCACCTAAAGAGGCAATTTCCATCTCCGACTGTCCTGAATGTTTTATCTGGTTTTATTAGTTTCGACTTGTATGAACTATTTGTGGGTAAACTCTCTCGGAAATAAGGAATATTTAAGTAGTTCCACATGTTAATTTGCCAATCTTTTCCCATGGGATCAAATTTCTGTTCTTCTCTATCTATTGCATCTACAATTTCTAAGTCTGTTTTTGTTTTATATATATATCTTCCAAATTAGTACATTTATCACCAGGTTCTTCATTACGAATGTTCGTTTACGCGAGTATCGTCTACGTGCCCATCTTTCTGTGACGAAGTTTTCTGAGTTATTCTCTCTTTTTATTACTTTCATTGTTTCAAAGGTATATGCGCTTATTTTACCCTCGATACTTTTCCACAATTAACGTATCATACGACCTGGTTTCCTCCATAATTTCAACTTTAAAAGGTGATTTTTATGTAATGAAAATGTCCCTCTACAAAAGAATTTGAATTACGTTTTCTATTTTGCAAACGTTTCTTTTTAATCATAATCATCAAAGGTATATAAGATATGAAGTTTTTCAAAAATATGTCAATCGCCTTTTGAGAATGGTATTCATTCTTTACACGTGTACTCTCAATAGCTTCTGCTATTTTAATTGTCTTATCCCTTATAAGCAAAAATGCTGATAGAACGCTGATTTTTTATGATTGAAAATTTGACGAATCTGTATATTTCTTATCAACTCTTATGCCATTTTGTTTATCTTTACTAGCTTTTTGAATTTTTTCTAGTGCTTTAAGGCAGCTATCAGTCCTAAATTCAGAACTAAGCACTATTACACAATCCTCAAATATTTTTGAGCATTTACTCAATGTCGTACAATCTTGTAATTGCCTTATTACCGCTTTAAGACGGTTTCTCATGGCTTTCGGTACATTTTTCCGGTGTAAATGGACAGACAATGAATGTGACAAATGTGAATTGCAAATATGTAAACACGTACCAGCAAATTCCTGATCATTCAAACACATTTCCCATGCCCTGTGTAAATACCAAAGTAAATTTTCGCCATTGAAAGAATTTAACGCTGAATGTATTGGCGCGAAACTGAAGTCTACTAAATCAGTGACACTTCTTTGGAACAAATGACTGCATATTCTCTATGAATATTCGATAAGAAATGAGTTAACGAAGGAACTGTATGATCTATGGAGATGTATTCACCAAGAGAAACTGGAAGTTCTCCTTAATACGGTTGAAATACAGCTGCATAATAATACACAGTTTTACTATTGTACCACTTTGGTTTTGATACCACAGAACCTGTACACTTTGTGTACAAAATTTTGGCCTCACATCTTTTGGCGAACAAGTGAATTTGATTAAAGCTACCTAATTGAATTTTGAAGGGAATATAGCTTATTTCTTTAATATAATTTACATTATTTG
This sequence comes from Thermobia domestica, assembly GCF_964235325.1. Taxonomy (NCBI): domain Eukaryota; kingdom Metazoa; phylum Arthropoda; class Insecta; order Zygentoma; family Lepismatidae; genus Thermobia; species Thermobia domestica. The sequence goes on from NC_137456.1 coordinate 231,413,222, forward strand.
CTTGCTGTTCTCGCCATGTTTCTACCACATCTATAAATATATCCTTATGTTTATCTGTTTAGTTATGAACTCACGCCTTATTTTTCTTCAAAACATCTTTGGATGGGCATGGGATAAATTGCCAGCAATTAACGAAGAACCATCTGTTGTAGTGAATAGTTCTTTCCTTATTCTTGTAGGTGTATCTACAACTCACTTCTTCTCAATTTCTTTCCTTAATTGTCCCCTCCCAAATCGTCTGTATATCATATTACTAGCATGATTAAATTGAGCAAAGCCAATAACAAATACTTTAATATCTGTATTTCTTAAGTTTTTTTTCTAAATATGAATTAGTAGGTTCTACATGTTTTATGTAAGCATTTGGCATATGCCTTACAATGAAACTGATGAGTATTCAAATCGTGTCTTAATCTGTGATATAGAAAGCGGAGCACACATCCCTTATTAATCGAATTGAACTTTCGATGAAATAATTCCGTCCAACCAGCACGAAATATTAGGCGTGGTTTGGTTCGTTGATCTATAGCTGGGCATATAGCGTTCCATTCATTCTTCGTAATAACAAAGGAAAAGGAAGCTGGGATAGTTGTTAGCAGTGTGTAGTGTTTTGTGTTTCTTCTTAATGATTTTCAAGTTTAAACTTCCTCTTTTTATAAAGCATAACTACTGTTGATCGGTATTTGAATACTTGTCAGAACCTTCTAAACACTCGGGATCTTTTTCATCATTCGTAAGTACAAGTGGTGCACATTTAGGATCGTACAGCTCTTCATTTGAAGCGTACATTATATTTACCCTTCTTGTTTTAGCGCCAGTCTGCAATGATTCTCGTTCCTTATCAATTTGTTTTCTGAATTCTTCGCATCGTGAATAGTAGTTTTAAGTTCTTGTATTCTTGTTTTAGACTTAGAAGTACCCAGTAATAAAGATGCAACTCTAAACCACAAAGAGGTTGGTGATCTCCAGGAAAGGCAAGCTGCTGCTGGAATTTCCTTCATTATTGTAATGGTTTTAGGAAGTACATCATCATGTAAACATGACAAACCTTTTACTTTAGAGATAAACAACAAAATAAAGAAACTTGTGCACAGCCATCCTATCATGCTATTCCCTGAAACAGACAATACAGAAAATTTGAATATATTTTGCAAAAATACCTATAATAACACGGATATTCATATCTATAAACGATACGCTTGAACGTCAAGTTAGGAAGGTAATTCGTTCCAGAAAGTTACTCATATCTTGAAAATTGGACAGCGTGAAAAAAGTAGGACAGCGTGAGATCAACAGATTCTATCTTCGATCATATTAATCTATTCCAACAAGTAATTATTGATGTAATTATAAAATACCGAAAAGATTTTCAGTGTGGAGCAGTGCAGTGCCGTGCAAAATCAGCGCCCGGGGCGAGAGTATACGACAACATCCTCCTACATACATTCCAAGTATTTTTTCCTTTCTTTTGCCCCTCTTTGTCCCGATTATTTCGCCCCCTTACTTCGGCGCCTGAGGCCATCGCCCCGCTCTTCATCTCCCCCCACCACGACACGGCCTTGGTGTGGAGAAGACTTTCAATTCCCAAAATGACATGATGTATGGCACATTCTCTAGAGAAGCTATAGTGAAAAGGCTCCAAAGATCCAGATGGGTCAGCATACTGACTCAGTCATGGTGTGCTTCGGTGTGAGTTACGAGGGGTCAACGGAGCTCCATTTCTGTGAAAAGGGTCAAATCTTCAGCCAAAATTGTACAAGATAGTGCTTGAGAGATTAGTCGAGAATCTCGCAGACAATCTCTTCCGCGCACAGAACTGGAACTTCCATCCAATACACAAGACACGGACAAGATACAACTCAGCAGTGGATGGAGGCAAATGTTTCGGATTTCACATTGGTCGTTTGCAAGACCAGACCTAAATCCCTTGGACTACTAATTCTGGTTCAAGTTTCAGGCTATGGTTTGTAAAAACAGACATCCCAATATTCAAAGTTTAAAGCAATCTCTTCGGAAGAAAGCTGCAGATTTTCCAGTTGATGTTTTGTGTAATGCAATTAATGAGTGGGCACAAAGACTTAAGAACTGTATGCATGCTAATGATGACCCTTTTCAAACTAACACACAATAATATTCATATGTCTTTCAAATCAAATCAGAAAAATAAACACACTGCTGAACAAGACTGCACATATTTAATATAAAAACACATTTACACATGACGTCTCAATCTTCTAGCCAAGATCCTCATCAGACGTACGTAATTGCCGCCCAAGCCCCAGTGATAAAGGCAAAAAATTTCAGACGATTGGCCTCCAAGATGAAGAAATGTCTTCAAATAAAGTTTTTCTAGCCTGCGAGGTCAAGAACCAAAACCCTAATTTAAAACATCGCGTCCCTTTCCATAAACTGAAAATGTTCAGCAGAATTATCTTTGCCTTTTGTAACAAACTGGAGAAGCGCGTAGGTCACCGAAATAGTAAACAAATCCCATCATACGCTCATCTTTCTCCCTCTCTCTCTCTAAAAAAATATTCTTCATTGTTTCCTTTGAAGTACATCAGATACCTAATACACATTTGCAACCCTACAGATCTCTCTTCAGAGAGGTGCCACTCACCCCAATAACATTCCGAAGGATTGGAGTTTTATAACAGCAAGTGTTTCTCTCTCTCTCTTTCTTCTTGTGTGTATGTGTATATGTATGTATGTTCTGGGCCTCTGGTAAAGAAAGATTAACCAATGCGTTGTTTCTCCTACCCTAAATGTGTCCAACAATCAGTGCGGGCTGCTAAGAAAAGCAATAAATTCTAAATTTCCTATAATGCTCCTTCCCGAAATTAAATACATAGACTTTCTATTTGTATTCGAAGTTATTTTCACTTCTAGTTTCAGTAAAAGCGTGGCCGTGAAAGCTTGAGTTGATTTTGAGTTTAAAGTCCTGTTCAGCAGCGAGGCTGTATGAGACGTGGACCTACTGATTAACGTGGGATTGAACCCGGGTTTCCCATGCCAAAAGCGCGTACGCTAACCAGTTAGCCACGAAGGAGCTTGGTCGTGAAATCATGCATTGTATTGTGTTTGTTAGTTTCGTCACTTTTTTTTTTAAAAAATAGTGCAATTACTGTTGCTAGTGTTAGTTCGGGATATGTGAATGTGTTTGCGATGCTGTAATTAATTTTTATATCTTAATAACGATTATTTCTATTTCGTCTGTATGTTTTGAACAAATGCTCCTTTTTTGTGAGTAATTATGAAGTTTAAAAACTTACGTTAGTAACGTGCCTTAAAATTAGTTGATTGAGGGAATATTACCTACGTGACATTATATTGGTCCGATATCTGCATTTGAAGACGTTGGGTAAGTACATAAATCTTCATTAATTTCTAATTTGTATCTGCATTGTTTATATTGCATTTTATTTATCGTAGTTGGCATTTGATCACGAAAAAAATGATATAATATATTGTTTCGTTTGATTCAGAAAACTACAAGAGATAGTTATTAATAATGTATTTAAAAATATTTTCGATATCATGAATATTATAGAATATGTAAGTTGTATATATTTGCTACCTCATTATCTGCGGATGAGGGTGCGGATAAAGATGATGCTCATACGGTACGGATGCGGATACGATATGTTGTATCCACGCAGACCTCTGCCCATTTATGTTTATTTTCGTTCAGCAATCACATGCAGAATCATTTTCACACTACTAATGCAGTTATAGTGTATCATATATAAAGTATGATAAGTAATACTATACTCAGGATTGGCAACTAAATAAAATTTGTCCATCATTTGTTACATAAGGCGCGTAAGCCTGATGGCCGGATTTCGATTCCTGGATTTTAAACTCCGCGCTCCTTGTGGGGAACGTGGAGGCAATGAACGGACGGAGAAGGTTCGGGTTGGCTGTATCGGGGAAAGCGTTATTTACTTCTGTTAACCTGGTTGCATAGGCTTCCAGCCGGCTGAAGCCGACAGAAGGGGCTTCAAGGCTGAGGAAATTATGCATAAATAATTAATATAAATCGTACTGTACCTTGTGTAACATCAAAAAATAAATAACAAAATGAAATGAAATAATATAAATGAGTAACATCAATAAATATCCTTACCGAAGCATTTCTGTACCACATACAGCTGCTTGGATTAGCCGTTTATCCACCAGGTTGAAACATGGCCTAGTGTAGCTCTCTTATTATGCACAAATGATTAATATATATCGTACTGTACCTTGTGTAACACAATGCACAGTGGGCCAGAATTAGAATCTGACTGGAAAAAAGTAGTTTTGGCAACTACGTCTAATCTACATTCGAACAACACAGTTGTGTTAAGTAATAAGTAAGGTTTCTTGCTGCGTATCAGTAAACACCGATAACAACATATAGTGGCGGCAGCAGCACTTCAAAATTGATAGTTCATTATCTGTTTTATAGCACGCTGAATTGGGGTAGTATGAACGTAAGGTTTGCGGTTTAATTGCGCATGTGAAAAGGCAACAAACGATCGCAAAATAAGCTATGAGGAAAGGTATGTATATGTACTTGCTGTTTGACTAAAGTTTTGATTGATTGGTTTACGTTGCTGTTCTGTAGAAGCATTTCTAGAGAGTCGAAGTATTCACGTATTGAAGAACTGCTATTGGAAATTGAAATTGAGATTTAAAAATGTACGTTCATGTCTGTATTGAGATCTTTCGTCATGATGTAGTTTGATATATGTATTTCGAAATACAGTTGTGATCTACTGCCCGTTCTTGCCCGATTTTTATATTTATCGTCTTTTCGAAGTTAGGTGTAGCGAGCCGGATACGCTCTTCGTGACGTGAAGAACCTGTACGAGGTATTGCGTTCTAAACCATAACTTTATTATTATGATACGAACAGTTATGGAATGTAAATTCTTTCTGTGGATGTTTTTCGCAGTGTGAGAGTGACTTTAAGTGCCTTCAATGTGATTTCGAGAAGCGTTGGAAGCTGTGTAATAGAATGACTGATAAATTTTTATCCAAATAAAATGATTGGTTGGAACTTGGAAGGACATATTAAGTTCTCTGATAAAGTATTTACTGGTTTCAAAACGATCTCTTGAAGCCAAGAGCATAGGCCTTTGACAAAGCAAATTAGGCAGACCTAGTAAACTCTTCGAAGATCCGGAAACAAAGTCGAAGAAAAAACTTGTACAACCACTAGTTACAAAGCATTCTGAGTAAAAGCTGGTGTTGGCTACCCAATGTTCATTGAGAGCTGCTGGAAAAAGAGATGCCGCGGTTGTATTAGGAGAAATCACTCAAACGACACCTAAGGGAGCAACGAAAATCAAAAAGGCTTATCATTCGCCCAAATTCTCTCAAACACTTATTCTCCGGATGAAGTCGTGGCACTTATTATAGATAACAACTTAACAAAAAGACAGTATGCAAATTTGAGACTAGGTGCAAAGGCAGAACATTGTGACATATATCCGTCGTATAAAGTGGTGTGGGAAGCAAAATTAAAGCGTTATCCCAGAGAAAATAATATTATAGTAACTGACACGTCAGCCGAAGATAATTTACAAGCAATAGTAAATCAGACAATTGAGCGCATCGTGATTTTAATGAAGATTATATTAAACAGTGCATCAAAGATGGAGACATAATGAAATTAGTGTGTGAGTGGGTTTGCGATGGAAGCAGTTGTCATAATGTATACAGGCAGAAAGTTCAAACAGAAGATAAATTGAACTAGTGCCTCAGATATTTTTGCTATCTCCTTCGTTCCCTTACAGTTGTATTCAACATCAGATAGGGAGGTTGACAAAGCAATTTTGTAGCAAAATCCCTAACCATCGTCGCCTAGATTTTGTCGACCAATTAAATTATTGTACTAAAAAGAGAACTGAACTGTCGAGAAAAGAGGTATGTTCAATGGAAACGCAAATACATAATTTAAAGCCTACTAATGTACCAATTCAGGAAAAGGAAGTAAATGATATCCTTAAACTTGTGTTCACAATGGTGAATGGGGAGATGTGAAACTCTGTTACAGAAACTTCCTCCCCAAACGTACTCCTTGAAGGCACTTAAAGTCACTCTCACACTGCGAAGAACATCCACAGAAAGAATTTATATTCCATAACTGTTCGTATCATAAATATAAAGTGATGGTTTAGAACGCAATACCTCGTACAGGTTCTTCACGTCACGAAGAGCGTATTCGGCTCGCTACACCTAACTTTGAAAAGACGATAAATATAAAAATCGGGCAAGAACGGGCAGTAGATCACAACTGTATTTCGAAATACATATATCAAACTACATCATGACGAAAGATCTCAATACAGACATGAACGTACATTTTTAAATCTCAATTTCAATTTCCAATAGCAGTTCTTCAATACGTGAATACTTCGACTCTCTAGAAATGCTTCTACAGAACAGCAACGTAAACCAATCAATCAAAACTTTAGTCAAACAGCAAGTACATATACATACCTTTACTCATAGCTTATTTTGCGATCGTTCGTTGCCTTTTCACATGCGCAATTAAACCGCAAACCTTACGTTCATACTACCCCAATTCAGCGTGCTATAAAACAGATAACGAACTATCAATTTTCAAGTGCTGCTGCCGCCACTATATGCTGTTATCCGTGTTTACTGATACGCAGCAAGAAACCTTATTTATTACTTAACACAACTGTGCTGTTCGAATGTAGATTAGACGTAGTTGCCAAAACTACTTTTTTCCAGTCAGATTCTGATTCTGGCCCACTGTGCAATAGTTACAAACAAGGAAGTGAGAAAATAAATAACAAAATAAAACAAAATAAAATAAATGTGTAACATCAAAAAATATCCTTAGCGAAGCATTTCTGTATCAAATACAGCCGGTTGAATTAGCCGTTTATCCACCAGGTTGAAACATGGCGCTAGTGTAGCTCTCTCGAAGCATACCCCCACCTCCCCCTTCTACTTTTGTAGCTTCCCACTCCACCTTCTCCCACCGTTTTCTGTCCAAGGTCGATCCTGAGCAGGTATTATATAAGGAGGCGAAAACGGCCTTGATCAGTTCCGGTCTTCATTTCTTCTCCGACTTCCAAGACGATCAGACGTGCTCCGGTAGTCTCCGATACCAATCAGGTACGTGTGGACTTAGCCGCTGCGCTGAGTTTTTCTATAACATGTAGCTATCGGACTTAGAATTTGGCAACCGGCCTCGCCCTGCACATAGCCTGGATCTAGTAGACTTCTATGTCCCTTCGGAATAACTTGAATCACTTTAGCGTGACTTTACTCGTTTCTTCGTTTTCTTCTCCCTTTAAGATTTTTATTCTTTTTCGCGACTTTCAACAGAAGTTAAGAGAATAATGGAATCATAGACGTAGATGAGAACTTAGTCGTTTCGGATAGCCAAGAGACAATATTGACTTGAATATGGTTCAACTAAGTGATTGTGACCTTAGTATTTATTGAGAATTAAGTATGAATTGAGAACTTCATATTTATTTCATTCGGTCTTCTCACTTGTACTAGTTCTCTATACCTTCCTATCATTGTAATAAGCTCTACTATTCTGAAACTTGTCTCTCCATTGAACTGATCCTAGAGTAGAATAAAACCTGGGTAGATTTAGATACCAACAACGAATTAACTGAGCTACGACTTCGATGCGTTTTCTCTTTCAGCCTTACTTCATACCAGCGAATATATGAGGATAGGTTTATCTGAGATTAGATACGGGATGTTATTTATTCACAGCCCCGTCTGGCTGGGCGAAGACAGACAGAGGGAAGCGATTATTAACTCTGTATAAGGCACGGTTCCTGCTGATTCTTGTTTTAAGCGGAAAGGTGTGTGCTCACGCTCGTCACGAACACACACTATGTGGTTTCTATCACACGTCTTAGTAATGGTGGAGCCCCCGCGATATTAGTATTTGGCCACAGGTTCCCAATCGGCGGCCCGCGCTAACCACTAGTCACAACTACTCTTAACAGTTGGTAGGGTTTCACCGGACATAGGCGGTGAGTTCAAACACTACACACCCCATACTCGTAACAGTTGGTGGAGACTCGCCGGATGTGAACGGTGAGCTCTACCACTGAGCCCCCATATATCGTATCAGTTGGTGGAGAATCGCCGGGTACGAACGGTGTGCTCAATCGCTACACCCCCATATAGCATAACAGTTGGTGGTAGGCGCCGTCGGGTATCATTGTTCTACTCTTAGACTCCTTCTGTTGCTTACCCAGGCTTGTGCATCGGTGTGGCTCTCTGCCATTCTGACCCGGAACTACTGTTTTATTTTTATTAAGTTTTCCCTCTGTTTTCGTGTTTAAGTTTAATTTTTGGTTCCCCCTTTTTGCGTTTTGTATTTCCACAACAAGTGAAATCTGAAAGCTAATAGTTTCTCTTAGTATCGAAGCATACATGCTATGTAGTATGTAGCTAGTGAACAGTGACATATAATAAGGAATAGTGCTCACCGTATACAAACATCTATGAGATTAGGAGTATAATCTGTAAGCAGTTATCGGAACTCGGAACTCGATCGGTACCTCTGTTACTCTTGTGTTGCGTCAAAATAGGATATCCTGTCTCTGTAGCGGAAGACATCAACTACTTACAATAGTAATCAGTTTTTTTGTGTTCTATCTTCCTGTATGTTCTTTATTCCCTAAACTTTACATTTCCTTGAGTGGCGACCTATCCCAGTCGTGGAACAGCGATAAAGGGGATTCGCTCTGGTTCATGATAATCTTACCAATACATACCTACATTCCTACCAACCTAAAGAACATAGAGCTAATTACGAACAAAAAAGATACTTTTCTTCGTTTCGTGTTTATTCCTATCTAAAGAAGCGAACTGCTGGAGGGAATTAATTGTCAATAGTAATCAGTTTTTTGTGTTGTATCTTCCTGTATGCTCTTTATTCCCTAACCCTTAACCTTTCCTCGAGCGGCGACCTATCCCAGTTGTGTAACAGCGATAAAGGGGACCCGCTCTGGTTCATGATAATCTTTGCACTACATACCTATATTCCTACCAACCTAAAGAGCATAGAACTAAGTACGACACAAAAACTATTTTTCTTCGTTCAGTGCGGAAATCCCATTCAAGGAAGCAAACTGATTAAATAAAATAAGGTAACTTTTATTTTTCCTATATTAGATAGATAGGAATACGGCAATAAACTTCACACTAGTTTTACAAACGCATAGTTCACAGAGAGACAGGAAGAAGGAAATATAACTATTTACTGAAACTAGGATAAGAATTTCATATATGCTTATTTAATCTGATTATACGTCAGTTCCCGCGGAAGCGACTCTTCGTGAAGTAAATTCTTGTAGCTGTCAGTATGCACTTCTTGCAGAAAGTAGGTTACATCACAGCGCTGTTGTATTGAGAGCTTTTACAGATAGCAAAGACGATGTAAACGAAATAGCCATGAGTTTTGCTGAGAAATTAAAGAAACGCTGGCGAGATCTAGGGAAATCGCATTGTCCCTGTTCCCCCTCCGGGAATGGGAAACATCACTATATGTGAGATACATATGACAATGTGTATTGCTTATATTGTAACAAAGTTAAAGCAACAGGGTACGCTACTCCCGAACTGGGCCGTTGGTTGCCTACTTAGGCTCCGAAATATTATGATATGTGGGATCGTACTTTGTACTTAGATCCTCCAACTCCGACTTCGGATGTGCAGGAGCCGCCTGCAACTGGTTGTAAAACAAACCCGTTAACGGCTTCTAGGACCTGCGCTTAATCCGGCTCAAACAACCGGAAAACCTGTTCCCTTGCGTAGAACCTTAACGCTTGACTCCGAATTGGTCGAAACGCCGCCTGGAATGAATGCTAGGGATTTAAGAAATGAAAGAAATTCACAAGAGCAATTAGAAATAGCAGAGCGAATTGTAGCTGGTCAGATTGACCCTAGGACCACTGTTGAGTTAGAATCGACGCCAGCGTTACCTCAAATATAGAAGCGAACCTAGTTAATCTCAAAGAAACCGAACCTGAAATTACAAACACTGAAACTCATAAAATCAAAGATGGTAGGAAGAACGACAACTTACTCTCTTCGCATACACCTATTAGTCCGGAAGCGATTTATTTTCCAGTGAAGTCTTAGCCATCTGAGATTCCATCTCAAACTGTGTCGGAACAATTTGACTTGGACCTTCCATAACTGTTATTAGGGATGTAGTTAAAGACTCGGGTGTAACTGTTCAGTCTCTCTTGGCGGAACAGGTACCGAACCCAGAGCCTCGGATTAGGAAGAACGCAAAGAACTCAAAGAAAATCATTCGTACTGCTCGAATAAAAGTCAGGATGATGTGATGATAGAACAACTGAGAACGTCATTACAAACTGACCTATCGCCAGCGATAGGACCCTTAATACAGCGACTGATTCAATGAAACAAAAATAAAATGGTACAGACCACCGTGGTTCGTTGCTGGGACTCGGATGTAGAAAGGATTGGATTGCTTTTTCAGACAGACCCGATTATTCCCAACGAGGATTTATTACCCACAGATCATATAATAGGGAAGTTTGATATTGAGATTCAAACTGACTCTCCCGTGCGAATAACGGACGCTAGTGTTCAAACGGACCTTAGGTTTCCAAAAATGATCAGAATTGAGACGAATTCCCATCTCAAAGTGATATGTAGCATTGCTACACAAACCAACCCCATCATGTTTGACCCAATTATGTCTTTGGAAGAGAAACTGGCGCACCTAGATAGTATAGACAATCTGCTCGATGTAGTTAAACAGGTTAGATGGTCGGATGGAAACGCTAGTACTTCCGAATCCGGAGACGACGATATCCTACGGAAAATTTGGATAGGATACGAATTGGGTAGGCTTCAAACTGAGGAAGAATCCCTCTCCGATTAAGAAAAATAGCATTCCCACAGAAAAAGCCTAGAGTTAACTCCTACCTCGTTCAGTAATGAAGGCACCTCCCTACCTCCGTGGATCCCAGGAGACGACCACATATATTCTAATTGGGACCCCCTGATAGCATCAACGCCCCAGAGAACGGCCAGGGATCTCATGCTCAATACGAATAGTGAAGAAGAGGATGACAACACCTTTGACAGTAAAACAAAATCCTCAATCGCCGAAGATAAGGAAAATGAGGACCTTTCTACCGCTCAGTCGCCCAAGCAGGAAGAGGAAGAAAAGTATTCAAACGATAACGAACCATGGTCGGAATCAAGAGTCTTAGAGAACGTTGGAAAAATATTTGAGTACGCCGAATACGCGCCATCAATTGTATGTTTAAAAGAGATTGAAAAACCATAATCTTCTTCACCCCCTTCTTTTTCGCCAAGTACACATCAGTCCAAAAATAGTGTCAGACCCAGTAGTAGTTTATTCTGTGTTCCTTATATCAGTTCGGAACATAGTATTAGCGATTCACCAGCTACTAAAGAAATGAGGAAGTATCACGAAACCAGGCAGTATGACCCCCTGAAAATAACGTTTGTCTCTCCACCTAGTAGTGTAGGCTCGCCCACAGATAGTGATACCAACAAGTTGGAAAATACAGGGGTTAGACTAGAACAAAGTTCGAAATCACCATCACCGAATAGGGTTTAAGTAGCCTAGGTTAGATTCTGCGACGCTCTCGCAGATATCGAATCCCCCACAAACAAATCAGAGGATAGAGCAACTAAATTCTCCCGAGAGTGATTCAAAGCATTTAACAGTCAAAGGTCAGGTTCAACTCAGGATACCAGTTCAGAAAACCAAGATAACATGAATATAAAATCTGAAAGATAATTTAAAATTAGTCCGGTTTCAGAACCTTCGTCGCAGCCTAGCTTCGAAAAACCTCAGGTCTCAGATTTATACTTAAAGGAAAATAAGCAAGCTCTACCACCTGAAGGCGGCCCACACCCCGCTAAGGCGAATACTCGATCTCAAGCATATCATATTTACCCAGATGTGAAAATCCCGTTGTTTTCAGGAGGTAGATACGAGGCTGTAGAAAATTTTCTATCCTCCTACGAACTCACGGCACGCATATCTGATTGGACATGACAAGAGATGGCAGATTTCTTTCTTCTTACTTTAACAGGCTCAGCCAGTGCGTGGTATTTTCTACAAATAGCAACCCAGCCTACGCTTACCTATCCAGAATTAAGAAGTAAAATAGTCTCGACTTTCCCATCTATCCACTATCGTGTTAATCTTGAGTATGTTTTAGAAAATAGAAAACAGAACGCAGGCGAGTATAGTTTGGCCTTCATTTTTAAACTAATGAAAGATCTGAAATTTCTTCGTGGACAGTTAGATGACACTGAATTGATGCATAAGATCAGAGCAGGTTTGCGGCCCGAGCTTTTAGAGAAATTAATACTTGGTGTGGACGACATGAACGATTTAGATGAATGTATGAATTATCTTAGGAAACTGGAAACTGCAAACCGCATGACATATACGAGAAATCACCCAGAAATACTGTGGTGCAATAAAAGAATAGTTTGGCCAGCACTGAAGCGCGCCAATGAACCCTATTAAATTCACGTGTCCCATTGTCCGTCACATTACGTCGGTGCCAAACCGGCAAAGCCCTCTCTCCTATCCTATAGGAATCGGATTTTTAACAGCTGTGGGATAGGACGGGGTGGCGGAAGTTTGTGTACCGTGTCGGTCAGGATAGGGCCCAATTGGGGCTGTGTGCTGATAGATAGCGGGGCCGCTATCTCACTGGCGAAGGCTGATTTTGTACCTAAGCAGTATTTAATCCACCAGTTTACAAAAGGCTATACCCGGATAAAAGGGGTCGGCGCTAAGACTAGCGAGTTACTAAGAGTAATACGTGTTCCGTGCTATTTCACGGATCATCTCAACAACACTATGCGACGATATCTGGATTTTGCAATAATTCCACCGAAGCATTGTTCATATCCAGTAATACTTGGGGCGGACTTCCTACACAGACATGTTTTAGTTATTCTGCGGGACCATCTACTCATTGCCAACGCATTTGGAAATGCTACTCAGGATCTTTACTTTGAGCTTCCCACGGAACAGAAATCCAGGAGACGAAAACAGAATGTTAATTACACTCACTTTAAACAGGTCCCGCATATTCGGAACAGAGATGAACATTTACACAGAAGGAAGTCGAACAAGAAATATCCACGCCAGCGGTGGAACGCATATTCCGACGTGCACACCCACCAATTTCGACTTCACACACCTAATGACCCTTGTACAACTTTACCACTTGATAAACCAAATGCACATGAGTTGAATAGTCAAGAGACCATTAGTATAACTCGTAAGAATAAAACACACCCGGGAGTAACACAAGCTACTACTCGAACTTTGCCTGCAAAGGAAGGGTCTTCACGACCGTCCTCCTCCAAGGAAATTAATAATAATCTTTACACAGCGCGAGCTAAAGAACAAACTGACTCGGTTAAGGTAACTAACTCTTTAGGGCAACAGCAAATAACTAAGAAATCTTCTTGTTCTGAATTAAATGATCTCAAACAGAAACCCCTGACCGTGGTAGCCAGTCAGGTTGTAGACGGTCTGCCGATCTACGATATTGCATTACCGTCCAGTGTTCAACTAGGTTATAATACCGAGTGTATGATGAAAATTGACATCCCTCGGCAGGATATATATTACTGGGACTTTAAACCTTTGAGTGGCATACAAACGTGGTACCATTGGGAGTTCCCGAAATTAACAGTTACAAATCCTACCAGTCAAATTATCATACCGCTAGTAAGCACTGGCTCAAAAGATACCAGTCAATTTTTACCAGCAGGCAGGGATACATCTGATGAATGGGATACCCTATCAGAATACTCTGAATCTGAAATAGATTGTCCGATAGCTGATTCAGATGTAAAGGAAGATGTTGTGTAAACGTACGACTCGTGGAAACTGCGCCGATGACCCAGTTATCATCTAACAGATTATTTGACAAATACTTTGATTTATTATTAGCTCAACACTTTCCAGAGATGAGGTACTAACAGCAGCAGGCACTGACAGGAAAGCAAACTAACTCCTTTTATATTAATACAGTTAAGAACAGCATTAAGCCAACCATTAAATCGTGTGGGTTACTCCACCCATGATAATACTTCAGTACAGTGCCTCAATTGTAATATAAGTATGTTAGATTTTCCTTAGAAACAATAATAAATATAAAACAAAATAAAGAAAGAAAAGGAGGAAAATGACTCAGTTACTTTGTACGTCAGTACCACTGAAATTTTGTTTCTTGTTTTCTCCTATTTATACCTATATAGGAACAGGAAGCCACAGGCTATCCTCTTTATAAAAATATGAAGGGCTTTTGAACCATACACTGACGTTGGTGAAAACTGACAGAAAATGTTGTCATGAGCATAAAAATATCATTACAAAACTAGAACACACGGGAATATACTTTAGAGATATACCAAACCCACTGCGATTAGTAGTGCTATGTAGTTGATAGCCAGGGAAAAGTACTATAGTAAACACGTCAATGCGATATGTATGATTAATAACCTACATAACATATAAACAAAAAACGAACCAAACGTGATAAAAGAGAACTTAGATGCGGTATATTTACCACTCACATCTGTAACATGTCACAATTAACATTGTTATTGTTAGAACGAAGAACTTCAAAACTGGTCAGAACCACAGTGGGGCGGCCGACCTGCTGAGGTTATGTGACTAACGTATTCTAAGACGAGCTAAGACACCACGAGTAGTTGTAGGCCTGCGAAATCGTTCATGGTGTGAAGGGAGTTTCTTTTGAATGAATGTGGGGTCCCCATGAATGTGTTCCTTCTCCTCTCTCTTTTCCCTTCCCATTGCACTATAAGTACAATAATCTCGCATAATGAAGTAGAAGTTAGTCCGGACTGTTAATAAGGAACTGCTCGATTGATACATACAAGTTCTCTCCTTTCTTTTCCAACTGAATTGGGGTCACATTCATTCATCTGGTGACCCGGTGGATTAGACGATTAAGCCTGAAACCAATTGCATGGGACATACGGCGGTAATATGAAATCACGTAAAATACTCGAATGTTCTCTCACACACGTACAGCAATTACAGCAGACTATTAGTTCATGCACACCCTGCTGAAATCCAAGTGTCACAGTGCTTATGGGTACTATACTCCGTACAGAATTTCGCCACATCACGCGTGCAGATGTATGACGAGTACAATATTTATTATTCACTTACCTTTAGTAATTGAGCTATCAAACACCCCCCTCCATGGTTAGTTGCACTGTAGGAGAGGGAGAGCCAGAACATTCCACCGTGATGAACTCGCTCATCTCCTCGAGCTGAATACACAACTCCCGTGTTACCGCTGGAATCCGTCACTGATGCGGAACGTTCCCCGGCACCACGCCAGAAAGCGGTCTTGGGTATCGGGCGAAAATACTAGGCGGCAGATTTGCCCCCAACAGTGGCTAAAAATTCTAAGTTGAATGCGAAGGATCTCCACCGCCGTAGGCATCCTGTCATTTCACTTAATATAAAAGCACTGGATTATACCAACTTAAAAATATACATATGATATTTTAGATTGTAACTTCCTGTTGAACAAGAAGCACCGCCCTCAAATATTTTTTAACGTCCGCTGTCTTGATTTGCGGGCGGATGGAACTTCTCTTTGCAGCAAACGACTCCAACGATAACGCTGAAACCAATTGTCTCATTAAGTTTTGTATCATAATGGTAAGATTCCAATATAATAGTGAGTTAATAGTCTAAATATAGTACTCACATTTATATCGAAGATATACTGGACTCTTAAACTCACATTCTGCATAAAGTGTTACAGTATTTACTCGCAGTTATTTTTGTGTGTCAAATAATCAATTTACATAAACAAAGTTGTTAATGTGGTTACTTTGCACCCGGCATATTTACGGTGTAAAGCACATAACGTACGGTTTCTTTTCAGACTTAACGTACACCCCATGTCTGGATATTAAAGCCGCCACTGTTTTAATGATGGAACGCAACACAAGTATATCGGAAAGTGCAGGGACGCATATGCCAGTGAGTCCCTATGAATCACTTTCTGATGCATATTTTGTAGCGATCACAGGGATCACTCTGGATCCTGTCCTTTTTATCGCGAAAGAAATTAGCTTTCTTTGCATCAATGAAACGCCGCTTGGAGAGCCTGTTATACGTGACGAAAATCATTTTCTTCTTCGACCTACATTTCCTTTAGCGGGACTTTCTATCACCCACCGTATTAAAATTACACAATATGAGGCGGAATCACGCACTTTATTTGAATCTGGCCATTATATATTAGCTATGGTTCTGGATCGCATATCCTCCCACGTACCACATGGTACCGTTCTCTTTTCCTTTGGATCTACATGCGCAACGCTGTTGCGTGCCGCTTGGCCGACGCGCTACGTACTCAACTTACAGAAATACCGCTCATCAGACTGGCATACGTGGATCTTTCGATCAGAACTTGATCTTTCCTTGACGTGCCCGTTAACATGCCATCAGGGAATTGATCCTATGACCTGCAGCCATGCTACTTTATGTCATATGTATAAATTATACGTTAACCGGGCGTGCTCTCCAATTACCCAGATTTCGTGGGACTCATCAGTTTCCGATCCGGATGAAGCCGCTTTTTCCCCCCACTCGCTGAGAGGGCTATCATTAGATACTATTCGAGAGGAGGATAGATTTGTTTTTCTGCTAGATGTACGCTCAGAACAGCCTAGTATTGGTGACGTTCTGTCACTTGATTCGAAATGATACTTGCTAGGCACAAACTGAGGATAGTGTGGGCGCTAATTTTGGGCCTCACTCTTTCCCTGACACATTGCCTGTGTCGGGATAACACTCATCGGTTACTGACTCCAATGCTACTGAACACAATGCCGAAGTCACCATTTTACGCACTTGTCTACACAATGACACTCACAGATATTGAAGCACGTCTTTGGGTCCAACTCACCGGCTTTGTGCCTTCTCATAAATTATGTTTCATTTTTTCGCACGATTTCCGGTCCTTAATACGGCATTTTCTGGCTCTAAAACTTCGTGGACTTCGTTCCCGCCTGGTTTTTCAATATTGGGTGCAGAAGTTTAGATCTCGCTTTGCTAATTTTGTACAAGATACTTACTTACAATTTGGTTATAACTTTTGGTTTTCGGTGTCTATCTTACCTAATATTACCTTGTGTCTTCGCGTGTTTTCCCGCCGTTCGTTAACTTACGTCCCTGTCGTTCATAAGACCTTGCGCTACTGATATCGCACGGAGATTGCTTTTATGTGTGCGCAGGTGCACGTTTTATCTTTTAGCGGTCACGTTAAAATTTGGCTCTCCCTGCTTACGTTTGTACTATGCCTGCCTTGCACAATTAACACTACTTGCTACATCATAAGTTTATTGACTATCTTACTTTTTCCGTTTTGTGCTATTACTAACAAGATCGGGCCTTATCTGTGGACAAACTATACATTAAACTAATAAATAATGTATACTATGCAATTATTCAGAGGTACAACATGTGCTGAACACAGAAACAAACTAAAGGAGCTTCTAAATAATTCTTTAGTAAAGTTTTAGACGCCCTGTTTCTTTTCCAGTCATTTCCTCTCTCTCCAGTCGCTAATATTGCCTACTGATACGATTGCTTATTTGCTACCTTTATAATAATCATTATATATATTTTGTTTCATATGTAATATATATACTGTATATATTTATAAAAAATTTATTATATTAATATAGTCACTGCTATGTAACCACCTAGCTGATAAATAGTTGCAGTATGAGATATACCCCCTATGCACTAGTAAGAGACAATGGACCATTATGATGGAAATATAATGAACGAATAATATAATAGTCTCATCGGGGAAGCTAATGACTCTGACGTTTTCGTTTAGGCTACTTACAGAATAATTTCAAAATAGGGCAACTCACTCATCAAGATGCTCTCCAGTCGGCACATATCCACCCAAAAATGTTAAAACATACCCTACGAAGCAGAAATCCTATTAATATTCGGTATATAATAAGAACTTTCCTAGTTGGTAAGTGTCTTTATAGGGAAATAACACATGGTTGCTGAGAAAGACCACCCGCAACTTAAGAGGAAGAGCGATCTACGCTTAGAAGCCGATGCCGTGCAGTAGAAGCGAAAGAATCCAAGAAAGCATGCTTAAGTACAATGTATCATTTCCTTTTCTTTATTTGTTCTTTTCGGTTAAAGTAAGTGGTAAAAAGTTCTTTAACATGCTTCATATAGAGTAAAAATAGCAGAATCCTTCGATTGCAAAAAAGAAAGTGTATTGACACGATTACATTTGGATAGTTGATCAAAACTCTCATTGTGTTTCATCTTAATTAAAGAGCGCTTAGCAAGAAAATTTTTAGATTGACTGGAAACTGATAGTAAGATTATTTGGAATTGGTATTATAAAATAAATTACTATGAAAAAAATCTGGTAGATGTTAGCATATATTTTTCTAAGTTGGCAATTTGAGATGCAAATTACTTGAATGAACAAAACAAGCAATGTCTTAATTGGGAACACAAATCGTTAAAACAAGGAAGAATACCGAAGACTTGTCCTCTCCTCCTCTCTATTAGGAATGACTAAATTAACCTCATAAGAATAACGAAGAGATTTAAAACCCAGAACAATAGCAACTTATATGAGCTAAAAGATAATGCTTATTTAACGGATGACGGATCTCCCCCGCTCCCCGCGGACGGTCGCTCATGAAGTCACAGTGAAGAGAAAAGCATCAGCTGTATGAGAAGAATTCATCGCCTCGTAATTCCGTAACGAAGAGGAAAGCATAATCGCGTAGTGACAAATGCTAAACCTGAAGCAGTTATCGATTCTTACCGGAAGTGTTGTATCGCGCTCCTATCTCCTCGCAAGGGACTGCAGTTATGTGTCTCAGTTGAAATCCTCCAGGCGACTATAAATCACTAGTCGGACTGTTTCTCAAACTGAAGCCCGTAATACCTATAGCCCGACCCTTCAATAAGAAGCTAGTCTATCACCAACCCTTTACCTACTATACTTTTTACTTCAATACCTGTCTGTTTATTGAGTTACAAATGCCCCTTGGCTCAATAAAGGCCACACTGCCCCTTTGTCCCTCCATTGAGTTCTGAAGAACGCATATATTTGTCTAGTAGAGTAACCAAGTGCCGAGTCGTTTCACATCACCAATCGCCAATTCTTTTATGATTCCAGAGCTAAAGCAAAGATTCTCCTCCTACGTGATAATTCCACTAAAACCCATATCGCTTCAAAATCCCTTCAGTTTGTGCTCATATTTCCGTACAGACTAGTAAGCCTTTTTGTTACCTCCTAAAGTTGTTCAATTAAGCCAGAACCAAAATCAAATCCCGGTTCTGATCCTCTTGACGTGTGGTCAGCGCACCGTTCAACACCGTCGGCGAACATTCCGTAGTTAACATGTACATAAACAGCCCGAATAAGTACTAAACGTTAAGATTCTTAAGCTTCTTATTACCAAAGTTTAAATAAAGTACAGGCGAGAATGTGTGGACAGCCTCACTAGTAATCCCCCGAAAAAAAAAGAAAAAAATACCTAATTGCTGTCATATTGGCCAACTATAGTGTTACAAAATTGGTAGTTATATAACACTGAGTAAATTTTGAACAGGTACATTAAAACTACTTAGATCAACTGAACTGTGTAAAATATACAATAAGACTAAAGGAGCCTAGTGGTAACAACGAGCATCTCTCAGTTATATCACCCGGTGGTTGATAACTGCATATATCTTTCTCTGAACAGGACTCTGTGTCATCTCATACGAATATGTCATAATAATAGTATTATGACTTATACTACTATCACACTATAATAATAGTAATAACAGTCAGAATAATAATAATAATAATAATAATAATAATAATAATAATAATAATAATAATAACAATGCTTTGGAACACCCCAGTATGAAACCGACTTCCAATTGGTATAACCAAATTATTTTGCGAACCACTTACTTGTGAAAGTGGTGTATAAGACTAATGGCTCAGCATACCTATGGCTCCCCCCCAGGGCTTGCATTATTTCCTGTTCATGTAGCCCGAGACTATAGCTTATTCTTTCCAGGTCCACTTGATGACTGTGTCATTTCTGATGTCTGATGCCAATCCACATTGGTCCCTCCCAGGGTCCCGACCTGTACGGAGCTAGGACCGTCAGCCATGTCTACCTACCAGTTGCTGACTGAAGCTTTAAGACGTTCACCAGCTTTAACCAGTCTTGCCTGCAGATCTTTGCTCGTCAATTACGCAGTATATAACCTACTGTACACGTTCCTGTTGTTCCATGGACAGTGGCAATCCAGTCCATGTACCGGAGGAAAAATGCTAAGAACTCTGACAGTGACAAGAAACGTGTTGCTGCCATACCAAGTATCCAGTCACCAGGACTCATTCTTATCCAGTCATACATAGTCAAAGCACTCCATCAATCCCGAAATGCAGTATGCATCTGTGGCGATGAACATTATATAATCACATCTTTATAATCAAACATCTTGGAAAGAACATATTATCAATTCTTCAACCACGTCTTAGTGATCCTAAGCATTTTAGCCTACTTCTAAACAATCTCATGCTCAGTGGACATAACCTGCACTCACATTTGAAAAAGTTCAAGCCTTAACCCTGATAGAAAAAGCTATCCCACCACTAATGAATAGCAACTCAAAACCTAAAGAGCTTCAAACCTATCTCAAGAAGACGAAAAAGCTAAGTAGCAGTGTCACGGCTCACCCTGTCCAGCATTGTTATCCAACACCATGGGCTAATCATCTCTTCCTGTCAGAACTCTCTACCTCGAACTCTGTCATAATACCCATCATCAGAATATGTATGTTATCCTGCAGTGAACATAGCCCCGCAAATGAACTAATGTGATCCCAGCCTAGTTTGAACCTACCAATCCTAAGTTTTGATTCGAGGAACGTTTTCTGTTCCTTCGCACACCAGTTTATTAAAGGAACTTTCCCATTGTGTTTTCAACCCAGAGACTTTCCTCAGGAATAATGCAGAACCGCCATCAACTTCGAAAGACCGCTCCGGTGAGAAACCTTACAATGAAGAATACTGGATTCGAGTTAATGAACTGACAACTTACTTTGTATTACATTCTAGTTTGTGCCGCATTTAGTCACGGTGCTGAGATGTGCATTGAGCAAGATGTGATCTGTAAAAAGGATTACTAGCAACAAAATTGTAATTTAATTAACTACTATGTGTGAAATTAAAATAACAATGATTAAAGAACACTGGAAGTCACCGAATTTTACGTCGTATTATAAGGTGTTGTTGTGCTTAGCCTTGTTGCTGAGCAGATGTTAAACAATAAAGTCTAAGGTTGTTTGTAATTTATTGATTCAAAATTAATGTGTGTAGAATATTAACTTTAAGTGGATCATGTACGGTAAATTCTTATCATTGCTTCATTATGGTTGCTTAAATTCTCCTTAGAACATTCCTAATGCGTCATATACAAAAAAATGAGAACTCTAATACTCGCTGCATCCGTTGCTGTTTGCTTCTAGCTGAACAGACAGGAAATTTATATAACTACTTCCGTTAACCTTGACAGTTGCTTGTGTTTCCTTATACAATATATGTAGCTTGTAACAAACTCTATATGCAGGCAACAAACTCTTTGGAAAATAAAAATTATAACGCGGTATAAGAACGAAAATGAGGAACGAGAAATTCATTAAAAGTCTTGATGGATCACATACCACTTTTGTGGTGCTGACTCTAGTTCTGTCTCTTTTTCTCTTTCCTCATCCAAACCCTAGTAAAGGAATGCAACCAAATCTATACGGTGATCCACTTGAGGGGACACGGGTGCGTGTGCCCCTTATTCACATTTCTCGTCAGTGACGTTAATTGAATATCCAATGTTAAAAAAAAAACTCGTCACGCGAAAATGCGCGTATGGATTTGACGCATTCCCTTACAAAGGTTCAACATTGCTATGCACTTCTGTCTTGTCAATTAATACATTCTCCCACGTGCTCTATTTAAATCAAATGCCTTCATCATTAATTTCTTTTTATTGTAATTTCAATCCAATGCCTTCAGCATTAATTTCTTTTTATTGCAATTTCAATCCAATGCCTTCAGCGTGGAATTGTTTATCTTGAGATTCCTATATTGCATTCAACTAATGTTTTCTTTATTGATTGTTATGTTCAACAATGGAATATATAAAGGGTATTACTTTTGTATTGGTTGGTTATCAGAGACAAATTGGCATTTGATTGTGAACTGGTCCATATCGTGCTATTAAAACGGTATTAACAGATAATGGTAAATGTGATTAACTACTGCTAATCAGCATAACTTCAGAACGAAATGTATCTCAGAATAGCAGTGGAAGCAGTAGATATATTCACTCATATTTCTACTCACAATTCCATAATAAGGTTCGACTCGCTGGAATACCCAATGAACATGGAGGGCCTAGAAAGGTTTGAACCCGAGCCACATAGAAACCGCGACTTTACTTTACTTCCTGTTTGTACGTTCGGGTTGTGAACCAATAACATCTTCAATTGGGTATTGTAGAGAGCTCGAATCCTAGGGCCTAGGACATTGTATTTTCTAATTATTGTCCACTTGCTACTATGCCAGTATTGTTAAATTATTTTCTCTGGTCTTACTGGCTACTTGGTATAACCTAGGGTTAAAAATGAAGGTATAACCTAGGAAACATATTAACTATAAAAATAATCTGAGCTCAGTAGAGGAGCGCTAAAGTATGTTGTTATAAGAAATGACTTCTCCCTTTAATTGTAACATCCTCGAGTAAGGATCCTTTAGGTTGCTCTACCACTTTGTAAAGTTAACTACTTGTCAAATCTATACCATTTGCTTAAGCGATTGAAAGCAGTTACCAATTTGATACTAATTCCTGATATCATTACCAAATAAGTACTTTGCTGTAAATATGAAACCAATTACTATTACCTTAGTATTGCATAAGAAGTATTGGACACTAGTAAACCTTGTCTCTCATTGAGTAGACATTTTTGCAATATTATCATTATTTACAATAATGTTAGTAATGTCTTTAAAACTCAAAATGGATAATAATATATTGTTATAAAATAGTCATTCTATTGTAAGAGGGCATACTCCCGTCATTACCAGAAAGGTTGACTGGAATACAGGGACATCCTATACTCAAATGTTATAATTCACTGTTTTAGAGTTTGCAGTTAGATCACCTTGTCCCTAACTGTTGTTGTAATGACAGGTATTGTGACGAAAGGTCGCCTTATGATAATAATGTTTATAACTAACTGTTATGTTCTACTTACCACTTCTTTGGTTTTATAGTTGAATCTTGTTAGAGATGTGCATTTTCGGCCAATTTATATTAATCTGTTCCACAGTAGAACTTGTGTAATGCAATCATTTGGGTCCTGCTGTAATGGTTGCAATAGCATGTATTAATAAGGGAACGTAAGCTACTTATATGTTTTAACTTTCTTAATGACCAGGTTGAATATTGTTGTTAATGATCAACTTTTTTAACTATCTCATTACTACAGTAAATGCGTGAAGATAAGTAAAAAAGGGCCAAATGGTTGTACGACCTTTCATCCAAAGAGGCTATTCCAAACGACCACGTCAATCCCTCCAGGATTGACCTATTTTTTTAACTGTCGATCTTAACGACCGATCCTTGTTTTACATCTTATAAACAACATAACCAGCGATTCATTTCCGTTCTTTGTTCTCCTTTGCTTTCCTCTCCGAGCATCTACGGAAAGCACCAACTGAACTTGACCTTGAAGGAAAGACCGTTTCGAAACTCAATGCATTTTTCTCTTCCTTGATTCGGTGTTTTCTTTACTTGTCTGCTAGGCTATGCCTATTTGCGTGCAAGTCTGATGCATAAGTATGTTGCCTCTTTTGTATCGAGAGATAACTTTTTACTTTTTTTTCTTTTCTTGTTTTCTTTTTCTTTTTAAATGAGTCGAGGCAAATTTGTTATATAAGGCGCGTAAGCCTGATGGCCGGCTTTCGATTCCTGGATTGTGAACTCCGCGCTCCTTGTGGGGAACGTGGAGGCATTGAATGCAGGGATGGCTTCATCGGGGAACGCATTATTTACTTCTGTTAACCTGGTTGCATAGGCTTCCAGCCGGCAGAACCCGACAGAAGGGGCTTCAAGGCAGAGGACATTATGCATAAATAATTAATATAAATCGTACTGTACCTTGTGTAACACAATGGTTACAAACAAGGAAGTGAAAAAAATAACAAAATAAAATAAGATAAAATAAAATAAATGTGTAATATCAAAAAATACCCTTAGCGAAACATTACTGTAGCAAATACAGCCGGTTGGATTAGCCGTTTATCCACCAGGTTGAAACATGGCCTAGTGTAACTCTCTTATTATTCATAAATAATTATTATAAATCGTACTGTACTTTGTGTAACACAATGGTTACAAACAAGGAAGTGAGAAAATAAATAACAAAATAAAATAAGAGAAATTAAATAAATGTGTAATATCAAAAAATACCCTTAGCGAAACATTACTGTAGCAAATACAGCCGGTTGGATTAGCCGTTTATCCACCAGGTTGAAACATGGCCTAGTGTAACTCTCTTATTATTCATAAATAATTATTATAAATCGTACTGTACTTTGTGTAACACAATGGTTACAAACAAGGAAGTGAGAAAATAAATAACAAAATAAAATAAAATAAAATAAATGTGTAACATCAAAAAATATCCTTAGCGAAGCAGTTCTGTATCAAATACAGCCGGTTGAATTAGCCGTTTATCCACCAGGTTGAAACATGGCGCTAGTGTAGCTATCTCGACGCATACCACCACCTCCCCCCTTCCACTCTCTTTTGTAGCTTCCCACTCCACCTCTTCCCACCGTTTTCTGTCCAAGGTCGATCCTGAGCAGGTATTACATAAGGAGGCGAAAACGGCCTTGATCTGTTCCAGTCTGCATTTCTTCTCCGACTTCCAAGACGATCAGACGTGCTCCGGTTGTCTCCGATACCAATCAGGTATGTATGGACTTAACCGCTGCGCTGAGTTTTTCTATAACATATAGTTTTTGGACTTAGAATTTGGCGACCGGCCTCGCCCTGCACATAGCCTGGATCTAGTAGACTTTTATGTCCCTTCGGAATAACTTGAATCACTTTAGCGTGACTTTACTCGTTTCTTCGTTTTCTTCTCCCTTTATGATTTTTATTCTTTTTCGCGACTTTCAACAGAAGTTAAGAGAATAATGGAATCATAGACGTAGATGAGAACTTAGTCGTTTCGGATAGCCAAGAGACAATATTGACTTGAATATGGTTCAACTAAGTGATTGTGACCTTAGTATTTATTGAGAATTAAGTATGAATTGAGAACTTCATGTTTATTTCTTTCGGTCTTCTCACTTGTACTCGTTCTCTATACCATCCTATCATTGTAATAAACTCTACTATTCTGAAATTTTTCTCTTCATTGAACTGATCCTAGAGTAGAATAAAACCTGGGTAGATCTGAGATTAAATACGGGATGTTATTTATTCACAGCCACGTCTGGCTGGGCGAAGACAGAGAGAGAGAAGCGATTATTAACTCCGTATAAGGCACGGTTCCTGCTGATTCTTGTCTTAAGCGGAATAGTGTGTGCTCATGCTTGTCACGAACACACACTATATGGTTTTTATCACACGTCTTAGTTATGGTGGAGCCCCCGATATGTTAATATTTGGCAACCGGTTCCCAATCGGCAGCCCGCGCTAACCACTAATCACAACTACTCGTAACAGTTGGTAGGGTTTCGCCGGACATAGGCGGTGAGTTCAACCACTACACACCCCATACTCGTATCAGTTGGTGGAGACTCGCCGGATGTGAACGGTGAGCTCTACCACTGAGTCCCCATATATCTAACAGTTGGTGGAGACTCGCCGGATACGAACGGTGAGCTCTACCGCTAGACCCCATATATCATATCACATTATAGAGGATGGGCCATTTTAATCAATCCACAGAAATATCTGAAAAATGATAAATTATAAAAGAAATGTTTGATGTACACCTTATATATTGCTAAGGGGGAAAACCAATTCCGCTAAAAGCACCCCTCCTCTGTAAATGGGGGAAACGGGGGGTAACTTTGAAATGTCAAATGGAAACATGGGTCGATTAATACCCCGTTCGAAAGGTCTTGGAAAACTAAGGTAACGCTGTACCAAAAGATGTTTCATATGGAGCAATAGTTTCAAAATGACTGCTATGATATAGTTCGGAAACTCCAGTACCTGTAGTATGAAAACCACTTAAGGTAAATGAATGAAACAAAATTGAAATACGTAAATACCATAGGGCATATCGAATGGTGTGGTCCCTGTGATCCCAGTGGCCTCCCTAAAGGGGTCTTGGGAGCTAACTTCAAAATTTCAAATAGTAACATGAGTCGAGTGGTACCTCCTTTGATAAATCTTGCAAAATCTATCATCTCGCAGGAAACGATTGAGGTGAAATGGAAGTGTTCTCAAAAGGCCGCCGAATCATAGTATCCGTGTCAGAGAAAAGGTTTAGTACCTGTAGTATGAAAGAAATTGAAGATAAATCACAGCAGAAAAACTGAAGTAGATAACTGACGTAAGGCACATCGAGAGGTGTTGTCGGGGTGACTCCAAGGACCGACTGAAATTGAAATTTCAAATATCAACTTGAAGCGAGTAACATCACGTTACATATACAAATGAATATCAAACAGCTTCTGACAGCTTTTCGACATGAGACGCCGTTTTCAAAATGATCGTCAAGACATGGTGACTATGTCTAAGAAAACGTCTAGTGCCCATAGTGTGAATACGGTTAGATATAAATGAAAATAACGAAAATTAAATAGGAAAACCACGGAGGCTTTCCAAGGCTCGAGAATGATATAACAGAGATAAAAATGTTAGAGTAAAATTGCCATAATGTATAGGGAGAAATCCAAGTCCTGCAAAATAATCTCTCCCTGCGCTCTGTATGTCAGTGGGGTGGAAAGTAACTGTTGAAGTTCAAACGAGAACTCAACTTTAATTCGCAAATTAAGGCTACGCTACAAATAGGTATGGTGTGGTTCAAACATTTGTTTGTAAGGATGACGCTGTAGTGACTAAAAAAGGTGAAATTTTATTTGAATGGTAACGCATATCTCTATAGCTGAGTATGATTTGATGCGAAAACAGAAGGTACTTTATACGAAAGAAGTTATCAAATAATGCAGTTGCTGGAACTTACAAACGTGTGAATTTGCTAATCTCCGTCGCCACAGAAACTTTTATGCAATGCGTTCTGGTTATTCGGAAAGCATCTCGGGGATATACGTACACATTGTTTGATCCATCAAGCTCACAATATGACATAAGTGCTAATAGTCAATCAAAATGTAAATGTGGTCATCCGCATTAATTCAGTGACCAATTCTCTATCCATGAAGTCTGCCTTCCAAACAGCATTGGATAGGTCAAGCGTACGCCCGAACCGTTGTCCGGTCGGACATTGAAATTTTGAAGTTAGACTACAAGATCCCTTCAGGGAAGCTACTGGGATCACAGGGATCACATCATCCGATATGCCCTATGATATTTACGTATTTCAATTTTATTCCATTCATTTACCTTCCATGGTTTTCATACTACAGATATTGGAGTTTCCGATCTATATCATGGCGGCCATTTTGAAACTGGTGCTCCATATGAAACATCTTTTGGCACAGCGTTACTTAGTTTTCCAAGATTTTTCGAACGATGTATTACTCTACCCATGTTCCCATTTGACATTTCAAAGTTACCCCCCGGTACCCCATTTACGGGGGTGGAGAGGGGTACTTTTGGCGGAATTGGTTTTCCCCCTTAGCAATATATAACGTGTACTTCAGACATTTCTTCTATGTTTTATCTTTTTCAGATATTTCCGTGGGTTGATTAAAATGGCTAGCCCTGTATATTATGATGATTTTTTTCTGATACAGTACCATTTTTACATTATTTACTTGCACATTACTGTGATAATACATACCACATTACTTAATTATTAATTTTTCATAATACTAATAAACCCAGGATTGCCAACTACATTGAATTGCTTGTAATTTTCTAATCAATGATATTTTTGTGTAACGCCATTATGGTTCAAATTTGCATTCGCTTGAAATACAAGTCCCTTACTGCTATCGGTGGTACGAAAATAAAATACTACATATTACCCATACCATTTCACATGTAGATTAATTTTGTTGTTTGTAAGTTAGAACAATATTGTTGGACACCGTAGCGAAAACTGTATTTGTTTTTTTCGGGAATTGTACTAAAAACACTAAGAGTGAAAGCAATAAAAACGAAACAAAGAAAAATATTTGATGGAAGAACTTTGCTTTGTACATCATTGGTCATCTTATACTAAAACGCGTCATGACTTTCCGAGAACCTGAATCTTTAAATGTTGTTAATACGAGAAGTTTATAGTTTTCATCAGTTATTCACTTACTCTCTTATGACCATCAGTACTTCTAGGGTACTTCCTGTAGATATTGAACATTGAAATGAAGTATTCAGGCTTGGTTTAGCGTGCAAGTAAGAAACATTTTTTTCTTAAAAAAACATGATGATATTTCCCTCCCTTAACCCCTTACAATGGAGTGTAGTAATTCTTCAACAAACAGATTTGAAATATCAGAAAGTTTATAAAATATAAAATATGTAGCCAAGTCTTCACTTTGCAAAACTACTACTACTACTAATAAAGGAAAAACGACTCCAATACCAATTCAGTAAACAATACCTTCCGATAAAAAAATGCTTACGAGTCTTCTACTTTCACACTTCTCGACAAATTTCTCATACAAAGATAAGAAAATAAACGAGTAGTTACAGAAGATAAAAAAAGGACTCTCAACTTGTACACATGTTGATATAATTTAAAGAATGCGAAAATAATCTGTCGTCTTTTCTTCTTTGTAAATTAAAAGTTAAGGTGTGGGTGAATTGTAATATAAATCGGGACGATCGTTAAAAATAATGAGGTAACCTGAACTTGAAGAAAGTTTTGTGATATTTTCCTCATTGAGAAAGTTCTATATAACTTGTTACTGAGTTAAAGAATGAAATCTCGAGTAAGTCTTTGTGACACTAACGTAAGCAACGTCTCCTTATATTACCATTAGTAACTTGTGTATAGTCTTACATGAAACGATTTTAAATGGCTAATAGTTTGGGTGGAAGACGAAGTTACGCGGTAGGTAATTGGTTAGCGAATTGAACTTCTATTTGGCGGATTCGAGTTGAAATCCCCTCCAGATTCAAAATTTTTATAATGTTTCAATTTCAATTTTAATACGTACTCAGTGTGACAAGCAAGCTCTTCTCCACCCCAGAAAGAAAAGCTGTTGGAATGAGGAGAATCGGAGAAGGTGTGGGAGTGGAGGCAATTATTTACAAATTTATTTCCTGCAGTTGTTCTAGATTTGATATTTTCGTCTACTTTCAAGCATTTCTGATTAATGGTCACTGATTTTATTTCTTTCAACATATAGTATATAATGAAATAATACATTACATACAGAGCAATGTTGAATAATATGTGGTGTTCATTTGACAACACGCTCCGAACCATTGAGATTCATCTTAGAATGGAGAACTATTTTGTTCGTAACCTTTTCTACGATTTTAACTGCATAAACACTTTGATCAGTGCTACCAACTGCTGTCAGTCTGAGAAAAGTTACGTGTAAGCTGGATTGAGTTCGTCCAGGCGTTTTCACAACTGAAAATGATTTGGACTCCAAGTTATGGAATTGGAGCACTCAGGTATGAGATACTTATGCTGGAGGTTGTACATGGTGGTCCAAAAGTGTGGAAACATCCAAATAAAATCAAAACGGTTCAGAATTGGAAATAAAAATGAAAACGCAATGATAGCAGACTAGGGGGAAAAACCTTTGGGACATGTCACCATCAGCCGCCATCTTGAAAACCGCTATATTGAAATGGCAGAAACGTATTTAAATGGGAACCCTATCGTGTGACACATTAAATAGTTCTGACATTTTTTAGTCTTATAATGTTTGTGGCTCTATTACCAACCGCTGCAATGTTTTAACCGATTTTCTTTTGTTTCAGGTGGTGTAAAACTGAATGGCGATAACAAGGGATGAGGGAATAGAGATCGTGTTGATCTCAGGAAAGCACAACAGCAGACTGATTGCAGACGACTTCAACACTAATCAATTATTTCCCACAGTGCAGTGTGGAAAGTTAATGCGTAAGTAAAGGAAAACTTATCGGTGGAAAAGAAATCAAAAGCACGCAGGCCTCCCTTTGCGACGGACGAAGCGACATCTACTGCTGTGTTAACATAATTCGCAAAAAAACCCTCCCCGAAGTACCCATCGCTTTGCCCAAGAATGAGGTGTATTCCGTACGTCCATCCAGCGAATCGTATCTGTCCATAAGTGGCACCAATACAAGATATTGTTATTCTGACATCTAACTGAGGATGATCCAGACCTCCGAGTCGAATTCTGTGAGTAGGCCACGGAACAAATCAGACAGAATCCTCTATTCGCATATGACGTGCTGTTCTCGGACGACGCCAATTTTCTATGCTGGGCGTGAACAAGCAAAATCACCGATATTTGTGTGACACCTTGTTACGACGATTCTCGGGTCGTTGTCTCTGACAAAGTGGTAGTGTGGTGTGGTGTGGTGGGGTGTGTGGTGTAGCCGTTGGGTGAGCCCATACTTCACCGAAGGCAATTTAAATGCAAATACCTACCATAACATGCTTCATAAGGAGATCCTGCCGTTCGTTGCATTAGAGTAGGGCTCTTTCCCTTTGTTCTATCAACATGACAGGGCACCACCTCATTTCAGATTATGTGTTCGTGAGTACCTCTATGAGCAATTACAACAGAGATGGATAGACCGCCGAAGACCTGTTGAATGGTCACCGCGTTATCCAGACCTCACTTCATTAAATTTTTTTAGTGGGGCTACGTGAAATCCGTTTTATATTCTAAGAGTACCAAGATCAGGGGCATTAGCCACCTTCAACGTAGAATTATTGACGCGTGTGCAAGATTCCTGAGGACATGCTGAGCAGGATAATGGATGACTGACAGCAGCTTGTACATTTAACGATTGCTAAGGAGAGATAACTATTGAACAATTGCTGTAATATTGGTCTGTGGGCCACACATTGCCCGCAGTGTTATCTCCAGGTAAATGCAGAAAATCGGTTAAAACTTCATCGATCGCAACGGTTGGTCGTAGAGCCTAAAACATTTCAGCACTGAGTTCCTGGAAAAAGTTCAGTCCTATTTAGTGTAACACACGATAGGGTACTCACTTATAAAAGTTCCCGCCATTGCAAAATGGCGGCCAATGGTGCCTTATGTCTGAAAAGATTTTCCCCCTCGTCTGTTATCACCATTTCTTTTATTTTCTTCCCAATTCTAATGGTTTGGATTTTATTTGGGTGTTTCCACACTTTTAGATCATCCTGTTCTTAAAACTTTCGAAGAGTATTTATGTATGGTAAGATTAGTAATATAGCTATACACTCAGACCCGTATTTAGGTAAGTGCTATTCTGTGCTTGAGCACAGGGCGGCAGAATTTAGGGGGCGGCAAAATTTTGGAATATTAAGTTTCTTATTCGAGAAACCTAAAAGCATGAGAAAACGCATTTACAAGAATATATATATATATATATATATATATATATATATATATATATATATATATATATATATATATATATATATATATTGCAAATACTTTGGGAAAAGTTTTTTTTTATTTCAGTAACCTAACAATATGAGAAAACACATGCAGGAGTAAAACATTTTTTTGCAAATATTTTGAGAAGTTTTTTTGTTATTCAAGTAACCTAAAACATGAGAAAAGAATATGCTTACAGGAGAAAAAGTTTATTGCAAATATTTTGGAAAGTTTCTCTTATTTGTTCGAGTAGTTCAAAAACAAATGAAACAATCCACATTCATTATGTAAACTAATATAATTTTTTACATATGAAGTTTACTAATGCTTTTTACTAAACTCAATATAATATTTAATTAGATATGTGATAATTTCAAAATAAACAATGACAAAAGCACTGTCTAGTTTTGTTAATTCCATATTTTACTATTCCAATGATAAGATTAAATATTTAAGAACTTCAATTATATTAATCAATTAAGTGAAATTATGAAATAGAAATATGACATAACGGTTGATTAAGAATTAATAGAATAATTTTTCTCTGCACAATAAGTTAAAAGCAAATGAATAAAAAAATTGTCGGTATTGGGAGAATGTGTCCCCAATGGACCAGTGGTTGAACTCGTTGCCTTGTAATCAAAGGGTCTCAGGTTCGATTCCCGGTGGGGACACAAATGGTTTGGATTCCAACTTAAGTTGTAGATCCCGTCCTTAATACATCATCATCATCCCATGGAAGGCAATGGCATACCGCCGTGGGCCCACCTTACCCAGAAACCTTCGGTCAGAACACAACATCATAATCATCACTGAGAGAATAAGGCCATTTAAAATTACGTTGTAACTTTAAATTTTAATACCTAAACTGCTACTCAACAAGAACTGGTATGTTTGCAAAATCATGGCTTGTTTCCTTGTTTGAAACATAAATTTGTGCGGGGGAGGGGCGGCAAATTTTTTAGAGCGCAGAGGTGTACAATGCATAAATAGAGGCCTGTATACACTACATTAAGTCTTGTCCTTGACTTTGAACATTGTTGAGATTCTATTACAAATTGCTTCATTGTTTGGAAAGAGCGAAAACATATTTAATTATTTATTTGTATTACCTGGCTAGCGAACATGTGCGGGCGGCCGGGTTTTGAACTAAACTGCAAACAGCAGTGTTTCTAACCGGTTACTTGTAATCAATATATAACAGTTCCTTTTGCCCAGTTCGTAATAAACCACTTCAGGCATATGCTAAAGTCATGGGCAGATCCAGGGGGTGGGGCGATCGGGACGATTGCCCGCCCAGAATAGGGTATTTTTTTTATTTTAAAAATAAAACCTAAGAATTTTCACCTTTGTATTATAAATGTAAAATAAAACTTAAAATAGATATGGCCTTAATTTTTTTTTTTTTTTTGTTTTACGTTGCAGAAGTCAAAGCAATAAATTGCAAGAAATTATTCACATTGGCGTCCTTCCTCAAGAAAACGTCCACCTTCAAAATCGCAGGTGGCCATTTCTGTTCTAGAAATTGCAGGCAAGAGCCACTTCTCCTTTTCTAAAGTTGTTTTACTTTATTTATTTATTTTTTTGCAATACAGTCTTACCTCTTTTGAGGGGGCCGCGGTGGCTCAGTGGTAGAGCGTTCACCTCTGGTGCTTGGGGTCCCGGGTTCGATCCCAGCCCCCGCCAAGTGAACTTTGTGGTGGACAAACACCGTGTGCGTGGGTTTTCTCGGGGTTCTCCCGTTTCCTCCCACTTTCTTCATTCCACCATTTCATTCATTACTCACCATCACCGTCTCCTTTAGCCTAACCGGCATATCCGTGGGACGTAAAACTCAAAGATTTCATTTCATTTCATTTTTACCTCTTTTGACTTCGAACGACCGTCCCCCAAGCATTGAGAATGGATCCGCCCTGGCTCAAGTTGACAAAAAGTTTCAAAAGGTATTGAAGTTATTTGCAGAGCATCTTAAATAACAAGCAAAAAAAAAAAAAAAAAAAAAAAACTACAACAAAAATACACCCTCCATATTAACTTGAAAACGCTGCTCCTTCTTTATAATGACATCGAATAAAACGTAACCAATTTTTATACAATCTGCTTAATATACGGTTGAATCTCACTGAATTGTCAATTGTGCTATGTTGTTCTTAAATAGGTAATTTCCATTCATATATGACTATTCACAATACATCTCCATTACTGCAGGAATGGTTCAATACAACCACATAACTTACGGCGTTCTTTATTAAGCAGAAAGAGATTAGGCTATGCATAACATCCAAAGTGCAACCTTTAAAAACCGTTGGATACACTACAGAGTGAAACTCTCCGCTACCCTGTCTCGCCGCGCTTGATAAGAAACTGATGTAAACACAACAGTAGCACCATCCTCGCAAAACCACACTGCTATCCTGGTCAGGCAATAACAAAATTATTCAAACGTTGTAATAGCTGATCAAATCTGATCACTCGAAGATAAAGCAGTTAGACTCGTAAAATTTCGAATCTCTCATAAAGAAGAAGCTAGCATGTAGTTAGGCCCCGCTACTAAATATAGCTTTTATGTATGTTCGTAAAACTGATTAAACGTTGCAAGTTATGGATCATACATGATCAAATGATGATCAAACGACGGACACAATAAAGAACTGAATCTTGGGTGCATGGTAATTATTTCCTGCTTTTCTAACCTTTAGTAAAATTGATCAAACATTGCGAATTGTTGATCACACCTGGTCAAATGAAGATAAAATAATTAGCATAGAAAATTTTTTCATCTGGCGTAGAGGGAAGCGTAGTTGGCCTTCCTACTAAATATAACTTCATAAAGGTATATGAATATAAGAGGTATTTATGTTCGTAAAGCTGATCAAACGTTAGAAATTATTGATCGTACCTGATCAGATTGACACGAAAATAATTTTAAATTTAGCATGAGGATGCTGGCATGCCGCCGTTTCCATTTGAAATTTTGAAGTTTCATTCAAGATGGTGATCACAGTCAACACGTACTCCACAAGTGATTTTCTCTACTACTATCTCCCATTATCAGTTTTGCCAATATTCTCTGCTTTCAAAATAAAAAGGTGCCTCGAACCTTTTAATTCAATCTGTATATCTTCCTTCAGATATTACTGTTTTTCGCCCTATTCTAAAATATGGAGGTGTGTAAATTTTAGTTGTATATCTTCAAAGTAAAGGATTAAAAGCAAATTAAAGAATTGGAAACTACTGTTCTATACAAACATGTTTTCCTCAGATTTTCCCACATTCCATAAACTTACACCCCGGCTGTAGTGTTCCCGTGTTCATTCTGTCAACTAGAATTAATCTATCAATGATTTGACAATTTTAGTTCCATTTTTCATCTATTTAAAATATTTTAAGTAAGAGAAAATTATAAGTTCTTCCGTATAAATATAAGGTAATGTACCATGTGTAGCTAAATTTAATAATAATACATAGGATAATTAAATTGTACTTACGATCACAGTACTTGTTAGATTTCTTCTCTATTCTTCGGAACTATTTCTCAACGTTCTGTTTACAACGTATCTTCTGATGTACCATCTGTACATATTTCAAGATTATTTTCCACTAATAATCTTGATAGAGCTCACAAAATATATTATAACAAAAACCACAGGCCAGATCAAATCGAAAATATATAAATTTACCTTTACCAAGGGAAAGGATTGACCTCTAGAGTCGCTAGTATTGTCTTTGTGATGTTATTATGTCACTTAAGCTTTGGAAGAAAAATTAAACGGACATACCGGAAATTAATCAAAATTCCAAACACTTTATCGCGAGTGTAGTTGTAGCCAACAAAACTAACTAGTGGCAAGCTTTGTCGGTGACAATCCAGCAATCAAATAAAGAACTAATACATACTAAGGTGAATAACAATTTAATCCGTACATGTTTATAGAATCTGTAATACATTTTATAATACATTTTGGTTTTGGGAGAAACAAATTAAATTTTGAGGAATTATCAATCTTCTGGTACGGATAAGTTGAATAGTTCAGAGTTCCCATGTAGTTCACTGTTATTCCTCCCTTGATTCAAAGTAGTCAAACCACTTGTTATGAATTGAGAATTCATTACAGTATTTTTTTTTTCGGTGACAATTGAGTAGTTGCGAAAGGAGAGTAGCATATAAGAAATGACTACTTTGTTTCTAGACATGTGCGGAGGGTTCCATTTCCCTAATGAAGATAATAACATATACACGACTCCAAAAGTGCATTACACCTTGCAATTCTCGCTTTCCTGCAATAGTAGGCAACCCAAAACATTGTCATTAGGGAGTGGTAGGGCATTGGAAAGGCGTTGGACCAAACCTCAATTTTGTTACAAATATAGCAGTGCCTAACTATAAATAGGAGAATAAAATAAATTGTTAAGAATGACGATTTTATTATCGTGAAGGCAATGGAGAATATAACTTACAAAATGATCTTTCTTAAGCAGTTCAAACATGATAAATGGTAAGAAACATATATCAGAGGAAAGCAGTTGCTCCCCTTTCTTTAAAAGAATTTCGTAAAAGAAAGAAAATGAAAAAGGTTACATAATGAAAAGGTTTAATATAAAAACCTGAAAGAAAAACAACAAACATCCACGAGAAACCGAAAGAGAGAGACAAACACAGACTAAGGGACCTCATTGTCGTAGCAGACTTATGCACTAGCATGCAAGTACCATGCAGGATAAAGCGATAGGACCATAGTTGAAAACACAAATCTTAAATTTGTTAAAATAAAAGTAGTTATACTTTTCCTTAATAGAAATCTGTTACTGTAATTTACCTTTTACTTCTTTTTCTGATTTACGGGTGTGAACAAACACCGTGCTTGTGGGTTTCTCGAGGTTTTCTCGTTTCCGCTTACTTGCTTCATTCCACCATTTCATTCATTTCCCATCATCACCCTGTCATTTAGCCTAACCGGGATATCCGCGGGACGTAAAACAGAAAAATTTCATTTCATGTTTCTCTTTCCGACTGTCATCACAAATCAGCGAGAGTATACATAACTCACATAGTATAGCAATATTCTCTATTATTTTTCACAACCAAGCAAACAGGAAGATGACTTTCTTGTGATATTAAAGTGGAATGTTCTTCCAGAAAAACTATAATTCATTGTCCATATTTCAATCAGTGCTTTTGCTACTTACTGAGAGCTACAATACTAAGAATTAGATATAGAATTAAATATAGAGTTAGATTCACGAAGAAGAGCTAATAAGTGCATGTAAATTATGACTAGGATTCTATGGCTTTTTCTACCTGATTCTCTTTTGAGCACACTCTGATACTTATATATGTGGTAGATATGTCCCTTGTCTTTGATTTAAATTAATGTCTTTTTGAGTTGCGAGAGGGGTCATCGGAGATATAAAATTAGATTCACGAAGAAGCGTTAATATGTATACGTAAATTATGACTGAGATTCTATGATCTTTTCTACCTGATTCACTTTCGAGTGTATTTTGATACTCATATATGTAGTAGATATGTCCTTTGTCTTTGAAATAAGTTGTGTTGTTTTGATTTTTGAGGAGGGTCACCAAAGATATATAATTAGATTCACGAAGAAGTGTTAATATGTGTATGTAAATGATGAGTAGTATTCTATGAACTTTTCTTCCTGATTCAATTTGAGCGCTCTCTGATACTCATGTATGTGGTAGATATAGTGTTGGAAAATTTCATGAAAAGTTCAAACTTGAAAAGTTCGCGCGAAAGTTCGCCGAAAGTTCGGCTCATTTTTTTAAAATTGTCCATTTAAAAAATCCCTGTAAAATTACAAACATTTTGGTATATAACATAGCTATATTAAAAATCGAAGTAAATTTATTTTAGTTTTTTTGTCTTTCCAATAGTACATAATTTTCACATTTTTTTCAAAAGACGTTACGGAGCGTTACAAGCATGTGTTTCAAATTTGAAGTCTATATCATAAAACAGTATGTTTTCGGCAGAAACCTTCAATTTTACATGATGCTGACAACCGAAAACTTAAATTTGACTTGCACAAACAAGTTTATATCATAAACTCACGCATTACCAATACAAAATTAATCATTTTATTTAATATTTTTTTCTTTGTGGAAAGCACTGATTCAGTTACAATAATGTGTTTTACGTGTTTATCCACATCATGTATAATGTCAATGTGTGTCAGTCCATCTTGCATCATTATGGTGCAAATAACTATACTGTATAACACATAGCTAGCTCACAGTCATCACACTATGTTCAGAATAAGTTATTATAAAAATGAGTGTCGCTAATTAGTAAATAAAAGAAACCGAAAGTTCGGGAAAAGTTGCTTATGAAAAGTTCGGAAACGAACTTTCGAAAATGAAAGTTCGCCTGAAAAGTTCGCTCATTTACATCTCTAGGTAGATATGTTCTCTGTCTATGATGAAAGCCATGGAGGCATCGCCCATGATTGTCTTCGTTTTTATGGAAAATTGGTTTCGGTATACTGTGAACACTGAATTTATTGGTGATCAAAGTTTGCAGATATCTTCTAAAATCCCTTCGGTTGAAATGTTATTGTTATTATTTGTAATTTTACCATTTCAGTGTGTCCATCTATCAAAATATTTGTTTCCATTTTTCTAATACTCACAGACAAGTAGTTCAGATTCTGTGTTACATAAACGTTTTGAGGCACAGACAGAAAAAAACAGTTATCTTCTAGTTTGAAATACCAAAGTAAATGTATCCAGACTTTCCATTTCCATTTGCTCCTTTCAAAAAAATATATCTGAGCATTTGCACTGCATAAACTTATACTAATTCCGGAAAGAAGGGTCTTCATCAATTAAATAGCGTAACTGAAATAACAAGCATCATTGAATTTTGACCAGGTTTTATGTCTTCCAAAAGTAGCAGCATTTACTTCCGGTTGATATTTGTACATGGCCAATATATTCCAGAAAATCTGGTGAATAAGCATCGAATTCAACAAGTGATGGAAATAAGAAAAGTTAATAATATTTTGAGGGAGTAAATTCAGCAGTGATAGCATTGTTTCCCTACTCTCCTCTGGGATGAAGCGAGGGAAACTTTTACAAGTGAAAAAGAGACATGATTGTCTTAGAAATTTGGATTCTAAAATAAATAATTAGATTATATTTGAAGCATTTTTTTTAGTTTTCTTGATAGTGCTGTAAACATTCAGAATTAATTTTATTATGTTTTTCTTTTCATTTTGAACTCTTGTTTGCATCACATAATAAGTCTGTGATAAATGAACTCTATCTATTGTTTTAAGTATTTTGTCAGCTCTTCGACGATGGCGTAAAAGATGGTTAATCATTCATTGGAATCCAGTTATACAAATGTGAAAGTGCAATTGGTACAGCGTTCGGATGTAATCGCAGTTGGTTGTTAAGCATTTTATCGACTGCATCTTTCCATGGTCATGAAACTACTAAAAATAGTTAAAATATACAGTTAAATATGTACTCAGTAACTTCAAAATATTAAATAAAAGCACTTTAACGTAAGATGAGTTGAACACAGAGAGACAAAACCAATAAGATGTTTGTTAATTAATTGCAAACTTCCACCGCACGGTGTACCTAATTATAGTGCCACATTTGAATTATGTCTATAATGAAAACTTACTGAATACGTGTAGTTGACAAATCTCTCGCATGAACCAAAATTTTCTAGGGCGTCACATGTAAGTGATCTACATTCATAAGTAATGATCTAGCTTTCCGCAAATTAAAATGAGCGCAAATAAAAGCTGTCAAAATTGGGCTTGCAACTATTGTTTCCAGAAACTTTATCATTATGAATTTGTGTCAGCCCTCTGGTAGTAACATAATGTACTTTATATTCGATCATGATGGTTAATCTAATAAAAAGTTGTCCGACTTGAAGTTATTTTACAATGCTATTATGCTTCAACCCTTTCATTTCCTTGGACAGTAATGTCAGAGCATTGTTGTCAAAAGCATTCTTAAATTGCATTCGTTGTACTCATTTTGTACTCGTGCTTGGACAGTTATTTTTTTATATAGATTTTAAATGTCCTTATTGTGCAACAATAATGGTGCAGTGACGTCATAGTTGGGCGAAAGAGAAAAACGTGGAAAGTAGTGAAGGTAAGCAATATAAATATTCATTGTTTTTCTGATTTATGTTGCTTCTTTACCTGTGACTTTCAGAAATCATCATATATAATGTCCCAAAGCCAACTCGTATTAAAATATTGGCAACACTTGCTTGTGTTAGCTCGCAATATATTTTTGAAATCGAGTCCTTAATCTTGAACATTGTGACTCAAAGTATGTTTTCCCACTACAAGTAGACATGTTGTAAATATAGGAATTTTATTCAAAACGTGCGTTGTATGCAACATATAAGTGAGTGGTTGCCATTTATAGGTATAGAAGATAGTAAGCAGTATGTTATTCTGTTTATTTCAAGGGGGACACTGATAAGATTAGAGAATTTAATTATTATTTTCATTTCTTTTTTAAGCTTTGGGTAAAAAGAAGGTTACTTTTCTTATGGTAGATGGTTTTCATTTTTAGATTTTGGTTTGTAAGCAGTAACTCATTCCGTTTGTTTCAGAGCTCCTCCGTGGCTAAGCGGTTAGCATACGCGCCTTCGGCGCGGGATATCCGGGTTCTATTCCCGGCGGGAGCTCATGTGGTTCGGATTCCACGTTAATCAGTAGGTCCACGTCTCATATAGCCTCGCTGCTGAACGGGACGTAAAACTCAAAATCAATCAATCAATCAATCCGTTTGTTTCAGTGGCAAAGGCAGCTTTACTTGTGACACTGGTAAGAATAGATGATTTGCTTTCAGAAGCAATTTCAAGGGTGGCGCTGATAAGAACAGAGGATTTAATTACACTCTGTTACAGTGGCTTTCTTTCCTCAAAGTTATTCATACCCTAATCTTAAAGCCACAAGACGTACGTTTGTATCAGCCTCCATTTTCCCAAAATTGGAGACAAGCTGATTTTTAATAATAAATGTTCTCTTCTCAAGTTGGCAACACTTCCTGCTGTTTAATTACAACGTTATGTAAAAGTCTGTATTTGTAGGATTGTAGCTCACTGTTTATACTTCCTTATTTGTGATTTTGCTGCGGGTGGAAGGACTGAGAGTTTATGGACCGGAAATATATCGCTCTTATTGTTGTCAGTTTAACCTGAGGGACAAAGATAAAAGTGTGCTGCTGGATATCACTCTTTGATTTTTTCTAAAAGGTACTTGGGTGAGTTGTGTGCAGTGAATCCTGTCTAGAAATTGCTTGAATAACTCTAACAGATTCTGTTACATATGCGCGAAAGTCAGTGTTAAATCCAATGTCACACAGGTAACACCGCTTGTGATTAAAGCTTATGAATTGTACCGATACTTCGAGTGCAAAGTTGGGGATCAGATAAAAAAATTGGCTTCATGGGTTCCATATCATGCCACACAAAGCAACGCCATTTGCCGTGCCAATAGTGTGGCACGAGACGAAAGACCACACGTCAAATTGTTATTTTTGTTTAACAAACATAAGTGGAATAACCTCAAAAACACGTAATTCAATCATATAGTCAAATGTACATTCCGCTGTTCGACCTCTTCCACAGCAAAGAGTTAACTGTGCCTGATCCATCGAGGAAATGGTCGTTGTATGATTCTGATGAATGTGCTACTTCCATAGATCGTGATCCGAAATTGAAGAAGATAAAGATCATGTCTATACTGAAAAATCGTCGGAGCCGCAATTAATATCTCAAAGTAAGATGAATAATCTTCTTAGGGATTTATACCTGTCGAAGTCTCAGGCTGAACTATTAGATTCGAGACTACAAGAGTGGAACCTTATAGAAAAGAACACAAAAGTAACTATGTATCGCTTTCGTGGATGTGATCTAGTTAAGTTTTTGGATTCTCACGAAGGTTTGTATGTTCGCGGACTCATGTCTATATTCAGCGTTGATTACGATGTGCATGATTTGCGGTTATTCATTTATTCTTCCAAATTCGGTCTTAAAGCCGTGTTATTACACAATGGAAGTAGCCACCCTGCCATTCCGATTGCTCATGCTGTAGATATGAAAA
Organism: Thermobia domestica; assembly: GCF_964235325.1. Taxonomy (NCBI): domain Eukaryota; kingdom Metazoa; phylum Arthropoda; class Insecta; order Zygentoma; family Lepismatidae; genus Thermobia; species Thermobia domestica. The sequence goes on from NC_137456.1 coordinate 231,455,163, forward strand.
AACATGCGGAAATATGAAGCTTTTACTTGAAAAACTTGAGTACGCGGAACATCCATTGCACATTTGTGGTGATTTTAAAGTTATTGTCCTTCTTTGGGTGATGTAAAATCGGGGTACACGAAATATTGTTGTTTTATATGGGATAGTAGGGCAAGAGATCCACCCTAGAACGCAAAAAATCCTCAAAGGACGTTTTTGACTAGCAGACACAAAAGTGTTAGTTACGAACCTCTTGTCGAACCGCAGAATGTGTACTTACCGCCATTACACATAAAGGTAGGATTAATGAAGATTTTCGTCAAGGCTCTAGATGAATAGGGTGGTTCCTGAACGCACTATTTCACCGTATCACAGATGCCAAACTTAAGGAAAGGACATTCGTTGAACCAGAAATGATAACAGTGATGAAAGACCCAAAATTTGACGAAATCCTTACCGTAAACGAGAGAAAAGCGTGGGTTGCAATGAAGAATGTAGTAAATTCTTTTCTGGGAAACAGAAAATCTGAATATGCTCAAATTGTTGAAGAACGGAGCTTTGAAGAAATGGGTTGCAACGTGTCTTTGAAACTTTGTTTCCTCCACAGTCACTTGGACTTCTTTCCTGAGAACGTAGGTGCAGTATCAGATGAGCACGATGAAAGATTTTATCAAACAATTCGTGTGCTGGAAGAAAGATACTAGGAGAGATGTGTAAGGGTCTCTATGCTAATTGACTATAGTTGGACCGTGCAAAGAGAACATGAGGATACGTACAAAAGGAAACACCGATAAGAACGTTTATAAGTTTGTGAAGCATGATAGTTTCTTTATTTTGCTTTAGTGGCAGAGAACACGAAAGTGCCTACAAAATAACGCCGATAAGGACATTTTGTAGAGTATTACAGTATTCTTATTTTCTTCCATTTTTGTATGTTGTGTTTCACGAATTTTGTTTCAATACATATTTTATTTGCATTTTAAGTTAATGTTTATATTTGCGTTTAGGTCTTTACTCATTATAATGTAACTATGAAGTGCGTGGATGAACGTACTTCCCCAATTGTCCATCAAACAAACAAAAGTTATTCTCAGACACATAGATACCCATAAGATCTTTCCCAAGAAAAGACCTCTGAAAAGTAGGCAATTTTGTCACAAAATCGTTCAAACTATAGAAACAATTGCATAAAACCAGTTTTTCTAAATGACGATCAAGGGGACAAATGCTCCCTTGAGGCATTCATAGTCAAGCATTAGTAGAAATGTGTATCTGCAAGGTGTCCTCTAAATTTCATACGGGTCATTCAGACTTGAGACGGTCTTAGTTCTATAGGAATCAGTCATTACGTTTCAGGAAGTGAAGTTGAAAATTTGTTAAACAGTGTTATTACTCATTTGTTTTAGATTTTGGTAAGAAGAAATTTCCTTTTCTTAAGACAGATAGTTGTCATTTTAGGTATAGGCATACAAGATTTAGCTAGAAAGCAGTATCTCATTCAGTTTTCCTCAGGGGAGTTTCAAGCGTAGCAGTGAAAATAATATCAATTAAAACATGGAAATATTACATATTCTTGTTTCATTCTTTATTTTTATTTTAATTGTTTTTTCTTTCAGATTTAGGTAAGAAGAAAGCGTCTTCTCTTAAGGCAAATGACATCCTTGACCTTTTAGAAATAGAAATCTTTCAGATATTGATGACCTGGAAATCGATTATGAAATTCCAGAGTTTGGACTGGAAATGGAAGTGGAAACAACTTATGGTGAAGTTGAAATGCCACCTACAGTATAATCTGCACGGTGGATGATGTGAACTTCTTTGATTGAACCTGACTGAGAAAAACAAAATAATAATAAGTGGTATAGGAGTGTTTTATTTGATAATTCTGTTATGAAATGGGATGGTATTGAAATGATGGAATTGGATGATATTGGAATGGAATAGGAGGGTTCTGTTTGTTTTTCAGTTCCCTCAAAACAAACGTCTTGTCGAGCGCCTATATAACCATATAGTTCAGCTAATCGAATATTAATAAAGAAAATTATAACTTTTTAAGTGTACCTCGTATAAAAACACTCTTAATAACTTTTCGCTCAGCAAACAAACGAATATTGATATGTGTGTGTGGTCGCGTCTGCGACAGAAATGTTAGTGAACCCTCTCGTTTCTCCAAATAAGGTGTTAAAATTCAGCACAGGGAGCAAACTTCGTCTCCAAAAATTCCAGCCTATAGGTTGTCATAGTTACTTTTAGCTCTGACATCAACAGTTTGCATCCCGAGCCTCTCTGTTGCGTAAGAACTTGAGGAGATGGAGAGAAAAATTAAGTTAGTCTGCTGGTGACAATCAATGTCAAAAAATAATGTTTTATTTTAACTAGTGCAACGTATTATACTAAATAAGAAAATGTAAAGTCGAATACGAATAGGCCAACTAGTAATAAACAAATTTAAGTTAGAATAACGAAAATGTTGCCGAGAGAAGAAAAATTAGAGTTTCAAACGTTTATGTGTCATTACTGATCGTCTATATTTCATAATTGACTGCAAGGAGCTATTTGCCCAATGGAAAAATTTCAAGACAATTCGAAAGAAGATAGAAAGATAGCAAGGAACTTTGTCCCTACAACTTCAAGTGCATCCCCCTGGAAGCCCCAGAAATTATCTTTTTCCGCATCCAAGTGAGTGAAAAGTGACAGTTCGATATTGCGGAAAATAACGATGTAGTGAAGTTCAACCGGTAGCCCGCGACTTCCGCGTCTTCCGCGCTCACAGTGAAAATTATTGGGCCAAGTGTTAAATTAAACCATTATAATCAACTATTCAAATTAAAGTCCCAGAGTGTAATTGATTTTGTATTAGTAAAGTTTCAGTGTTATTAATTAGAATCAAGAAAATACAATTACACGTATTCTTTCATCATAATTTATCAAAATTATCACCATGATTTAAATTCGTATGTTACAGTTTAATATAATTTATTTTTATTTCCAGCATAAATCGTTTAATGCCTATGCAATGTAACAATAATAGTATCATTAAATTGTATCGATATTGAGAATACGAGTAGAATAAGCTTTTATGTTAGTTTCCCAAAATGTTCTGATCCGAACTCTGAAGCGTGTTAAATGGTCGGCTTTGGTAGAAAGTCCGAGCTGCTATTGAAGTCTAAAGGAGACGTCCAAAACATAGAGGATCGAATCCCGGACTGTCATAAATGTCTAAGCTCTGCTAGAGAACTGCAGTACACGAACCACATACAGTAATATCACTAATGAACCATAGACTGTTTTTTCGCAATTATTTTATTGCGTACACTTTATTAGATGCATTATAATCCAAGAATATTCTGGACGGTGGGACTGTCCGCATTAACCGTTTTCATAACCCTGCGCTAATGGCTGATGAGGAAATAAAGAAGAAACCAAAAGGTTTCACTGATAAGATATGCAGCAAAGATTTGAAAATTGTGATGGTTAAGTGGTTGGATAACACACCAGTGGTTCTTGCTTCTACGTAATTTGTGGGAAAGGGCAATGAAGATTTAGTCAAGCAATGGGACAGCAAAGAAATACATAGACATTCGATGGCCTGAAATCATAAAACACTAAAATGCAGCAATGGGAGGGGTTGATAAACCTATTTTTGTTAAGTATTTATCGAATAAATCTTAAATCACGCAAGTGGACACTAAAATGATTTTTCGTGCTGTCGATCTAGCATTGGTAAATAGTTGCTTTCAATACAAGGAAGCTCCATAAAACAAGACGTACCAAATTAGAATGTTCTTGATCTGCTAAATTATAGATTGAGAGTGGGAGATGCGTTAGTGAATGTGGGGAAAGCCACAGGAAAGAAAATAGGACATCCTAGTAAAGAAAACACTTCTCTTAAATAATTCCTTTTTTATAGAAGATGTTCCTGCAAAGAAGAGTCAACAGGAAGTGACGTCGTCGAAGCAGGGTTCGAAAGAATTCAGTCGACCATTTGCTAATACATTCTAAGAAAAAGAAGGTCACCTGATAGAAAGTTGATGGGTGCAAGGAAAAGTCAAACTGGAACTGTAACAACTACAAAGCACATTTAGGTTTGCAAAAGAAGAGAAACTGCTTTCGGAACTTCTATATGAACTGACGTAATCCAGATGAGTTGAGATGTCAAATAACATACAAGGTCAACTCTTAAGTCATGGCAACATTGTTTTCCTCGTGAATGGAGATGACAGGAAAAATCGACTATATACTTTACAATGTATATATCGTCGTTCTCTTTTGTTAGCCCAAATTTGTAAGAACAAATACTTACCTTGACTTTCTCTTGCTTACCAAATAGTTACCGTCTTGACTCTCATTATTTGCTTAGAAGATTAATACGCATTATTCGTTGTAATCAATTTTCTGGTATGGAAATGAGAGACTTAATAAATTCGACAATAGAGACCGTTACGCACATACTCAATTATTGAATTTTCAATATTCTGCATACTTCACACTAGTGCGTTTTTAACCGGGAATTTTCATTTTTCTCCGAAAGAGCTTTCACTAAGCCTAAGCATCTGAAACAAATTTTCGAATAAATTCGAAATTTCATTTTTCATCAAGAACCATTAAGAAACCCTGTTTCTCTAATAAATGAGTTCTTTTGTTAATCCTTTTAGAAGCGAATATATATTTAAATACATAATTAAAATATAATATTATAAAAGGAAAATATTTCCTTTAGAGTTTATAACCGTCACCAGGTTATAGAAATATTTTTGTTTATGCTCTGTATATTTTGAAAAAAAAAACAGCCATTATTATTCGATTTATATTTTGTTTCTGCGACGCAATAATTTCTTTTTTCTGTGGGAATTGTTTCCTTCCCCACGCAATAGGACAAAGGAGTCTTTTATCGTCCACTCATATATATATATATATATATATATATATATATATATATATATATATATATATATAACGTTTTTTCACTGTGAGAGAATTTTAGTGAGCGACAATAGTTCTCAGCGTTTCTTCCTTACTCATTAATATGCAAAGACTAGGTTCTATGGTTATTTGGAACTGAATTAAGTGTATCTTTCAATGATTTATGGAAATGCTGCAGACCAAGAGAGACCCGTTGTTCGAACCAAAGCGACGACAATTATATCAGTCTGCCAGTTCGTTATCTAAACGTTCTCACGATAAAGTTATAGCTATGATTTGTGCACCGTGGCCAGTGAACTGAAATTAAGGGCCAATTCTTTAAACATTCATTTGCATGTACATACAGATGATCTAATCTGATTGCATTTTAGAATGAACTGCCAACATTGATCAGTCGGTCAATGCAACTCGTATCTCGAAGCTCTCAGTTCGAGAAGTTTTACTCCGTGTCTCTGAGCTACCCCCACGTTCGTTGGATTGATCATCACAGTATGTTAAGAGGCATGCGCTATTAACCGGTGAAGACTTAGTTACGGCTAGCCCCTCATTAGCCCTCGAGAAGTTGCGCTAAAAAAGTAACGCGAGTAGTCGCGCGCGGTCAAAAGGAACGCACGAACATAATGTGTTGCAAATATCGTTTTATACATTTTTCTTGTATTAGAAACGTAATTTTGTATATTTTCTGATTAAGAGGGAATAACATTTTTATTAACATGATAAGTTTTACAGTAGTAACTATTAGAGGAACCTACAATTAGACATGTACTGTTTTTTTTTTTATATCTTATTTGGAATAAAATGTGTTTTCGTTACATATTTCTTTACATAGATAGCTACGCACTGGTTTTATTGAAAATTCTAAATCTGATGACGATCTTTTGTTTTTGTTAACTCTGGTTCGTCTAAATTTAGAAATGCAATAGTAAAGTAGTAAAAAATATACTACATAAACATAACACTAAAACAAAGCTTCACAGCGCATTTTATATTCAATTAGAGCTCACTCGTAGCTAAGCGGTTAGCATACACGCCTTTGCCGTGGAACTTCCGGGTTCGATTCCCGGTGGGAGTTCATGTGGTTCGGATCCCACGTTCAGCAGTAAGTCCCGTCTTACATAGTTTTGATGCTGAAAAGGGTGCTAATTTGAAATCAAATCAAATTTACATTGAATTATTTTACGGTCCTGTTATTTTGAAACTTCACCTACACAGCACTACATTTAATTATTTTAGGTTATCTTCAAATTGACACTGTTCTACACTTTGTCGTCGCTTATTTCGTCCTCTCCTGCTCTGACTACATTCGGGGAATCGCTGGTCATTTCTGGTTTAAAATCTTCAGATTCGCTCACAGACTCCTCACTTCACCTTTCGTGTTCACTCACTTACATATATATATTTCCTATGATCTTCCTAAGACAAAGCTTCCACGAGATCATCTCGGCTGATTTATCCAAATAGCCCATTCCTAACATTTCCCTCCGTTGTTTTAAGCTGTTCATTTCTAATTTTCTCTTTTTTCACACTTGGTTTCAGTTTTTATCTCTGTCGACGTCTCTTCCGTCCATTAAAATAATATTTATGTTTATAAAGCTTTAAACATCTCCAAAGCAAAGGTCATGTGCAGAGCGAAACACTGAGAAAAAACATTACACGGTTAGTCGCGCGCGGTGAAAAGCACAGCAGAATCACTAAACAATCACTAGTAGTTAAACTAACAACGGATAATGGAGTGATTGAGCAGGAATATTCGGGAAGGTGAGGGGGAAGATTAGCTAGATGGAGAAGTCTGTCGGACAAACAGAATGGACACACGATCAAAAATAATTTCCCTGCGGTGTTTTTGACCGCGGCGCGACTACTCGAAGGTTAAGGAAGTCCCAGGTTCATAAATCCAGTGCTTACTAGTTGTAAACGCACCCTCCAGCATTCTTATGTCATTTTGGAAACTGTCTACATTCTTTTACTGGAGACTAACGTCAATTTTTGTGGATTTGCGCAGCAGCTACAACGTACTTCTTAGGGTTATCCTGGTGTCACCCCCAAAGTGCTATTCCCCATGTGCATTAACGGTGTGAGAAAAGTGCCTGTAGAGAAATCTAACCATAAGTTTCCATATATATATACGTGATAAAAGGACTATAGTGTAGTGAAAAGCGAAGTGTGATTTCATTAGTGAAAATAATTATATATTCAGTGTTGAGTGTTTTGAATGTTTCTCTACTATATTATTTTTAATATTATTTTAATAAATAAGGATAGTGTCATTTTACTTCATACGTTTCTGTTACATGTATGAATAATATTTGTATGTGCTGTGGTCTGAGTGACCGTCTGATCGTCCGTGAGGATTTCCAGACGAGACATCCGAAACTCTCCGTGCCTAATGCTCATCTCATTATTGAGAACGGCGGGCCAATTTGGGAAAACTTCTCTAATATCCTTTTGGAAATGTCCCTTGGTGTCTTTACCAGGTAAGTTCAGGTCTCCTGAAAATATTCATTCGTGGGACAGTAAGGGAAGCAGATCCGAGAAGAGGTTATAAGTTCCTTCTACTTTAATCACAGTCTTCTGCAGCAACAAGTATATGTATTATTTCTTCATGAAATTTAAAAACTCTACAGGTATTTACATTTGAAATTCCGCAGAATCTTCTAACTTTTTTTACTTTGTTTAGCACTCTTTCTGTAGGATTTGCCGAGTTTCGGAAGATGTTGATTGTGTAAAAGGATTGTATGAGCCAGAACATGACTAAATGAAATGATGTGCCAGATGAAAGAATTAATGTTGTTGCATATTCTAAGTACTATATTTTATTTCCTTTTTATATTGAAATAATAAAACTCATGGCAGTAATGAATTCTGAACTATGATTTCGTTTATAGCTTTCTCAGATACAGATAAAATAATCTTATGAATACTTACAATCGATGATACCTGATCTCGTTGCTTCCTCCACAATCAGATTTTGTAACTGTGTTAAAAACTGTTAAGCCTCATGAATATTGAAATACCTGTATTGATTTCTGAAGTTTCTATTTATAATCTGACAATTTCCACAAGACACAAAAATATTTTCTCATATAAAAAACTTGTATTTGGTAGAATTTTAAGTGCATCATTTAAAAAGCCATAGGTCTAACATTTAACTATTGTTTTCTTTTTAGAAACTGTTTCTTGATGTGCAGGAAACTCAGAACAGGCTATGCGTTTCTCTCCTAGTGTGTAGCACATTTCAACGTAAACAATAATAATCGTTTATACAGTGCACATCCATTACAATAAAATTCGTATTTCTGCTAAGACAGTACTTCTTTTTTATTTATTCATGCTACACTTTAATTACGTGTTTTTCCTATTACGTTTATTTTGTATTTATCATGATTTATTTCATAATCTTTTAAAACTTCGACTATCGCAATCAGTATCACTCGTTGCAGTTTAACCATTCTCTTTCTTGCACATACTGATTATTTATTACAAAATTTAGTGTACAGCAGCATAACAAACTTCAGCTGCAAAAACCATATGTTTCGTGACGTTGACCTATGTCTAGTGTTAGGAACGAATATACAGGATTTCGAAAGGCAGATTTGGCATTCAAACTATCCTCATTTCTTGATAAGGAGAAACACATTTTTATGCTAAACTATCGTTCTATTCATATAAAGTTTTAACAATAGGCAAAATAGGCATGAGTTAAAATAGTGACTGGAGTCTTTTCAACAGATTCCAATTATTTACATTGTAAAAGACTAACTTAATATGAAATAAAGTTCATAAACAAAAGTCGAACACCTTATAGAACTCCTCTAAGCTAAGTGGAATTTAAATTCGTGAGAACAACAATAAATTATCTTTCTTTCTGTACGTGTAACTTAGAGGCGGGAAAGAAATCTCATATTTTTAACTAGAACAATTGCATATTAGGCATTCTGCATACGAAATAGTAAACACAGCGTGAAGTTTTACATGGCTGCAGTACTAATTTCGTACGGTAAAAAACCATATTACTTTACACTCACTTTGCACAATTCTGAAGATATTTTATATGACTAACACGATAACACAATTTAAAACGGACACCATTGCATATGTTTAGCGTGCATTCCAATTTTAGAAATCGTACAGGTGGGGATATCATTTTTATAACTTGTAGTCAATATTATAATTCTTTCATTATGCATATAATTTCAAATGAAATAAATTATATTTTTTCTTCGGAAAAGGTTTGTGTTATAAGAAGTACAAAAATGGCATTCCTGCCAGCGGGAATCTGGAACTGTGTCTTATTTATACATGTTCCGTAAGGCAACCGTCATAAATATTGTAAATTCAACTTGCTACAATATTCGCAAGTATGTATTTAGTTTTGTAATTAACGTATCCATATATAGTGACTTTCTGGAATGCACCATATCTCACAGATTATCTATCACTGGCAAGTGCCGTAATTTGTTCGTTTACCATATCTACAAACAAAATGTAATACCAACAATAATTGCTTATACAAATAATATAAGCACATACATATATACATACCTATAAGTACTACATATTTAAATATTGAATACATATTTAAATACGAGATAAATAGCCAAAAAGACGTAGTAATAACTGTCATTATTATTTACAGAAATTCAGTTGTTATTACAAAGCACAACGCGTCTATTTTGATTTTACTAAAATGGCATACCTTTATATTTTGTTGGTTTCCATTTGGAAGAAGAAAAGACGTAATTTGAAAGAAAGCATAATTACAGATCACCAATAACAATTAAATGTCAATATATTTGAAAGAAATTCATTGGTTTAAAATACAGAAATGAAGTTGTATAGTCATTTAACAAAATTCGTAAAGACGCAATACATATATTACACCTATCTGTGCGTTAGTACATCGATTCTTAGAACATTTTGGCAAACCATTCAAGTAAATGGCACCTAACTCAGTTTCGGTAATGGTAGACCTCAAAAAGTTCAGTGAGCTAAGAAAGTATGCTAAACACAAATGCAGTCTATTTGTTACTTAGAGTGTTTATCAGACCAAAAATAGGCTATCACTTACAGACAGCTAGCGTTACATTTGAAATTTTAACCATTGGGTTCATTTTTTTTAGTGATTTATATAAACACTCTAACAAGAAAGTAGATACCATGATTCGTATTTCGCTTTGATTAACTTCATTTTATTCTTTGAAAAGTCAGTTTCATAGTAAATGTTAAAAAACAAGAGCGAATTTCTGTTTCTAACGTTACGTTTTAAATATTATCATAACATTTCTATTCTCCATAACCTCTTAATTTGCATTGTTACCTACATATTTCCGTATTATATAATTATATAAAATATTCATATTTGTGGTGCTTATTTTGTGGGACTCTAGTAAATTGCATCTACTAAGAGATACATTAGACAACCTAAATTGTGTTGAATAGAAGTGTTCTTCGCCGGAGATACCTATTTAATGTATGACCTCAGCAATATGCATCTCACAATGAAGTAATAAAAAATATCTACAACTGCCAGCATACTGAATCCAAGGAATAATGAAAGAATGCCACCAACTGTCCCTGTGAAATAAATAAATAACTCCGTATCACTTAGATAATATTAACAGGGAACAAAACAAGAAAACACAATTTTATAAATGAAACGATAAACTTGAAATTACAGTGATAGGACATGGATATCTATATCTGTTGTTTTGCAAGGAGGCACGGTTCAGCAGTGTAAGATTACTAAGCATTGCATTAACATCTCTTAATGGAACTTAGTTTTTCTGTACACAAAGGGATTACTTAGAACAATAAATAATGTAAAGTTATATTTTAGTTGCATTTTCATATGATATACTTCATAATATCAAATTATCAAGTCTTGTGAGACTTGTTGAATCAGGTAGGAGAGACAATATAGTAGCATGTTAACCCTAGTAGAATGTTTAACATCAGTATATTACGTAGTACAATCTACTCTCTGGGAAATGGCTTCCACTACCATATTAAGAACAGTAATCACGTGCTATTTAAGAGAAAATACGGACAGAATAGACATTTATTTCAGGCCATGTTTACTACAATTTATCGACTAAAAATTGTTTTCTTTTAATATTTGTGTTAATTTATGAATCAGAATTTCCTTGTTTGAAATTTCTTGTCCACTTGATTTAGTTTTCATATAAAAATAATTAACTTCTAAATTATAGATAAATATCAGTAGGAATTGTGGCATTTTGAAGTCTCAAAAACTATTTTATATATAGAAATAACCATTATTAGTGAGAAGCAAGAAAAATCCAAAGCAAAACTTAAAACCCATTAAATTATCCGTTTCAAATTATTTTAATGCTGCATTGATATTCCAAATTCAACGATCTCACCAATTCTTTACATAGTTTATGTGTGTCTTTCAGGAGTGAAACAAATTTCTTCCTCCTGTTATCTTGATTACCTTCAATGTTTGAATGGTTTTCTTCTTAAAGTGAACTTCAGTGCACAAAAGTAAAAAGTGACCAGCTACGGGATCTATTTATGAGGGTACATTGCACAACGTGGATGTTCTATCTCGACAAATCGAACAATATTTCTTAACTTTGACTGACGGCATTATATATTAGTAAATATCAATGTCCAGATATCCAATTATAAGAAAATATGTCTAGTAACCTTTTAACAGCTATAAATAGTCATTTATTCACAACCTGAGCGAAATGCAACAAATTCATGATGCACTCAGGAACACGCGCAAAATGTTAGCAGCAGCTCTCGTACTCAAGCACTTATTTATCTGACCTCTTTAGTCTCGTAAAACCGAGTGAATTTCATGAAGTAAACTTTATGTTACTCTCCTTATTATACCTGAAAATGATTATTCATAGTCTGTAACAATACTTTCCGAGTTTCCGTATTCTTGGTGATAGTGGTACTAGTATCTTTCTGGTCTGTAATTGACCCTGATGTTACGTACTGCTTTGTCACAAGAAAATGCCAAATGAATGCCAAAAGTCTATGTTTAGTATTTATAATATATAATAGGTTTGGTACATGGTCGAGTTATATCTAATAATTATGCTTTGCCTGCTCGACATTCGAAGGCCATTTCTTTTAAGGTTGATCACTACCCGGACGTCAGTATAAGCATTAGTTCATTGCCTTAACCAACTCGTAAAGAAATGGCACATATTATAAATATTGTACTATAAAATAGAGTTACGCGTCAGCTACAACATAAAATACTATTTCCTCTGATTATGTATTCTGTTTTCTAAAAAAGTAACATATAAAAGGAAAACTTGATGAGTTTTAAGATGAGTACGCAAGATGGCGCTTATTGTTAGATTTTGCTACTCCTGTGCTCAATTTTATGAATTTTTTACTTACAAGCATAAATTATTTTATAAGTAGTTGTCTCATTACGGAATATGGATATTATGTGACAATTTTTCGTGTTGTGTTTTACATTTTATCCAAATATTATTTTGTGTTTACGGGAATAGTTTTAGCGGCTGAATCTCATGCTTGCGCAGGACGCCATAATGCTTCGTTGCCAAACTTGCATGTGTACTGTTGCAGTCACAGTAGTAGGGTAATTCCTTGTTAGCGTTTCAAGTCCAGAGGCAGAACCTGTGAATTGTGACAAAACTATTATAAATAATAAAAGTGGAAAATGGGGAAACGGAAGGAATCATATACAAAAAAGAAGAATCCAACTCGAAGTAAAAGATCGAAGAGCCAAGGGAAGCGAAGAGAAAGGGAGAATAATTTGAAGAAACAGCTAAGCGCCTTTCAATTTTTAACTGTTTGCTTCCACGTAAATATTATGCACACGTGCAATACAAAGGTAGTTTATTTTGACGATCATTTTGAACGTTAAGTATGTAATGTGTGTTCTTTCTGTTTTCTTCTTTCCTTTTCTTTCTTTATTTATTTTTGCTGAAACTCATTTTGCTTAGGTAAAATATTATATATTCTTGAAAATAATTTATATATGTTTTTGAACTTTCATATATACACGAATAGTTGCCTGAACTCATTAGTGAAAAATACTAATTAATTTCACTTACTAGAGAAGATCGTGGGGTGTTACTCTGGCTTCATACTGACACTATGCTCAGTTGACTCCTTTTTACATATGAAACAATTAGGCAACCGGAGAAATCCACGAGCGCAAGCTTGTTCGAATTATGAGCGTTGAAAGTTCAAAATTGAACAGATTTTGAAAAAGGTTTGAAGTAACCACGCTTTTTAATATATACGCTTCATGTTTGGTACTGGGGCGTTTTCTTGGGTGCTCGACAAAATGGTGAAGTCAAAACGTACGTATTTTGCAAGATAAGGGAACTTATTGAGGAAGTGTTGAAGGGTAATTGCGTCTTACAACTTGCAAATTGCACCCTGTTTGGCACATCGGGTCAATAGGCTAATAAAATGTATTTTCCACCAACTGTATTGTCGTTCAAATGTCACATTTCTGTGTGGCCACCTAAACATTAAACAATGACATTTGTCTCCAAAACGCTTTGTCACGGAACGAACGTGAACGGGACTCCCAACCCAGCCGGCCTTTGTGCATTGTGGAGAAAATGAAATATTTCAGTTTAACATCCGATGATTATACCCTTTAGACTAACAAAAACGATGATTAAGGCAAGTGAATGGTGATAGAAGAATTGATGGAATAAGAAGAAGGGAGGAAACAGAAGTACCCCGAGAAAACCCATGGACATGATGGTATTCATTGTGGAAGACGGTGTTTCAATATCTCATCCATAGCCATTTTTTAAAATTTTCGACGGATTTTAATGGCGATTATATGAAAATAGTGGCCAAACTTCAGGCAATATTTTACGGTATTCCGCGAGAAATGTGACCAAAAAACAAAAAATCGGCTAGCGATGATGTATGCAAACAGCGGTTTTCTCGAGAATAAAAATCACCTGGTTCACAACTTTGAGCGCACATTTCCGCTAACCATTTTTTTCTTTCTTTAAATTTTTCGGTATCTAGAATATCTTAGAATATATCCTGGAGTTTGACCAATATTTTCCCACAATCGACATTCCGATTCGCTGAAAACTAAGTACATGGCTAGCGATGATGTATTAGAACACCGTATTTTGCCATGCATAAGCATAGGCCGACAGGGTTCGAAGTACCGCTCAGGAGTTCCACGGCAGGCCTGTCTGGCGCTGCGCGAGCTGTTTGGATCGCATTTCCGCACGATTAGGGTCTAATTAATAAATAAAATACCGGTGGTATAAACTAATATTCGTATTCACCCTCAATGCCAGCCTTAGTAGATAATTTATTTGATTTAACTTCATTTTAACAATAACATGATTTTCGTTTTCCACATATGATACAATATTTTAGTGTGGCCCAGTGCAAAATTGTTTTGCTAAACAACTGATCCGGACAAAACAACACATTGGTGACAGAGCTTTTTGAGAAAATATTGTCTCACTCCTAGCTACAGAAGGGGAAGAATCAGGCCTGTAGCCAGCCCAAAAATGTTGGGGAGGGGGCGATCCAACCATATTATAGTTCATCACCATATTATTGTTCATTTGCAAGCCCACCGTGAAAATTTATGGGGAGTCCGGCCCCCTAGACCTCCCATGGATACGGGTCTGGGAAGAACATTACAATATAGATCATCACACATTTAATTATGAATACCACGACGTTCTTCATTGAATTTTGCACGCCTTGCAAAGCGTTTTCAAGACAAATGCTTTGGTTCAATTTGAAGAAGGCTACACAAAAAGTGATATTTGAATAACAATACAGTCGAATAGGGGTATCAAATACATGTTATTATCTTATTGACCCAGTATGCCAAATGGGGTGCAATTCGCAAGATGTAGACGCCATTACCCTTCACACAATTCCAAATATTGCCCTTATCTTGCAAAATGCGTAAGGTTTGATCTTACTACTGTGTTGGGCATCCAGGATAACTCCCTGATGCCAAAACTGAAGCATCTATCTCAAGAAATGGTTCTTCAAACTTTCTGCAAAATCTGTTCAATTTTTAACTTTTAATGCTCATAATTCGAACACGCTTGGGATCGAGGATTTCTCCGGTTGCCTAATTGTTTCGTATGCAAAAAGGCGTCGACTGAGCATAATACCGATAAGATGTCAGAGTAATATCGCGCGACCTTCTCTAGTTAGTACTTAAAAAATTCATAAAAGCGTAAAGCTTGATTATTTTTTTCCTATAATGAAAAGAAAGTATGTATATCTTCAGTTGAGAAACGCAACCACTCATGTAGAAATGCAAATCCTTTTTCTACTCCGGAGCTGCAGTGGCTCCGTGGTAGAGGATTGAATCTTGTGTGTGGGGTCACTGGTTCGATCTCAGCTTTGCCAGGTGGGTTTTATGGTGGGCAAACACCATGTGTGTGTAGGTTTTGTCGAGGTTTTCCGTGTGCTCCTCCTTTTCTCATTCTACCATTTCATTCATTCTTATCATCACCGTCTCGTTTAGCCTACATGACATAACCGAGAGACATGAATGTTTTTTTTTAACGTCCTATAATTGTGCTCCGAAGGAAAGCTAGACGGTGATGATGACAACGAATGAAATGGTTGAATGAAAGAAAGGGAGGGATCCGGAGGAAACCCACACATATGGTTTGTCCACCACAAAGCTTACTTGGCGCGAGCTGGGTTCCAGCCAAAAATCTCACCTACCAAAAGTGAGTGCTCTATGTCTAGCTCTTATTGATCCAATATTCTGGCCGTAAGTGATACTTGTACCACTTGCGGTTTCAACATAAGAATAAGGAGCGCAGATAGAACCTATGCTTGGGACACTGAATCTATACCAACAAATAATTGCTTGCTATCACTTATATCCTGACCAGCGAACGAGTGTGGGCGGCCGGTTTTGGAACTAAAATACTATATAATTTATGGGGTTCTTTATTAAGCGAAACAGATTACGCTACTTACATGTAAACTGCAACTTTTGAAAATCGTTGGATACACTGGAGAGTGACGCTCTCCTTTCCCCTGTCCCACCGCGCTTACCAATAAACTGATGTAAACACAACACTAGCGCCCTCTACAAAAAACCGCACTAATATCCTGGTCAGGTAATACCGTCTTTGATCTATGTAAATTGAAATTGACTGCAGAGTGACTGGATGAAGCAGCTACAATCACTGGCATAAGTCACGGTTCAATCTATAACATTTTCCACGCTGTGCTCAGATTTCGGAATGTGTGCGCCAGGATGGTATCATGCCAGCTGATAGACGAACTGAAGCAGGATGTGTTGATGTGTGACGAGATTTTGCCACTCCGCAAACTTTCAGAAGAGATTCGTTATTTGGAATGAAATATTGGTGTGCTATTACATTCCGGAAGTAAAGTATGAAATTTTTAAGTTTTACGTCCCATGATTATGCCGGTTAGGCTAAAGGAAACGGTAATTATGAGAAATAAATGAAATGGTGGAATGAAGAAAGTGGGAGGAAATGAGAGAACCCCGAGAAAACTCACGCAAACTATGTTTGTCCACCACAAACTTCATTTGTCGCGAGCTGGGATCGAAGCAGGGGCCCCAAGCACCAGAAGTGAACGCTCTACCACTGAGCCACCATGGCCCCATTCCGAAAGTAAGAAAGCGACCATGCAATAGAGGCAGTATCCATTATCGGACACAATCATCTACAGGGAAGTTAGTACTTTCTTCTGGGACCAAAAGGGTGTCATTTTGGAGCATTAGAGCCTACGGAACTCATAGTCAATAATAGCTTGTATTCCGATCTCCAAAAAATCGTAAACCTACTATAAGAAGTAACACGGACTTCTGAAAACAAATTTCTTCTACAACATAACAATACTCGGACTCATACTGCTGCCTGTGGAATGGCTGCGATCATTGAAAATCTTTGTTTCATCCTCCTTGCGTACCGAATCTCTCCTCAGTGGTTTTCACATATTTGTACCTCTTAAAGGTACTAAAGAGAAACAAGTTGCAATTTGATGAAGAGGTGCAACAAATGGTATATTACTGGTTACGTAACCAATCAAAAAAAATGTTCTTCAGATGTATTGGGATACTTTGTAAATAATGGGAAACTTATATTGAGCGTAGAGTGGATTGTGTAGAAAAATTAAATTCATATGTTTCATACTCGCTCAATGTTAAAAGGAAAAGTTTTAAAGGTTTTTGACACATCATAAAACTAGAAAATTATTATTTCCGTAAGTATTAGATATGAAAGTGGAGATACAATTTTAACAACCGGTTCGTAGGTGAATGTCACCATTGAGCAAAGCAATATGCTCTGTCAACGATAAGGCCATGGGCAGCGGAGGCAAGGGGACAATGGCTTTACCCTGCTTTTTTGAAAGGTGTTTGGTTGTTTCGAAACGTTTTTATCCAGAAACACACGTGAAGGCATATTATATATGGTTACACCCATTAGAATATTTAATATAGGCCTATTTAACGTAATCCACAAAGTTATGCAATATGCTTCAATAATACTGTTTTGCATTAAGCGTTATGCATATCAATGTATGTCTGGCTCTTGCCCCTTCCCCGCCCTTGGAAAAATCCTGCAGATGTTTCTTGATAAAAGTGTTCTTATTTGAAACTATTATAATCTTCAGGTGTGCATATATAAAATGTGATCTTCTCTAAACACTTTTCTATTCGTAACTCACGTGGCAACATCGCATGTATCGCAATGTGCTCTGCCATCTAGTGAGAAAGTTTTACCCTAAATTTGACTAGCGATCCAGCTTAATTTTGTTACAGTGTAAGAAAACGCACATCAAACGACTGAACTAAACAAATAGTAAATTGATTGCCTTACCGTATTTCTAAAACTATTATGCTGATACATTTAAAATTAGAATATATAAAATAACACGATATTTTACAAAGATAGGGAGCCCTGATACAACTTTGAAAACATTTTCTTTGTCTATGAGATCAAGAGACCCGTCAAATATATTAACATGAAAAGGCATGGGTGTATAAGGATACTGAAATGGCCCCACATGAATGTGTGTACAAATGGGCAGTATTTAGGTACCCCAAGATACATTAATCCCTCACGTTTCCAATCTCAACTGTGACTGATTCATGAAGAATGGCGTAAAATCGGAAACGTACTATTATTTTGTCTGTAAAAAAAGCTCGTTCGATTTTGTTCAACTTCGATGTACATATAGGTGTATGCAAGGACTTAAAAATTTAACAGCTCCCCCGTCATTTATCCTTCAAAAAATTCGATTCTATATGTTGAGCCCCTTCTTGTTATTATGGTCTACGAGCACAGTTATGAAAAAAATAGGTTTCAAATGTCACTTTAACCTTAGAATCACGGACATGGTTTCAAAATTGTATCACGAGTACGCCATGGTCAAAATTGGCCAAAACCAATCATACCACGTCTATAAAAAGAACAGCTATTAATGTTGCTTTCGAATATTTACTACGTGAATGAATGGGAACTCAAACTGAAAAGGCCCCAAGCTGACTGGGGTCCCACTTTTTGGCCTATGGCAAATCCAGCCCTAGTTTGGGATATAGTGGAACTGTTGATATTTATTAATTTATTTTGCAGTGAACACCTTTGTCGCCTTAAAAATAGAGGAAACTCTGAATCCTGACGGTTGTGTGAATTTATCACGAAAAAAGAAATACTTTCAGCTCGGAGCGCATTTTGCTATTTTGCTTGAGGAGCAAGACCCCCATCTACATAAGAATTGTACGTTTTTATTAGTAAATAGTAGTCAATGGATTGAAATATATGTATTTTGAAAACTCGGGGTCAATAGTCCCTCCGAAATCCCCCGGTAGCATATTTATATTTGCTCATCTGATTTACACTTCTACAAGGGCCCATATTCTTGAGGAGTCTGTTTCCTCATGATGTGCTAAGTGGTTTGGTGCTTTGTAAATAGTGGCCCTATGTATAGTCCGTAGCAGAAAACCTGCAACATGAACATGTAAGTTTATTGTGAAACGACGAAGTTTTTTGCTCCAAAATATGTATGCAGGGGAGGATGCCGTGGCTTCTAATGTCGTGATTCGTGCCACTTAGACGTTATGTTGATTTCCTCCGATGCTAGGCGTAGTTTCAATAAACTTACATGCTCATGTTTCAGATCTTTTGCTGCGGACTGTACCTACTAGTGAGTGATTAAGTTTGAGCATTTGTATTTGTTGGGTGAATTGTTCCTAGTATAATTATCAAATTGGGTTAAGTGAATTATAAAATAATTTGCTCGAAATGCCTTATTTGCATAAAATACATCAAAAATCCTCTAGCAGACCTAAATGTATTGCATCAGCAACAGACGTGAGTTTTCTTCAGTGTTCAATAAATAAATCGACTTTGGAAACTTTATTTGTAATAGCTGATGCACGTTAAAGTATAAAAATGCAGATTAAATGCAACTCCGAGGTAGGTGAATCCAGTTCTTCACTATCTTGTTCTCATTCAAACATTAAAGATCCATTATTTGAACTAAAACTTTCAGTTTCTAAAGAGTCCGAATGTGCAGAACTCGGTCTGAAAAGAACCATATCTACACATAAGCACTTCTGCATTTGTGATTCTGCTAATGTTCGTCTCGTAGTGATTCCTTAAGTAGCGCGTATAAAATGCCTCACCACAAGGAGCACTTATATTCCAGATGGAAATCGATGCTACCCCAAGTATATCATATATCAGCGGTTTATGAAAATCATTTGTCCAAGGTAGAAGTAAATTCGGATTGGAGCACAATACGACCATATAAGTTGAGCTACATTATACAGTATTGGTCTGTGGAATGCGATAAATCATTATTATATCAGATAGGATACTTTCAGGTTTCAGAGGAGAAACTCCGTCTTTTCACTGGGAAAATATTATAGAGATAAAAGAATTGTTGAATTCAAAGCGTAACTCACATAATCGAACCGTAGACAAGCACTAATAGTGTTTTTATTCAAGCTAAAAACTGGCAATTCTAATAAACATGTATTCTCAATTTTAGGTATACAGAACATGCAGACAGTGCCTCATTATGCACAACAAGTAGTTTCTTCCTTCGGAAAAGACATTTTGCCTGTCCATTTTGTCTATTCAGCTCTTAAAACGAGTAATTGACTTCCTGTCATACATCACCAATTGCTGAAACGCTGTATGGACATGCAGCAGACAAATTAATTATTGTATGTGATGCAACTTACGCATATCATCAGAAAAGTACGTGGCGCATCCAGAAAGTAAGTTTCCCACGCGTCCCATAGCTAGGAAACTGTATGTTGAGCCAAGCGATTGCGTGTACGTGAGAGAGTAAGGTCCTAACATGACGCATGCGCCAGCAGAACTTACCTAATTCTCTCAGTAGCGTCGTGGGAGTGATTGAAGATTGGCGTTTCAATTCCAGCTCCCGCCGCGTGTGAAGTGCGAGCCGTGACAAATTTTTTGAATGCACCGGGCATAGCACCGATTGCACTCCATTGTCAGCTGTATCGTTGCAAAAATGTCAATGCTGACCTTGTTCGCCTTGCTTTGTGCTCTAGGGTCAGTTGCTTCAACAAAAAACTTCTTGATCAGCAGGCACTCTGTGACAGTGATGTGCAATAAGGAGTGGAAAATCTGCAGGAACTGCTTGCTCATGCCGTTACGCACAAGGACCTTGCATAGCTAACGATGGATTTCGATTGGTGCTATGCCCTGTGCATTCAATAACTTTATCACTGCTCGTACTTCACACGCGGCGGGAGCTGGAATAGAAACGTCCATCTTCAACCACTGCCACGACGCTACTGAGAGCTCTATGGAAGCTCCGCTAGTGCATTTACCATGCCAGGACTTTACTCTCTCACTTACACGTAGTCGCCTTGCGCAAAATTGACAAAATACTACGTATGCATATAGCTTAGGATCAAGAGAGTTGAATTTTATTATTTAATGTTTCTTATTATACCTGTTGTGTTACATTATTTTTGGCAACATTTTCTTTGATTACAGAAGTACATTTGATATAGTGCTTCTGGGTACTCACTGAAATGTATGAGCAACCCTAATAAATTATAAATCAAACGAAAATAAATCTACTACACGTGCTTGCAGTAAACAAACACACTACAGACAGCAGCGAAGAAGACGTCGTCCGTCATTGCCAATATTCGACTTGTGATGTAGAGGCCAGCATTCAACAAATTATAGAATATAAATTATAGTAAATATAGTATATATAAAAAGGAGAGCATACCTTAATAAGTATCAATCTCTCCCGGTAGATCAAACTACCAAAATTCCTAAGGCGTCTCGCCATTGGGAACATCTTACCCCGCTCAGCGACGCCTCGTCAATTTAGAGGTACCTTTCCTATAAGCGCTAAGACGCCTGGTCATTAAGAGGCACCTAATCAACAAATTCTCATTCCCTCCCTAAGACGCCTGGTAATTGGAGCCACCTAATCAACCAATTATCATTCCCTCTTTAAGACGCCCGGTCATTGAGAGTAAACTAACCTACGAATCCCTAACCTGGTTACTTTCACTTATTTACATACATATTAGAAGAAAATTTAAGTGTTGTAAAACATGTGTACTCAAGAGGAACTATTGTAATAAAAAGGTGATGGGAAAGTCCAATCTCCCGTGTACCGTATTTTCCTCTACCCTATAGAACAAAGATAATTTTACAATATTGCATTGACAGGTTACGATTTTATCTAATTGTTTAAATTAAGATAGATAAGATTTATTTTCTTTCTATTCGCTACACTCGCTCTTGGTCGTGGCTTTTCACGAAGCAACTCTGTCTATTAGGAGGAATTGGGGTAAAAAATAAATTGTATGATCAATGATGTAATTGAGAATTTTATGTGTCCATAATGAACAAATGTTAGTGATATATTGAACTACGCACATCAATTACAGTGACATTTCATTAAATATTTAACACAAAGTGACAGGAATAATAATAATAATAATAATAATAATAATAATAATAATAATAATAATAATAATAATAAAAATAATAATAATAATAATAATAATAATATCCACTCTATTACATTACAATATTGCACTTGTTATGTGCCAAGCAGCAATCAATACCATTTACGTGGCATCATATCAATTGGAATTGAAACAAAATGGATACATGGGCTGAGTACTCTAGGAATATGCTTTATTTTCGCCCTTGGCTTTAGAGAAAAAAGTAGAAGAGGTTTCAAGTTTGATCCTCTTAGATAAAAACTGTAGTAGAGAAACTTCTTTTCTATGAATTCAGTAAGTGAAGAACAGTATCCATTTTGACCTGATTTCTCTATTGGAAGCAAAAGTTGTACAGAGAAGTGTAGAGAAATCTACCACTTTTGATTGTAATAGTTTCAAAATTTACTGTTGTTTGAGAATACGCAACGCAACTCACTTGTGCATGAGAAGGGAAAAATGAACTGAACAATAACTTATTTACTCAGTTAATGGTATACTAATATTACCTGAAAATATTTAATTTTGCGCTTGTAACGGGTTCCTAGGAAATTGATTAACGTCTTCAATTACGACTATTACTCGTTTTGTAATCACATTGTACTGTTTATTTGACACAAAGTGCCATGACTTTAAAAGAAAGGAAATTTTAATTGTAGTTGTCTCCTCCTTTTTAAGTAAATCCTACACCAATTCTTATCTGTGGTTTTCTTTGGTATTTCCCTTACTATAGGAATTAGTCCATCTATTCAAGGACTATTGATTTGTGAATGATATTATACATTTCCTATTATTATTATTATTATTATTATTATTATTATTATTATTATTATTATTATTATTATTATTAAGACTAATGTGCTCATGTAGTTTCTGTTTTGTGTTACAAGTATCTTGCGTTTGGCTGGCACAACACAACCGGATTCCATTACCCTGCATCATATGAGGATTACGTCGAAGGTGCCCAGAGTAAGGTGGATGATGACTGGACTGACGATGCAGAAGACGATTAATCATTCTTCAGGATAATATTTAACTTCGATGTCTTCACATATTTTCCTTTGATAGTTTATTTATTTATTTATTTATTTATTTATTATTTTTCCACAATTGACTATTTTTGCTTCACTGTGGATTAAAATCATACATGCGACTTGAAGTGCAATGTTTTTTTTTAATATGTAGAGGATTTTCAGAACAATCTGAGTTTGTAGTATGTTCAAGTATATGTATCAAACTACAGTTTGACATAGTTTTGATGTTGTTCTGAGTGTCCGCTCTATTGTTAATACAACTCCGAAAATGAATATTGATGGCAAAATAGAAGTTCATCGAACACGCTTTTTCCTAAACAAATTGCTCTCATAATGTAACAAACAAACCTGTGGTCTTGCTATTTGGTTAGTTTATGTGTTTTTATCAGCGGAACAAAACATTCTTACGAATTTTCCTGACATGTTGCCGTTTTCCATGCAAATTTGTTAATCACGCATCAACCTTGACCTTTCGAAGTTTGGAGTTAGGGGTAACTTCCAGACGCTCTACCGGGACAACCGGAAATTATCTCAACATAATCTAATGACCTTTACGCGTAGTATGGTGTAGGTTACAGGTATCAACTTTCATAACAATCCATAGCTAGGCAGAAAATGACCCATATCATTACCCATTCTTTGTAATTACATGGTTACGTAATTCACATGACTTGAAGCTTGTCAAGAAGCACCAGGGAATTTTGACAAACAATATAACGAGATACTGATCTAAACTGAACTAGAACAGCAGCAATGACTGTGGGACTAAAATGTTAACAAAAGCAAGAGGAATATTATGAACGCTTTAGAAATTTAACTGTTAGGTAACTTTCAAGTTTTTAAAGATGGAGATTCAAATTTCCTATTCGTAGATTGCTGAAACGATTAAACTACATGATCACTTTTATCATTTTTAGTTTATGTAGATCAATACTGAAACCGGAAGTGTTAATAGACTTCTGCTTTCCGTTTTAGTAGCGAGTAAAGGATATAAATAATATGTACTCTTGGAATGGTCTGTTGATTGCAGAAAACTGTTCTTCTCTCTCTCTCTCTCGCTATATATATATATATATATATATATATATATATATATATATTGCAAGGATACCCACATCACTACAGACACACGTGTAAGCTCATCACGTGCTAATGATTACAAACAACCTAGCAGACAACAGACGGAACACCGAAAGCAGACGGATCTCACGGAAGGACCCGATGAGGACAAATAAAAGGAGGACCACCGAGGGACCCAGCATCAATCGACCAACTGATCACCTAATCTTTACCTTCCTATGTCGCTGTGGACTAGGAGCACCTCTTCCTTACCCTATGTCACACTGGGATAGGGATCCATCTTAAACTTATAATCCAAGTCTAACCTACAACCTGCGAAATTGTTCTGGAAACTGCCATGAGTGAAAGGGGCACCCGACAAAACATTTAGTATTCCTTCATTTGGTCATTGAGGAAGAGACATTGAATTAGACACTTGTATTTATTATATTATATTTTGTAATAAAACTTGGTGAAGGGGAAAAGACACCCGGTCTATCATTTGACTCTACCAAAACATTACATGGTGTAGGCACCGCAGTTATGTACGGGGCGCTCTTTTTCTTAACTTTTTATCTAAACCCAGAGAAGGTTAGTATCACAATTCAACTATATTTGACATAATCCATCCCTGCCTCCCTCTCTTCTTACCATTCCTGAGTGCTATTTATGCCGGAAACTAGGTCAGGTAAACGGACGTACAGATCAGGAGAGAATAATACAAATATGACAAAGTGTGCATCGAATTTATCCTTTAATATGCCACATTTAACGAAGTATGCGGGACACGTGCACGAGGACCCGGACAGGTTTTTTTATGCTATTCGACCATATGGCAGCAATGCAGGCCTGGTCACCGGCTAAGAAAAAGGAAATTCTACCAATGTATTTACAAGACACGGCACTAGATCTCGTATTACAGCTTAAAAATCAAAATCAATTTGATACAATTACTTATGACAATCTAAAAAATAAGATGGTAGCTTTATGTAGGCCAAAAGTCCCATCGTATAAAGCAGAACAGGAATTGTTCGAGGTACAACAGGGAATGGACGAGCCAATACACTCGTACTTTTTACGTAAACTTCGAGCAATAAGGCAGTTATTACCGGAAGCGACTGCAGAACAAAAGATCAACCATTTATCTTTGGGTTTGCAGATGGATTTCCTTAATAAAATTTGAAACATGTAAGGTTTGCTACATCTACAAAGAACATCCAATTTTCCATTTGAACATTTGTAACTTTTCATAATATATGGTTTGGATTAATATAGGATATTTCTGAGAAAAATTTACCAGTAAAATAACACTTTTATCTTTCTTTCTTTCTTCCTTTTCCTTTTTTCTTTTTTTTTGTTCACTTTGCATTAAAAGTCTGGAATGGAAGATATGACCTATGTTACCTACTGGGTTTATTAGAATGTGGTTTGCATGAGTATGTCCAATGAACACTACCGAATTTACAACCGAACCACGCGGTAACAAAGCATGTGTTAAACTGTTGACATTGTCTTAGATGTGTCTGTGAGATATACAGTTCTACTGGAAATTGAGTATGCTATCCTTGTAGAAAGTGACTTAATGAATGTTTCAAGCATCATCTATGTATTCGAATAGTTCTGAAAAAATATAAAAACAAACGTTATTTCTATATTACTGTTGGAGTTCTGTTAACGGAACTTTATAATGTTAGGTTGTTTTCTTACTAAGTTTAAAATTCCACATTTTTATCTGTTCTCCTATTTTCTTTTTGTTCTTCTCTAGCCTTCCCTCTCTCTTTGTCTCTGCCTTATTTCTGAACCTCTGTGTAACATACATCCATTGGTTTCAATTTTTCGTTGTGTGTGTTTCAGTTTCTCCCTAAATCAACTTATGAATCTTGTTTCGTCTCGGTTTTATTTCATTTTATCGATACTAGTGCATATGTAGTTTGAAACTAGAATTGCGTTCATGTTGTTAGCTAATTTTAGTATGGGAGAGACGAAAGGAGGAGACAGAGAGTGTCTCTTTACTAGACACGATTATGGGATAAGAAGGTGTCATGTCTATTGGGTGGCCTAGCTTCACGGCGTTAGGTGTCGCAATTTTTTGATGGGGAGTGTACAAGTAGCAGGAAAGAAAAAATAGCTGACAGAGAATTTCTATATGTATCACTGCTTCCTGTATTACGCGAGAAATATAGGTTAAATTTCCTCGATCAAAAAATACAAACAAGCAAAACGATAATGTCAGTTTCAAATCCAAATGGCAAAAGCGTAACTATAAAGAGGAACACGCCAGTGGCGGCTCTTGAGGAAGGGCACGAGCTCTCTTTTAACGCCCCAGAAGAACCCGATTTTTTTTTGAAAAACATATCAATTTAAGACAAAAAAAGAAACGGAAGAACGTCTAAAATATTCAAAACCTCTTTACAATAAAGAACTCTTTGACGTTGATCCCCACTTGGACAGAAAACCAAAGCAAGCAGTTTATGACTTGTTATTTAAATATAGAGACGTTTTTACATATGCCGCTGATGATATCGGATATTTTAGGGGATACCTTCATTATATCAGAATTTCTAAATCTGCCGTGTTCCACGACCACTCCCCGCCTATTCCATTGAATATCAGAAGCCAAGTAGATAAACAAATTCAAGACCTTATCAAGGCAAACATAATCAGGCATACTGACATTAATGAATTCTTTTTTCCACTTCTTGTGCTCAAGAAGCCTAATACGATGGAATTTCGAATAGTTTCAATCTGTAGAAATGTAACAAGTACACAAAGTATTTGTCGGTGCCATTTCAAGCAACAGAAAACGTTCTAAACTCTATAAAGGGAAAAACTTTCATAACAACTGCCGATGTTTTAAATTCGTACTTCCAAATCTTGTTGCATCCTAAGAGCCGTAAATATATATGACTTTCAAGCTCAATCATAATAGAAAATCATACGAATTTTTGAGACGCACAATAAGTGGCCAAAACAAATTCCCAAAATCTCCGTGTGATCACGAGAATGATTTTGGAGGGACTACCAGATAGAATTACAAATTTTGCTGACGATCTTGTTACTAGTTCGTATAATTTTCCACAGCACTTGCAGGATTTAGAATTATTATTCCAGAAACTTAGGAAACACGATTTTCGAGCATCACCCAAGAAGACACACATTGGCTATCAGGAACTTAACGTATTAGGACATCTTGTTAGTGGACAATCCATTAAAATAACCCCAAAGATAGCTAAAGACTACACAGCGGATTCTCAAAAGCTTTAGAGGCCTATGCTCATATCTTAGGGCCCACATTAAAGACTTTACTTTAAAAATTGAGCCTTTCCAATAGTTCGTAACATTCAAATCTAAATTTAAATGGACAGAGAATCACGATGCTCTCTTTGAACAATTAAAAGAAGACATGCTAAACGATCCATCACGTGCTCACTTTGACGATTCGCTAGAAATCCGAGTCTATAGCGATTGCAGTCAAACTCAGGAAGGAGGACTAATCGTGTTCTATGACCCAAAAACTGACACTGAGAAGGTGATTGCTTATTGTTCCCGGAGGATAACGAAAAGTGAAGAGAAAGCTAGCATTTGGCAAAAAGAAATGTACGCTTTTATATACACATTTTCTACTACTTTCTACTACTTTCTACTACTTTCTACTAAATAGAAAATTTAACCTGTACGTACACGCAAAGTGTATCGCGACTATGAACACCCAACCGAACAAAGTCGGGAAGTACACAAGATATAAGCTATTTCTAGCTGATTATGATTTTGATAGACAATATTTGCCTGGATTCAAACACCTAGCAGATATAATCAGTAGGCTAGAACAGGAACAAGATACTAAGAAAGAAGGTGAAAAAGAAGAAAATGACGATGAAAAAGGTGAGGACTATTATACTTTTAAATCAAATAGCTTTCAAGTTAATACTATAGAAGCAGGAAATAACGAGCCTTTGCCGAATATCGTAAGAGAGCAGCGCAAGGATGAAAATTACAAAGACATCATTTCCGTTATAGAGGGAAGGGAGCCGGAAAAGATCTTCAGAGTCCGATCAACAAGATCTTTTGTCTTAAAAACGGCATCTTATTTCGAAAACAAAACCACCCCGATTTTGGATTACTACTGCATACTCTGCATACCGAAGTCCCTATCTAATTTATGGTTCACAACCTTCCATCGCCAGGCAACCAATCCGCATTTTGGATTTTCAAAATCATACAAGACCGCTATCAAGAAATTTTATATGCATTATCTGAAAAACTATCTTGCTCATAAGATACGCACGGGTGCAGATTGCCAACATATAAATAAACTACCACAAAAGAAACAAACCGAACAATTACATCAGCCGGTGGGAGAGATAGCAACAACATGGCTAGGGCCCCTCCCAACCAGAGAAGGAAGAAATAAGTACATACTATTAGCCACGGAACTAGCCATACGATGTCACTGCAAAGACAGTAGACGCCATAAACGCGGAAAACAGAGAGAAATTTCTGGAACACGATATTATCCCCAAATTTGGAGCTTTTGCAACATTGTATTAGGACTGACACCCAGTACATGGAGCAACTCGTTTACAAAATTTGGCGCAGAAGTACGATTTCGTCTATAAGTACTCATTCGCATATAATCATGCTTCCATAGGGTTAGTAAAACAAACTAATAAAATCATACAGAATTGTCTAAAGGTTTTCGTGCAAGAACACCATATGGATTTGGAAAGATGGTTACCGTACGTTATGTTTTGGCATCAATACGTATGTACAAGGAGGGACCAAATATTCACCATGTTTCTTATTGTTTGGTTATGTACCCAGGACCCCGCCAGAATGTACGCTCGAATCAAGACAACAAATACAAATTGACAGAGATAAACTATCGGCCATCAGGAAGAAAGTACGAAACAATCTGGAACAGGCGTATAACAGACAAAAGCAGTTTTACGATAAGCGGAATAAACAAACAACTTATAATCCAGGGGACCATGTTTTGCTATATTATCCCACAAGGAAAGTAGGTTTACCCAAACATTTAACTGTTCACTACGACGGCCTGGCACGCATCCTAGAGAAGATTAATTCAAATTTATATCGAGTAGAATTACCGTCTAAATTCAAGGACAGAATTCAACAAATTGCGATCGACCGGTTAAAACCGTTTTACGAGGAACAAACAGAGGGAAGACAAAATTAAGAAGAAAGAGACACATATCCAAGAAGAATTTAACAAAATTCCTAGTACTTACCGGTAAAAGAAGAGGAACTAACACCAGAAGAAAGGAAAAACAAGAAGAGAAATGCACTGTCAAATTCGCACTTCTTTATTTCAACTATAAACTATATCTCATTTTGTTATATAACTTCATTAAAATTTGTGTTTCCGTTCTTATCGCAAAATGCAAGATCAACATTTTTTCTCTTTATTTTTTTAGTTTCAAAAGTAATTAATTCTTGCAAGGTCGAAATACACCACTTTTCTGCTTCTCGCATCGCTTCTTCAATATGAATACATGAATGTTTATTACGTCACTTCTTCTCCTTATACAGGATGTTCGTAAAATCAGGATCTTTATTCCGTTATACAGAGTGACCAGAAATTCACATTCTCTATTTTTTTCTTTTTTAAGAAAAGAAACTATTTAATTTCAAAACTGATTCTTCTCTTTTCATTCGTTCTAGTAATAATTAAATTGTGCCTCGCATTGCATAAGAACCGCAACAAAACAAAACTTAACCAATTGGCTAAACATACCTTCACCATTAGGAAGACTCAATTTGCTGGCGCCTACTAATATTACGAAAGAGACTCTACTGATATAGACTACAAATACCGGATGTGACCGATCCTTAGTAAACTGATGTATTTATTAATAACAGTGGTGCCACTTCTGCCCACTTTGAGGGAAATGATAAACTGTTTTTGATCCTTGCTTACTTGGAACAGAACTACAGTGTTATTACCATTATGTGTATATTTCACAACAAGTTTTCATAGTGATATTGGTGTATCATAGTGTTTATAGTGTTCTCTTGTATCTAAACAGTATCTCAAGTGTGTCAGTGTTGGTGCAGTTACCTTTTACTAATTACAATTGTGTATTTTCTCCCAATAATATTCCAGATTATTTTTCCCAGTGTGGGGGGTGCAAGGATCCCCACATCACAACAGACGCACGTGTAAGCTCATCACGTGCTAATGATTACAAACAACCTAGCAGACAACAGACGGAACACCGAAAGCAGACGGACCTCAGGGAAGGACCCGATGAGGACAATTAAAAGGACCACCGAGGGACCCAGCATCAGTCGACCAACTGATCGCCTAACCTTTACCTTCCTATGTCGCTGTGGACTAGGAGCACCTCTTCCTCACCCTATGTCACTCTGGGATAGGGATCCATCTTAAACTTATAATCCAAGTCTAACCTACAACCTGCGAAATTGTTCTGGAAACTGCCATGAGTGGAAGGGACACCCGACAAAACATTTAGTATTCCTTCACTTGGTCATTGAGGAAGAGACATTGAATTAGAGACACTTGCATTTATTATATTATATTTTGTAATAAAACTTGGTGAAAGGGAAAAGACACCTGGTCTATCATTTGACTCTACCAATACATTACAATATATATGTTACAGTTTCTGCTGCATAATGATCAACGTAAAAAGGGTATTTGTTTATTTGTATTGCAAGACTACCCATGGCTTTAGATTAACTATTTTAACAAAAGAAACATTGATCAAAGCTTAAAACCCAATGAATCTTAAATTATAATTAGCAACGGTTTCGGATATTCTTCTTCAGACAGTATCAAGCATAAATGAAAATACAGACTTATATGTAGTATTGATAAGACCTATTTTAAATTCTTTTAACAGATATATATTGTTATGGAAAAGTTTAAATTCTTTTAAGACATATATATAGTCATTTTTATAAATTTTTATTCTATTTGCTGAGGCCTCCAGTCAGTCTCCTAAGTATCCTTGTTCACTTTCCAACTAATCACGTTCCACCATTTTTGGTTCCTATAATGACCTTCTTTATTTTCTTCTTGTCTACGCTATCCAAACTTGCCATAATTAATTGGGATAAGATGGAAGTATTCGAGATGGAGAAAAGAATGATAATAAGGAAGTGGAAAGAAGCGGATTGGATAAAAAAAGGTAGGAAGAGATAAATTGGTAAACTGGACAGCGGGCTTACCTATTAAAGCATTATGGAGGGAGAAAAATTTATGTACACCAAGGATGAAAATTTTATTTTAAGGGGCATGGTAAGATTATTCATTTCTATGGTATTGGGGAAATTATCGGACAGAGACAGCAACCAGTCAACAACTTTCTAAAGCATGACTTTCGTTGAAAAACAAAAAAGAGTTAAATGAATCATAAAATCAAAACCAATAACGTAGAACAACGGAAAGTAAGTAAATAAAAGCACCCACTGGAATTCGAAACACGTTGCAAAGCTTTGAATCCAAACAGAAAGAAAAAAACTAAAGAGGCACGTCTAACGAAATAAACTGTGGTGTTACTTTTTAGTAAATTGATAACAAGGGAATTCCTTAAGATTCACTTAGAAGTATTAAGGTTTCAGTTATACTTTTGAAAATTGTTCATAGAGAAAGGTAATTAAAAACGCAAGAGAGCACTTTATCTGAAATTATTAATCCCTATGGTGACGTCTTATGATCGAAAGACATAGGACCATTTGAATTATTATATGTAAACTGCCAATCGTGATTTTGCCGTCTTCTAATAAGTAAATTGAGTTAAATTACAAAAAGTGGTTCATCAACTTAGTTGTAACATTAATGCTTAAGATATAACGAAAAAACTTTAGAAGTGACTTTAACTGGCAAACATTTCAGAAACAAAACGCTCTCAGATGCAAGTTTCACATTTATTTATTTATTTATTTATTTATTTACATATTTCGTGTCCAGGTATTTCTTTTAAGGATAAAAGAATCCTGCTCAGCATGAATCTGAATATTGAATGCCCAATTTCGCTTCCTAATGCCTGGAATATAAGATTGCAGGCGGAAACTACTGTTCCATAAATTTGCTCTGAAAATAGCTTCACATTGATATCTAATATTGTATGTCCTACCTTTACTAGATGAAGTTTTCAATATCTGATCTTTAAATTGGAATCTAATAATCAGGAGTGTTTTGAGGCATCATATAAATTAAACGGAATGCGAAACAAACAAGATGCGTGTTGCTAGTGAAAACATCGTGATTTTAACAAGTGGTCAAAACCTCAAGATTGCTCCGAAAGAGTGGCATAATTTTGAACAAAATCAATCAAACGGAATAGTACACATTTTTCTTATGATAATTTGTATAATAAGTTACTAGTTATCCCTTGTGTCCTAAGTCATGAATAGAATATTGTATTGTTCCAATAACATTTAAAACATATTGAATTAAGGTATAAAACAATTTTCTAATATTTTATGTCAGACAATAGTTTAGAAACTATTGCAGCATCAATTAAAGAGAGTGCAAATATTAAAAACACATGGTTTTAATTTTTACATTGATCCTTACATATGTAGGGGAAAATACAATTTAAGACAGATTTTACACAGCGACAGCTACTTCACTTCTCTTTGTATTTGCATTACATTAGGTCTTCTGGCTTACTCATAATTGTCTAGGCATTAGCTAACAATAGATGCTCTTTTCCATGTACTACTTTTGGCGTTCCCTCTAAGTACATCCAATGTAACTCATCTATTTATTCAGAATAAAATTTCACAAATTGTTTCATACCTTCTGCTTTTCCTAAGCCCTTACAGTAGCTAATACAGTGTTCAGTTTTCCAAGTATTGTAAAAGCTAGGCTACTTCATAAAAAACGGAAGTGGCATTTCGAGACGCAAGCGAAACATTTTTGGTCTATTTAAATGTCGTTAAACAAAATGCTAAGCCTCCTAATAAGGGTGAGTGAGCATGGAAAAATTGTTGGAGTTATCTACAAATCACCCTCGTCACTTACAGAAATCACTAGGTAGAGATCTACTTTCCTTAAATGCGAAGAGAGGTGCAATCATTGTTGATGCTTAATATATATTTTAAACTATATATTGCGTGTACTTGGAATGCTCAATGTAAATATTCTTCTTTTAGCTTCCCTTCAAATTGCTTCTGTAATGAAAACTAAACTGATCGTCTGTCAAAGGAACGATACATGACGTTTTGTAGCATACTTGAAAAACGTTTAAACTGTGTAGATATATATTAAATACAGGGTGTTTCAAAACAATATTGACAACGTTTGGGAGGTGATTCTTGACAAAAAGATAAGACAGAAAGTGTAGACCAACCTGGGTGCACAAATGTTTCCTTTTGGAGTTATAGGCTGCCAGAAACATGAAAAAAATGAACTTTAAAGGTGCATAGCTCCAAAACTATGGGATCTACCTAGTAGGGTCAAGACTCCCCAGTGAAAATATTATGCGCCCTATCAAAATATCCAAGTTTTAGAATCCTGCGGTACTTTCGCCATACTATTTATAGAAGTAATTGGTGAGTACCATAGCTATTTATATGCCCGTAGCAAAACTCCCTCTATAAAAGTTGTTGCGTGAGTACCTTAGAATTCCGAAACAAATATTTTTGGATAGCATACATAAAAGTTCCTCAATGAAGTCTTGACCCGACTAGGTTAAGTCCTATAGTTTCGGAGCTATAGACCTTTAAAGTTCCTTTTTCATGTTTACGGCAGCCTATAACTTCAAAAGGAAGTATTTGTGCACCCAGATTGGTCTATACTTTCTATCTTATCTTCTTGTCAGGAATCACATTCTAAAAGTTGTCGGTGTTGTTTTGAAACACCCTGTATAATTTAATTTAATAGAATAGGTATCACGAATTAGGGATGAGATATAATCACCACTTTGTAAACGGAGATGATTCAGGAGTTCTCAATATATTACAATGGTGTACTCAGTCCTATCAAGAAACAAGCTGTACCTCTATTGAATTCTTTCCTTAAGTTGTGCAATTCTTTCCTCAAAAATCCTAAAGCAGCAACATTGCAACCTATGACATTCACAACGATATATCACACTCCAATATACTGCTTTTTTTCATTCTGGTCGAGATTTGCCAGAAGCAAGCATTTTATAGTGATATAATAAGTTCTTACCGATCGGGTTGCAATTCTCAGTCTACATATCGATTCTTGGTAAAGAAAGTACATATCGTTAAACAATATTTAGAGGTATTTCAAAAAAGAAATTTCTGAAGCACTCATATTGTCTATCATCTCAAACTTCGGGCCTAACTAAGTGAAATTGGAACTGGAAGCTGTCAGATGTATGTCATGTTCAGCAGTCTTATTGTCCCTAATAATACATGTTGGCCAAAGGTTCCAAACAATGCAGTTAAAATCATTTAAAATTGTTTGATTTCTGTTCATTAACTTATTATTGTCTTCGTAAGTTATGCTGCTATTATTTCTTAGCCGTTCATATTACGCAGAAAGTTACTGAACCTTTCTAAGTTAATTATTTAAGATCTCTAAAATGTGTATTGACACATCGTAACATCATGGTTGAAAATGGAGATGTGATAATTTTAACGGACACATGTCTATTGATACGCTATTCATTCTCATAGCATCACTACATTGATTATTGACCTATAATGAAATGTGCGTTTTTGCTTATTTTTTATATATATAATAACTGTGTAAAATTGTGCAATATGCTCAGGAGTGATATATATTGGTGGCATTTACATAAATTCCATGGACTATAATGAGCGATTCCTGATATTAATAGATGTCTACAATATTAAATAATTATATCAAATTTATGTATTTCAGATTAAAAGAAAAAAATATAAATTCAGGTAAAGATATTCAATAATTGAAATGTTTAAAAATCAGTATAATTGATCTAAACTTCAAAACGTAAAGAAACGGACTGATTATATGTTAAGCACTATAAAATTAACGATGCAGTGGAATCTTACAATTGATCTTTATTTAATCCCCTTCTAAATAGAATTGACCAATCAATTATATGGAAACTAACCTATGATAGTAATTTTGAGACCATAATATTAAAAAAAATTAATCTTAGAATTGATCTTTATTTACTTCCACTGCTAAACAGAGTTGACCGTTCAATGGTATGGAAACTTACCTATGATGCTTATTGTGGGATATTTAATGATAAGTTTCAATCTCTCTTTCGGAGCCACAATTGTGATGGTGATGTCACAACGAGAACCATATCACCTTAAAAACGTATAATTAAATATAACAAATTGTTCCAGTAAATATAGAGTAATAAAAATTATATCTAGTGAAAAGAAATGGAAACAATATATCTGTTAACTTATGATGTGTTAGTCCTGTTACTCGTAAGATCGTATATTAATGCAAATAACGAAACTAATTTTGGAATGATGAATTCTAAAAACAAGTGAAATTTCCATTTACGAAAAACTAAACATTAGTGCCTGTTATCGTACAAAGTGCAAACAAAACAGCATTTTCGCCTGCTTAAAAGATATACAAATATAGAAGATGGCATTGGGAATGTGCATTCTCAATTCAAAATGTAGCTTGTTTGGCTTATTTCAATGAAATGAGACTGCATAAGTAATATTTCTCTTAATATATTACATAAATAATCAACTCTAGACCTACTACAAACTATTTCATAAACTTCGGGTAATGTTTCGCGAAGTTACGCCTCCCATTATTTTGCACAACAATGAAGAGATATACAATTGTCTAAGCAGAAACTCCAACTTGTGCAAAAATATAGGAATTTCAAAAACACTTTAGCGATTATGCTTTCCTTCATTACATCATAACAAGTAATTGATAATATAGCTTTCCAACCTAGTCAGACACAGCTTACGAACTCATATTAAAAACAAATAAATGCAAGTGACTTCAAATTGAACTATGAGGAGGTTTTACTGAAGTTGTGAATTATACAGAGGTCCTCTACAACTGGCCGAACAAGCGTATAGAATGCAGAAAATTATAAAGAAATATGTAATTTTCTCCACCTGCGCCGCTCTTTTATAGTAGGGTACGTAACTAAAAACTTTTTATACATGCTGCTGGACAATTTGATTATTCTCCCTTCTTTTTTTACTTTTTGTAATTTATTTCCTACGGAGCAAACAATAAACATGATAAGGGAGACGTGCACATATTAATTTCTTTTATATTTCGAATGAATGTAGAACGGAAGAAAGTAAGAAGGTACGTAGTTATACATAATGTCGAGTTAAATCCAATTTAACTATTCGATGAACAAAACAATACGTTTATTGTGAACATCAATAACATTCAACAGTTTCACCAACAATCCACATGGCTTCATCAGACACTATGAATCTTCAAATTCATTGTGTCTTATGAAGTCAAGTGGATAGTTGGAGGAACTGTAATGCTTTAATGATTTTCACAATAAACGTACTGCTTTCCTCAGCGAATACCTTAAATCGAATTTAAGTCTATTAAAAGCAAAGTTTGTACACGGGAAAATATGCCCTCCATGTTTCAATGGATTTACGCATATACTGTAAAAGTTGTTTTTGTATTCGTTCATTCGTCTAATGTAAACCACATACTCACCTAGAAGTCATATTGTTCAACAGATCTGCATCAAATCTGAAAATCATTTATATACAATATTCTGTAGGAGATAGAAAACAACTGTTCTTCCTACTATCAAAAACAGTAGATGTTGACGGAGCTCAAAAAAGTTCAAAAAACGTATTTCCTTTTGTTTGAAGCTTTGATTTGTGTAAAATTAAATACACACTAATTATTTGCTGAGCAAAACCATTATATTTTCATTAAAAATTAAATACGTGTTACAGTTTCACCAAATAACTTTTTGGCTTCATGAAACACTATGAGTTACAGTATAACTGTGCAATTTTATATACATACACCAGATAAGACATATTTCTTCTGATTGGCTGATAAAAAAGTTAGTTGGTGAAACTGTAACACGTATTTAATTTTTAATAAAAATATAATGGTTTTGCTCAGCAAATAATTAGTGTGTATAGAATTTTCTTGAAAACGGCTCAAACAAATTTCTTATATTCCATCTATTAACGAACCTACACTACGGGTGTGGAAAGTAGTCAACCGACTTGGGTGAATATGTTGGTAATCGTATATTATTGCTCTAAAACCTGTAGTAAGAAAGGTTTTTATCTTTCTCCAGTTTCTAATTTCACTGTACTCAGAACATTTCTATGGATAGATCTTTGACAACTCTTTTCTATTCAAATTCCATTATTAAAGAATATTGCAGAAATTTGAAATATAAAATCCATAGCTGCAAAATATTAAGTATGCTCACTATTCTATTATCCCCATCAGCGCGGGAAACACGGACTCGATTCTCTACAGGAGCTAATATTAATTGGATTCCACGCTAAGCTATGAGTTTATATCTCATGCAGATTTGCTGCTGAAAGGGATGTTAAAATCAATTTTAACAGCTATGTTTATCTCATTTGACACAGAAAATCAAACTCTCAGGTTTTCCTAACTAAAATAATACCTGATTCGCTTCTTGTTGTATATTTTCAAATGACAAAAATATTTTTAAAATACTCTTTAAATAAATCCTGGAGGAATAATGGAAATTATATACAATGTGGAAAAATCCAAGTAATCTGAGTATAAGTCTTTCTGAGTCACATCAGATGTTTTATAACAAGAGTCTAACTTCAATCCTCACACAGAACGTTTCACCACTTATTCAACATTACGATTTTTGTATTCTTGTTATAGTTGCTTCTTTCACATTTAATTTATTCTAAAATCTATACAGTTTGCTATGGTTTTGATGGTAAAGTAAATAAAAAATAAATGAAAAATGAATGTTTAATTTCATGAAAAATAATGGATATAAAACAATAGATATAAAGGAAAATAAAACTCTGTCAACATAAGAAGTGTGTAAATATACATAGGATGGAGATTGGAAAAGGACAAGGCCATCCATATGGGAATTGATATAATAGTTTGCATTGGAGAAAAGAAATTGCATAGAAGTTCGCATTGGATGTTATAAAATTAGAGAGCATATTGGCACAAAGTGAAGCTGATACACACTATAATCGAAAGAGAATGAACATCCCAATACATCTAAAAAATGCGAGATATCTGCAAAGAGAAAGAACAAATCAAGATAATTCTCAGGAATAATATTAAGAGAGTTAAAAGAATTTTAATTGATGATTTAAAAGATCATGCAAATGAACAATCGCCATTGAAATACTAGTAACAAACACAGTAATTGAGGAAGAAATTCGGCTCTCTCTAGGACTTGGATTTCAACTAATGGATTGAATGGTTCATTATCTGTTAACACAAGCAGTTAAAAGGAGCTAGACTGTTTCCATCTTCTGAACGTGCCGGAATTTATAAGTAAACTCATCGAAAGAATTGACTTTTCGTTCTAAGTGCATTTTCAGCAAGTGCTATGTTAGTT
The DNA here is from genome assembly GCF_964235325.1 of Thermobia domestica. NCBI lineage: Eukaryota > Metazoa > Arthropoda > Insecta > Zygentoma > Lepismatidae > Thermobia > Thermobia domestica. The sequence goes on from NC_137456.1 coordinate 231,493,634, forward strand.
GCTAAATTGAAACAAAAAACATACCTTAGGATGATGGACGTAGCAACTCTGGTGATAACGGAATTTGTCTCGGTTTTATTTAGTTTGTAAATAGCCTAAATACTGTGCATTTCAGACTAATTTCGTTAATAGCAATTACTACCAACCAAACAACTTAGTAGCTTTCCACACAGTACCTTCCACTCACATATCTATGCTATTTACAAATATATGTAGCTCGATACATTATTTATTATCCCATCCATGAATGTGCATGCAAGTACTGTCCATTAACATGCAAATTCGTAGTGTTCATTATATATTGTTTATTTATCCATCCAGTATTAAAGCAAAATTTTAGTCTGATCGTGTATGGTAGCGAGTCACAAGTCATGTTCCTATGACAGGGAACATTTGTTTCATAATTATAGAATAACATCGGCACTGTTTTCCATGTAGTTTTCAACAAGGAAATTCAATAGAGACGGGTTCCCGTGGTTATATGGGTGATCTTTTATTGTTGATATACAAATTCCCGCGGTCGTTAACAGATGAGCAAGACGTTCTCTTGTGAACTTCCTATTCAACTATGGCTTGTGAAAGAAAAACATCGGAATATTAATGGAATTTTTTTTAGGAAGCACATAACTATGAAAAACGTAATAATCAATAACGTAATGTAACGTTCTGAAAGGGATAGATCATAATACTTATCAAAAAGTAATAAGATATGCAATCTGTTTAATTTACAGCCCGGTATGTTATGTCTGTTTGATACGGAGTATTACTTCATAAAAATATACAATAACATCTGGCTTGTATTAACTATTCACTATTCAAGTTATCCACACTACTGTTAATAACTAGTCATAGTACTAATTCAAAACATTAATATTGCAAAATTCCACACATTAAACTACATGGTTACCATGTTTATTACTCGGGAAGGACACAGTTCAGAAAATACAAAACCAGAACTTAGAATACTGTAGACACCCAAAAGTTTCTCTTTAGAAATGTAATTTCCGGAAACGTTGATACATATGTTCTCTCATTCTCAAAGGCAAGTTTAAAATACGAAACAAAGGACACGCAAATAATAATAATAATAATAATAATAATAATAATAATAATAATAATAATAATAATAATAATAATAATTATTATTATTATTATTATTATTATTATTATTATTATTATTATTATTATTATTATTATTATTATTATTATTATTATTATTATTAAATGACTTCTCGGCCTCTTCAGACACTTAAACCATATAGTTAATTATTTTTAGTTAAAAATTAGTATATCTACTTTCTCATCTCAACCTTCAAATCCTTAAGTTGAACATATTTTCAATGAAGAAACATAAATTTAATATTCGTTCGATGATTTTCAGATTTGATGCAGATCTGTTGAACAATATGACTACTAGGTGAGTATGTAGTTTAGATTAGTTTAGATTGGGTTCATAATCTGTGTCTGGCTAGGTTGAAAAGCTATATTATCAATTACTTTTTATGATGTAATGACGGAAAGTGTTTTTATTTAAGGTGTTTTTGAAATTCCTATATTTATGCGCAAGTTGGAGTTTCTGCTTAGACAATTGTATATCTCTTCATTCTTGTGCAAAATAATGGGAGTCGGAAGCTGGCGAAACATTACCCGAAGTTTATGAAATAGTTTGTAGTAGGTCTAGAGTTGACAGAAATATGATTTTTGCAGTCTCCGTTCATTGAAATAAGCCAAACAAGATACATTTTGATTTGAGAATGCACATTCCCAGTGCTATCTTCTATATTTATATATCTTTTAAGCAAGCGAAAATTATGGGATATTCCCGGGAAGACAACATTACAATATATATGTTACAGTTTCTGCTGCATAGTGATCAACATAAAAAAGAGTATTTGTTTAATTGTATTGCAAGACTACTCATGGCTACTCATGGATTGATTATTTTAACAATAGAAACATTGACCAAAGCTTAAAACCCACTGCATTTTAAATTATAATAAGCAACGATTTCGGATATTCTTCTTCAGACACTATCAAACATAAATGAAAATACAGACAGATATGTAGTATTGATAAGACCTATTTTAAATTCTTTTAACAGATATATATATAGTCATTTTTTATAAATTTTTATTCTATTTGCTGAGGCCTTCAGTCAATTTCCTAAGTCTCCTTGTTCACTTTCCAACTTATCACGTACCGCCATTTTTGGTTCTTATAAGGGCCTTCTTTATTTTCTTCTTGTCCCCGCTATCCAAACTTCCTTGCCATAATTAATTGGGATAAGACGGAAGTATTGGAGATGGAGAAAAGAATGATAATTAGGAAGTGGAAAGAAGCAGATTGGATAAAGAAGGTAGGAAGAGGTAAACTCATGAACTAGACAGGGGGCTTACCTATTAAAGCATTGTGGAGGGAGATAAAAATACTTACACCAGGAATGAAATTTTTCTTTCAAGGGGCATGCTAAGATTTTTCATTTCTTTGGTATTGGGGAAATTATCGGATAGACACAGCAACAAGTTAACAACTTTCTAAAGCATGACTTTTGTCTAAAGCATGACTGTAAATTCCCGGGAAGATTCCCAAAATTGGAAGTTTTCCCGGAATTTATGTACAATCACAAAGAAAAGTGCCTTCTATTATTACATTAAGATTTGGAAGTTAAATTCGTTTTTTATCACAGTATATTATTATACTTGTCTCCAGGGGATTCTTTAAAATGTATATTCTGAACGCTACTATGTTGCTCTTTATTATTTTATTATCTTTAGATAATACGCATAAATGTATATCTACTTCTAATATGCTCTATGAAAGTAAATGTGTGGAAAAATGGTATAGTCAGGCCACATATTTTTACACACCTAAACAGTTTAAATTTAAAAGTGGATATTCTATACTTGACTCTACTACTGATATTATAAACATATTAAATTTTTAAATGTTATAAACAAATAAGATTGGGTAACTGCCGTAAGATACATGTCTCACCAATTTATCAAAATTTGCGCATACGCATTTATGTTCACAAAATTTGCAAGATATTCATTTATCTTTATAATTTAGCACGTAACATTGACATACACGACCTTTCTTCCTACCAATTTCTCGAAATTTCATGCATTAATTCACATGTAAGAGAAATCAGAGTACCTCTTCACAAATTCGAGTCAGAGAGAGGTGACAGACCAACGTCTATTACTAACGGTGGATCAGGGTTTATTAATAGTACTTCATCTCTATTTCTACATAATTCTACATTACTTTACAAAATGGTTCCTTTTCATCATTTGTAAATTAGTACTTTGCTAATTTTGGCTATTGTTAAGCATTGTAGAGCCAGCTTTTGCATCTACTTTTTTGCGAGATTCTATGCCGATGCGGTTGTTTTATGGTTTCATACGTTAAGTTACGTTACCAACATTAAATTCAGACGGCACTGCAGAGCGAGCGTTAGCGAGTGAAGGTGGGTTAGAGCCCCGCATGGCACGTTGTTCTCTATTTTCGTTATCAACAATTCACTTTCTTTTCTCAAATAAACCACTTCCATTTATATTTACGGTTTGTACAAATCCCCTACTGCCCTAAAGAAAATTGTGTTCAATAGCTTCTTGACTCTTTGAACACAACTATCAACTCATTTGTTCCGTAAATCATCCTACTTTTTGCTAGTTTTGGCCACCCAATATTAGGATTATTATTGCAACTACTTTACTTTTTAGTGCAAATGGAAATCGAACTTAAAAAATCATAAAAAATCATAATAGTTATGTAAACTACAGTCAAAGAATTTTTAAGCTTTTAACCTCCAAATTCTTTAAAACCTAGAAGTAAATCAAAGTATATTAAAATAAAGATTTTTGTCACATGGTTATTATAATTTGGAAGATGAAGTAAATAAATACAAATAAATTCCTTCCCGGGAATTTATAATCCATGTAAAAAACGGAAATATTCCCACTTTTTAAATTCCTTTCCACCGGGAATATTCCCAGTGCCCATCACTAGTTGTGAAGAGTTTTGAAAACAAAGGTGAGAGGCGCTACTCACCACCGTTATCTGTACAAGCTGTAGATATTTTGGCGAAAGGCTGGTACATCATCCCTTTGACAACCATACGCGACATGTATTTTTCAATTTTCCCGTAGTCAGCAGGCCTTTATGTGCTTAAAGTGGTGTTTGCTACTAATAAAGATAATGTGCAATTTTTCGACTGTTTCCATATTTTTGTCCATCCGATGTATCTACGGATATGTTCAGACGCAATCTTATATATTTTGCTACTTTACTTCTACTGTATACCACGTGACAACAAATGCTGGAAGTGAGGTCATTTTAATGCCAGTGACATTTTGGACTGAAAATACCATTGACATCTCTTGCGGAGAGTCAGTAGCACGTTTACAGTCCGATCATGATAATGTAATCGTGTTTTTTTGCCGTTGTTAAAATTTTATAAAGCTAAGCATTTATTTGCATTCACCCCAGCTTTACTACGGCAAATCACAACTACATCCGCACTTATATTTTATCAAAAAAACCGAAGCTGGGCACGGTTGATAAAACATAAGTACCGTAAAAATAGAAATATGTGTAAATAATTAATTTCAACACAAATATTAACGAATAAAAAAAGAAATCACCCTACGATACAAATAAAGAAAACCTAATTAAACTGTACGAAAAATACAATGTTACTGAATATGAATTAAACAAATTAAAAGAACATTAAAAGATTACAAGCGGTCAAGTAACTTTTGTTCGATATTCTTTGATTGTTTCAACCTTTCATTTCATTTCTATTTGTTTTCTTTCTATAAAACGTGGCTAGGGGGCTCGAATAATTAATGCTTCACTTCCTCACGATAAATCTTCGACCGGTTAGTTGTTCCACTGCTGATACCACTCGGGGCGTGGCATCGAATCCGCTGGATGTAAACAAGATCCACAAAAGTTCCTGTATTAGAGCCGAAATAAGCTCGGAGCTGCGTCAACTAGTCTTGATGGTTCAATGTAATTCTCTACTGGCAGGAATAAAACGACCATCCAAGCTGAGGCCACAAACGAATGTTAAAGTGCTAACACGTATTACGAGTCGCTTTACATGATACTTCTACACACTGTTAGAATGATTTTTTTGCACAGATGTGTAGCATATCACTATTGATAAACTCTGAAAATTAACTCTTACATATGTCAACGGCGATTCAACGTACGACGCTTAACCCATACAAGGGGGTACCGCCTTGGTGGGTGCACTTCAGGGTAACAAACAAGCGCGCGTGTGTAACACTAAGAGTTCTATTTAGCAAACCAAAGCTTGTATATGGTCAATCGGGAAAATCCCGACTTTCACTCTTACCGTCGGTACCAGAATCATCGTCCAATGAGCTTTTGGTTATAAAAGTGCGTAGGTGGAAAGTGATTGTCCCGAAAATCAGACTCAAAGGGACGTTCACCAAGCATTTAACTCACGTGAACAGTCCTTGTTCCTCGACCATATATGGAAGTAAAAATCGAAGTGAGGCCTACCAACGCAAATATACTAAATAACAAACTATGAAGTAAGCTTCGAGATTGTTCCTTTTATATATGATCGTTGGTTAATAAAGTTTGTAATTAAGTTTGTCTTTTCCAAATGTCTTTTTTTTTTTAATTTGAAAAAATGAGCTTCGGGTCGGCGATAGTATGTAATAGTAAAATAGATCGAGGCTAAACGTACTTCAGGGAATAAGAAAAACAAATTAATGCTATACATATTGTAAATCAGTTTCGGCGACATGGAACCTCATATATACTGAAAAGGAATTAAGTTAATACTCTATTCTCATTTTCTTTTTTTAAAGGTGCCTAAATATATTTTTGTATTTCTTTTCACAATTTCAACTGAGGCTTCAGTCGTCCATTTTGTACATTCATCGCCCCATAGCGGTTGTTACAAATCGTTATGATTTATTGTCGGTGGTTTAATCGTTCAGCTTGAACCCGTATTCCCATGGCATGTAACTCACTGTGAACTACAATTAACATCACAGACTGTAGGACTTTCTTCTTCACTGTATCGCTGTCGCACAACTATTATACTGATATTCCGTTGTAATGCTCGACGGGATGTGACACAGAGTTCGTTTTCAACCATTGTTTTTCGTCGCCGTTGTTATCTCGCCATGACACTTGCAGCACATTACTGCCCTCTCTACTGTCCCTTGCACCACACTCAATAAATTTGTCATTTCTTAACCTCATAACCAAACGTCAGTAATCAGCCATTTTTGGAATTCATGAAATTTCATGCTACTATTCCACGGCTCCGTACGTAGTAAACTGTTTAAAACACCCGACCCAACATCTCTGAATTTTATTTTCAGGACAACGAAAACCGTAGACTTGTTTCCAACTGGAGTTTCTTCCACTAAATTTGTATACAATATATATGCCGGGAATTAACTAAGTAATGGAAATTGTTTATAACTTAGTGAATAATGAAATATTTTCATGAAATACAAAGAATTTTGTTCCTAAAATTGTAGAGTTTATTACGTTATATCTAATTTACGTTATTATTTCGTTATATAATTGCAGAAATCAGTAGTGAGCAACAGTCATATGCATACGTTTGTCTGAGCACTCAGATGCATCCCGCCAAGAAGTATGGCAATTCGTGGTACAGTCAGCAACAAAAATTATTTTCGTTTGATGAAGTTAGTTTCGCAAATAACTTCAGAATGGCAGGAAAAAATAAGAACGTAATTTTCTGTACGTTTTAGCCATACCGCTGTTATTCCCAAAATAAATTTTACCAAACGAAAAAAAAAACATTTGTAGGTGAACCTTTGTAGAAACAAAGAAGGAGGCGAAAAATGGAAGCACTTCGAGCGTTCATAGTCGTAAAGATGCTAAAAGATTAACATTCGACACACGTTCTGTACCAGATATTAGGAGATGTGGTTGTCTCTCAATGCAAATTGGATAAAAATTCAAAATTGATCACTAAATGGTCACTAGAAATCCTCAGAAATGATAAATCAGGCATCACGTGAAAGTGTTTTAACTCAACACAAATCTTTTGAACGAATACTTGGAACTACGTCTGTGAGTAAAACACTACTACAAAGAATTATTGTAGGAAGATTTTAATCATCGATTGGCGTATGAGGAGATGATATTTGCATGGTGTAAAGATTTGTCCGACCTTTCTGTAAAATTCAGTGGTTAGGTGAAGCTGTGTTTTATGTTGGAGACCTTGTTAGTCGGTAATATTATTATTATTAGGCAGGAGACGATCAGAGAGTCGTCATCAGCATCATAGGTATTTTGACATTATTGGCGAGTCAGTTGCCACAACTTAGAGTAAAAACATGCCAAAGAGACCTCGCGATCGAGGTCGAGGTTTAAATGGCAGTCGCTACCTCGATGTCTAGATCTAGATGGATGAAAAGTGAACATAGCGAGGAGGTCACCCCCTCGCTGTACGTTCTCAGTTTGAGGATAATCATTACCGTGACGCGTCTGAAATTATAGCACAAAAATCACTGCAAAACGACACATTGATATTGAAAGGACCAAGCAGTTTATAAATAGAGATGGACGCGAGACGAGACATGATAAGTTCTAAAGTGTCGTCTCTTGTTTTGCAAAAATATTTCAGTCTCATCTCTTGTCCTTGTCTAAATAACTCAAAGAATTTTACATTTTTTCAATGTTCTGTGAAGAATTGCCCTCTTTCAGCACGCAGGCGAGAAATCTTTTAAGAGTAAAATTTAAAATAATAATAATAATAATAATAATAATAATAATAATAATAATAATAATAATAATAATAATAATAATAATAATAATAATAAATCAGGTATGCCTTCAGGTTTCGTGGTGGGGGGTATTAACTTCCGCAGCACTGCAATTCTATCATTCCGTGTTTCGTCACTATGGAAACGAGTCTGTCTTTACAGGTATTTATTTACCTTATATCAATAAAGAATTTCGAATAAACCCTTTTTTAATCTCGGAATTGGGTGTGGAATTTTTAAGCATAGATATGATTAACAGTAGCTTCTTTTTTCTTTAAAAATTCCACAATTTACGGACTCCGAAACCCCCTCCCTGTAACCGTCACTGCCTTATATAATAATAAGCTACAGTATAATTCGAAAATAAATATGAATAAGTTATCTGACATTCCCATTTCAGTTACTGCTTTCTTCCATTTTTATTTAAAATGTGTTTATTAGGAAGTTGTTTGTGTACCTTATCCTATATTGCTGGAACATTTCTTATTAGTTCTATTGATATATCTTTCATAATGAAATTTTAAGAGCAGCAAAACCTTTCGAGCATACACACACAATCCTCTGCAGACGAAATTCTAAACAAACGATGGCTTTATTCCGGCAGAGCTTCAAGGAGAACCAAAGAGAACACGAGCCACAGCGATGCTTCCGCTGAACATAGATGTAAAAACATACTTGGTTGTTTATTATCGCGACGACTAATGCACCCTTGTTGTCGACCTCTAGGTCGCGATGTAGCGTACATCTTCGGCATGCACTTAGCCATTTGAATCCATGTGTTTGTACCAGTATCGAGGGTGCAATCACGACTTAAACCTCGATCTCGATCGCTAGGTCTTTTCGGCATGTTTCCACCCTTAGTCTTTCATGCCCTCACGGTCTTACGTTAACCTCTTTGTCTATATGAACATTTTTTCTGGCTTTTTTAATTTGCATCAATAGTATTCTCCTTCGTCCGTTCCTTTCGTTTCTACCACCATACCATCTGGCACATCCTTCATGATGCAGTTTCTTCTTAGCTGATCTTAAAACCATATTCTCTTCCTTTTCTTAATATTATCTAAAGTTGTTTTCTTCTCCCCCGCCATTTCTAACAACTTCTCATTCTTTTCCGCTCGATCCATCTAATTTTCAATTATTTTCGACATCCATATTTCGAAAAATTTCGATGATTTTTAATCGATTTCGGTGCTTGATGCTCATCTCTTTCTTGAGAAATGAGGGCGATCCGGGAAAGTTCTTTAATCCCTTTTGGGAAATTTTCTTAGGTATCTTAACCAGGTAAGTTCAGATATCCTGAAAGTACTCGTTAGTGGGACAGCGGAGAGAGATCTGGAAAGAGGTTATAATACGACAATATGGTACATCTTGAATGATAATGAGCTGTTAGGAGAAACGAAGAACTCCCAATATACCTACAAGATATGGCTCCAGATCTCGTGCTTCTACTGAAAAGTCAAAATCAATACAACACCTTGACGTATGAAAATTTAAAGAAAGAATTCATTTCCTTCAATTGGCCGAATGTAGGTTTTAATGCATTGGAATCGGTTCAGAATTTAATGCGGACAAGAGACAGAATTTAATTTCTCATACTCTCCGCTCGTTACAAATCCAGCTATCCGTTTCGGATACTTTATCTCATTTACTAGCACAAAATCATGATTTTGGTATAAATATCTCAGCATCAACACTTAGCTGTTCCCTCACAAACGCAATCCGTAACCCTCAAACAGCAACAAATTTTGGTTTCTACTCCTGTACCTAACAACAATCCCATTACTATTCCCTTACAGAAACGCAACCAGTAGTATCCATTCACAGATTTACCCTTCACTATAACCGTTTAGTCTCTGATGTATCCTTCTACGTCCCAGTAACAACAGCAGGAAGAACATCAGAAAACGATCCTCAAGGCCAGTGAAGTTGTTTATACAAGAATGATATTTCCTCTCTTGTCGAAAAAATTATTCCCAATGTTCGCTCAATTGACCATACGCAACAAAAATAGACATGAAAGAATTGAATAGAAAGGGAAAGGAAATAAGCGGGAGCTCCCACCGGGAATCAAACCTGGGTCTCCCACGCCAAACGCGCGTACGCTAAGCTTGTGTCCTTAGTTTTATGAATTTTACCAAATTAATGAATATCTACATATTTTAACACAGTATATGAGTTCTTTGCTATACTGCTTCTGTAATAATATTTTTGTCATTAATTTGCTTATTATGTATCTTTCTATATAAAAAAACTAGTTCTGGCTGGCTGATTGATCAACGCTAGGCCAAACCGCTTAAGCTAGAAACTTGAAGTTTAGAAAGGGCATATGATTTGTAATGTAAGGTCCCACTAAAAGAAGAATATTTGGAAATTTGAAGGGAAAAGGGAGAAAGAGGAGTGGCAATTATCTTAAAATGCCCATACCTTGGAATCTTTGAGTGTTAACGACATGAAATTTGGTATATGGACTTCTCATTTAAAATAATTAGATATGTATGTAAGCGCTTTTATGATATTTGCCCTAGGAAGGAAGAAAATAGGGTAAAGTTACAATTGTTATAATTGGATGGTCATAACTCGAAAATCGTTAAGGTTATTGACATGAAAATTGGTTGAGTTGATTTTGAGTTTAACGTCCCATTCAGCAGCGAAGCTATATGAAACGTGAACCTACTGATTAACGCGGAATTCGAAATACATGAGCTCCCACCGGGAATGAAAATCGGTGTTTAGGTTTTGCAAGTAAAACAATTAAAGACATGTTTCTGCGTTTTTTCATTTTTCCTTAGAAAAAAAAGATTTAAATTGTAATTGGTAAAATAGAATGGCCATATTCCAAAATCCCTTAAGAGTAGAAACATCTTGATTAAAGATGTATTTCAGTTTTTTGATATTACGGTTAGAAGAAAAACAGCAGGAAGACAAAGTTGGGGGTTGAAATTGTTAGAATAAGATATGCCATATCTCGAAACCACTTAAGATCAGAGATCTTAGGGATATGAGAAGTGAGAGGCCGGAGAAAGAGCAAATGCAAGCGTCTGGAGGCGGACTCCCCGCCTAGCCGAAAGCAAGTTATGCAATTAAAAAATTTGCATCAGTGAAACTTTACGCGGCGGTTTCTGGGTGTTGGTTTTTGAAGCTCCAAGTTAATCACATAACTTCAATTTACATGTGTTTATTTTCTAAAATTCAGCAGTTGTTTATAAGTGGGTATTTTGGACTCAAATTTTACATTTAAATTCATATGTTTTTTCGTTATTTATATCTGGTATCAACTTTATTTTCTTTATCAGAAAGATAGAAGATAATTTATTAGAATATTTTCATAGTTGAGGCTTTTGTTATACAGTAATGTCAATCTTAAGCACTCTCCTTTAATATGTCACATTAGGGTGGGCCAAAATATAAAACGAACAGTAGGCGATTGTCCACAAGGTTTATTTTATTCCTTGTGATGTATACAAATAACCAACGAAATTTCAGTACAATTAAGTCATATTTACAGGTCGCTTTATTTTTGCCTTGTTTTAGTTATTGTAGGATTAAAAGTGGATCTGAAAAGGCATGGGGACGCATTCGGTCACGCTGTCCCGCGTGCCTATTTTTGCCATTTGTAATATTTTAGGAAGTAGAAGATGCCATGTATATTTTTTGAAGTGAGGCTAACGGCGTCCCCCCATTCCCCCTCAGTTTTACCCCTGATTTGTTGCCAAAACTTTTAGAAAAATGTCACTATTTCAAAATGAGACAATAAATGCCTTACTCCCCATATATATATATATATATATATATATATATATATATATATATATATATATATATATATATATATATATATATATATGTGTGTGTGTGTGTGTGTGTGTGTGTGTGTGTGTGTGTGTGGCATGTGTAATAAATAAGAGATTTATTAATTTAATAAATCTACCGACAATAACTATGCACATATATATTGTGTGACATACACACACCCCACTAAACCTTTCTGAACGTGTTTTAATGTTGTACCCACTCTTGTCCCCGTAGCTCTCTAAGGTTTATTTAGTTAATAATTCGGCTCGAGCGATAGCCATGATCAAAAGCATGTTAATTTTTCCACTCATATTGAAAGCTTCCACTTTGCATTAATACATACAGGTTGCGAAAAGAAACCTACTTCAGTCTTGTGAAAACCACTAAAATTATCAGTTAAACCGGACGTTTTTTTTTTTTAAGAAAATCTAGATAGCCTATCAAATAAGAAATGGATTGTTGCTGGTCCCGATTTCTCACATCAAGGTCAAATCGAAGGCCAAATATTTAAAATCTCTCAATTCAAATTTCGAGCTTGTGCTTCTACTTCCCGCTAAAGCTGTGCTCATCACGACTTTTTTTCTCCAAATATCGATTCCGTGATGGGCACAGGAAGTCAACACTTAAAAATTACTTTACTGTTAGGTTGAAGATGAGTTGATTCACTATGGGCTACGTTATTCAAATAAAGTAAAACATTACACTGAAGTTTTTCAGACAACATTAATTGCGTGGACAGCAAACTGTACAGCGAAAAGATGGAAAAATGAAGGGTTAACTTTAAAAAAAAAAAAACGCTTCAGTTTAAATGCTTATACAGACACGGACAATGACACGGAGAACCAGTCGTATTAACAAATGCTGAAACAAATCTTGAATTATTCGCTTATTCACCTAAAAATCACCTTCATTAACATGTCTGGTCACTAGGAGCGTATCCCCCAGCGTATACGTTAACATATACTTACGAGATAATACCTATATCTCAGATTTTGAGTACAGTTTCAAAAGTTCATTTCCGTAAACTGTAAAAGCAGTGTTTACTATGATAATTATCACAAATTAAATGCAACTTTTGAGTTGCATACACACAACCTACTAGGGAATGAAGACCATGTGCTAACAAAGAGTACACTGGAAAATGAAATAACATGTTATAACAAAAATTAAAATAAGATGATAATCGATACAAATATAGAGGATGAATATGACATATCCGAACTTCGCCAAGTATGGTAGAAGAAGCTATTTGTTTACTTCTTCTTGGCCAACCGCTAATAACATTTATAAATCTATATGTGGCTTTGTTATACGCAATTAGTACATTCAAATTCACAAACGATGTCGAACTGAAGGGTACGAAGGTACACTTGCAAGTAACAACCGTAGTCATAATAATATAGTTCTACTAAACAACGTTGAAAATAGTGGGTAATTAGGTGGTAAGTAGAAATGACCAAAACTGAACAGTTTACATCGATCATTTCGAAATACAGCTAGAAGATTAAATTTACAAGAAATAACAAAAATCAGTGAAATTTGGAGTTATACTAAGCATAGTTTGAGGGGGAAAGCGAGCATCCCTGGTGGAGATACTTCAGCTGACTTCTTTGGGGGGGAACAAAATGTAATTGAGGGGGGAAATCCCCCTCATCCCCCCCGGTAATTCGCACCCTGATTATAACTGTTACATTTTGCATTCTCTGTTGCAAGAAAATAATTGACATAAGGATAGGACCTGTACTTAAACGAAAAATTACATAAACGGTCTGGTAGTTTTAGATAGAACGATCCGTCAACTGGAGGTGGGGTAAGTTCTCAAACATTTAAATATACGACGTCTTATGTAGGTGCACTACGCAACCAGTTACTAGAGAACAAGCCCCGAAGTAAGACTGGTATCAAAACGAGCCAATACGAGACTACTTACAGTATTAGTCCCCTTTCAATCGACAAATAGCTATCTCAGTCTCGTCTCGATAGTTCCGAAGTAAATTGTGTGAAATTATTGCACACTAAATTCGACAGTAGATTAATAAAATATACCTCCAAAAGTTCTCCCTATTACTTCAGAATATATCCTGGATGCACCATTTTCTATTAGATAAAGTATGAATTAGCAATTCATATACAATATTCAAAAATGCATATGTCTATTTCCATTAAATATAACCATTAGATATATTTGAGATTAGTTTTCCCAGTAGAATACGTATTTGAATCGGAATGAAATAGTACGAATCCATTTCCAGCAGGAGCAACTGAATAAACTTGCCGCTAACGAAGAATAAAGCCTTGGGCTTTCTTGGTATCTGGAGTGTCATTATTCACTTCAGCGACCCCGAAAACTATTGAATAGACACTCATATCTTTCAATTACGAATTTTTAGGACGTCGAAAGCTTTGGATTTAACGTTAATATCGTTCATTTTCGATTATTTTTATATGTTCCTGTGTCTCCCATAATAGAACTAGAGGTGATACGGGTTTCGATTCCCATCAGGAGTCGTGTGGTTCGGGTTCCACGTTAAGTCGTAGATGCACGTCTTGTATAGAGTAGTAGCTGAAAGACACGCTGAACTCTATATCACCTCACCTCGTGAGATATTCTACGTTTGCATAATTTCTAAACCACTTTTCTTTCTTTCAATCTCCTCCTTCCTCTTAGGACACGCATAGGTTCAAACCGAAACATTCTTCACGGTTGGAGGACGCAAGGCTACTGTACCATACTGTACAACCCTTATGGGACTAGGTGGTGAGTTGCGCAGTTTGAGTAGCACGCACGAATAAACCACGCTTACATTTATTATATATAATTAATAAAATCTCATATTAGGACTTACTCTGCACGTCAAACTTTTAACATATGCGACTTTTTAAATTCTGATCTTCTTCTTCTGCTTTATTATTATTATTATTATTATTATTATTATTATTATTATTATTATTATTATTATTATTATTATTATTATTATTATTATTATTATTATTATTATTATTATTATTGCAATAGCTATATGAAGCAATTATCTCGGCAAACTTGGTTAATATACATCATTCAGCAACCAGTAGTTGTAGAAATCAGGCTTTTCCAACAGAAGTTGTTAGCTCAGTCGGTAGAGCGCTGAGCCATGGATTCAAGGGTTGCGAGTTCGAATCTAGTCTAAATCAAAAGATTTTTTCCTTATATAATTCTTGAAATGGAAATGTTTCTCTCTTCACCTTTATCTCGTAAATCTGAATAGGGATCTTTGGATGTGAAAGAAAAAGTATACTAGAATATAAGAAAAGAGAGGTAAATTACATGATACCCTTTGCAATTTTTAACTATATTTTCACCTATCTAGGACGTTTCTAAAAAGTTCAGACTTCTAGACCTCCTTTTCGCTCTCTTATGTGACCTTTAACTAATTTCTACAGTTACTTAGTGAATCACATATACATATATTACAGATGTCGTATCTCTTTCTCTTCTCTCTACATCATGTCTGGAGATGAATGTTTTGACAATAGGTTACAAACACGATTTTACAAAAATTATACGATCTGCGATATCAGTGATACATATTGTGGTGTTTAACTTAACATATAAAACAATAAATAGAAAAACTGAGAATACGAATCTTTTCGTGCACTGATGCTTCAATAACAGTGAACTGATGCTTCAAATCTGTGTCTTTACTCCCTTCACCTATGTTAATTCCCTAGTCAAAATAAAAACTCTTCAAAATTAATCACAAATTCTTATACAACCATCCCTTCCTTGGAGTACTGCGCGGTCACATACCCGTCACTGCGATGTAAAGGCACTTATGGCGACGAGGATACCACAATGAGTTTTAGTTTAACCATAATAGATTATGATAAAGTAGGAAAACAAAATTGGGGGGCTGCGTGAACCTGGTTGAGGACAAGTTGGCCCGGACAACACAATTTCTTTACAATTCGAAGGACAACGGGACCAAAAATTTGTACCAGTTATGTACTAACTTCTACCACCAAAAATCGAATTAGCACTAACAAAAACACTTAGAATTTGAATTCGTGATTGAGATTCAAGCTGTCACGCATAAATTATTTTTCTTTCGAATAGTAATCAAAACGGTATCAAAAATTTTTAGGTAATGTTTACCATATTGTATCACCAACATTGGAATATGTAGAACCACCAATTTCGAGAAATTTGGATTTAGGTTTGTGGGGTAGACTGGCCCGCACAGCTTATTTTTTTATTAAAATTCGAATCAAAACGGTACCAAATATTTGTACTCTATATGTACCAATTTGTACCGCCAAAATTAAAATTTGTACCCTCATCAACTTCGAAAACATTGGATTTTTCATAACGAGTGGAGCAGAGCCCCACTACTTTTTTTCTTTCCAATTCGAATCAGAAGGCACCAAAAATTGGTACCCCATACTTACCAATTTGTACCACGAAATTAGAATTTGTATTTCCACCAATTTCGAGAAATTGGAGTTTTCGATGGTTGGTCAAACTACATCGCAAAGCTTCTTTATCTTCCAAATTCGAAGCACAACGGTATCAAAAAATTGTATCTAATATGCGCCCCTTTGTACCACCAAAATTAGAAATTGTACACTACTTATTTCGACAAAATTTGATTTTTTATGGAGAACCAGTATGATTTAATCTGGCTTACACAACACTCATTTTTGCAATTGGAATGAAAATGGTACTAAAACTTTGTAAGTAATATGTACCAATTTGAACCACCAAAATTATGATTTGCACCCTCACCAATTTCGCGAGAAATGAACTTTTAATAGCGGGTCAAGAGGCTTGCACAGTACTCGTTTCTTCCCATTTCAAATCAAAATGGTACCAGAATTTTTTTACCCAATGTGTACCAATTTGTAACATGAAACTTACAATTTGTGTCTCACGTAATGTCGTGAAGCATTGCAGATAATGTTAGGCAGAATTTTGTTGGCAGGTCAGACTTGCCTACACAACTTATTTTTCTTTCCAATTTGATTCAAAATTGTACAAACATTTGTACACCACATGTACCAACTTTTGCCACAAAAATTAAAATTTCTATTCCTACCAATTTTGAGGAATTTGAATTTTTGATGTCGGGTGAAACTGACCCAGAAAGACTTTACAATTCGAATCAAAACGGTACAAAAATCGGTTCCCAGTATGTACCAATTTGAATTACCAAAATAAGAATTTGTACCCGATATGTGCCAACTTTTGGCACAAAAATTAGAATTTCTAGCCCCACCAATTTAGAAAAATTTGAATTTTTGTTAGGAGGTCTAGCTGGCCGAGCACAAAACTTTTTCTTTCCAATTCGAATCAAAATTGTACCAAAAATTTGTACCCAATACTTAACAATTTGTATCACGAAAACTAGAATTTGTACACCCACCAATTTCAAGAAATATAGATTTTTGACGGCAAGTCAAACTGGCCGATCAACTTAATTTTTTCCAATTCGAATCAAAACCGCGCCAAAAATGTGAACCTATATATACCAATTTGTATAGTCACAAGTAGAATTTGTACCTCCACTAATTTTGAGAAATAATTTTTGGTGGTGGGTGAAACTGGCCCGCATAACTTATTTTTCTTTGCAATTCGAATGAAAACTTTACCCAAAATGTGCACTCGTTATGTACCCATTTGTACCACCAAAATTAGAATTTGTACACTCACTGATTTGGAGGAATTTGAATTTCAATGCTGGATCAAATTTGACGTCGAAACTTGTCTCGCGTAACACACTTGTTTTACAAATTTGGATTAAAATATCAAACAATTGTCCCAAGTAAGTACCAGTTTGTAGTGTCAAAATTAGAATTTCCAACCTTACCAGTTTCTAAAAATTTGATTTTTCATTGCAATCTGTCTGCGTTGGATGGAAATGGTATTCGAATCGATCGAGAACGTACAACAAAATTTTCCTGCAATTCATAAAAGCGGAACGAAAAGTTTGCTTATAACTTGCATGAGCAAAATCATGTACGAGTAAAGATTAGAAATTGTTATTCAATGAACGGCCAATTTATCACAAAGTCAACTCTTCCAGGACAAAGTCTTATTCAGAATTCATATGAAAATTGTCCAACAAATTTTTAGGCAATTTGTAACAAAAAAAAACCTACATTGCACCCGCACCAATTCAATAAATTTGAAATGCTTACTCAAATATGGAATATATTTGTTCTCAACGTAATCAATAAAATCGCATTTTTTTAAATTCTACATCACCACTCGCAAACGAATTTGTGACTCATTCCGTTAAACATTTTAACTGAATTTGTAAAAAAATTGTATAAACAAAATTAGAACTTAGACTCTGTTATCGAAACGGAAATATGAATGGAAGGAGACGACTTCACAAAACTGGTCCTCAGAATGAGTTCTGTAATAAAAATAATATTGTCCATGATCACAAATGGTTGGAGAAAAGCCACCCACCCATAAATATTTTGAATTCCTCAACATATGAAGATATTTGACTCTTTCTTCCCCAACCAAGTTGGACAAATGCCAATGCTATCCATTTAATCTGCCGCCTACGCAACAAGTTGTTTTGTGATAATGCTTTCCTTTATTCTTTTTAACATTTGGGACTAAATTGAAAAATATTAAAATAATTTTGTCTTCGGTGTTTGTATACTGCACAAACTAATATTGAAACTTCTCGAAATAAGTGGGAGTATAACTTTAATTTTGGTTTTACAAATTGGTACATATTGAGTACAAATTTTTGATACTGTACTCATCATTTGAAAGAAAAACAAATTGTGCAGGCCAACTTGAACCGCCATCAAAAATTCAAATATCGCGAAATTGATGGAGGTACAAATTCTAACCTTGGTGCTAGAAATTGGTAAATTTTGGGTACAAATTTTTGGTGAGGTTTTGATTCCAACTGGAAAAGAAACTAAGATGTGCGGGGCAGGTTGCCGGGCCATGAGAAATTCAAATTTCTCGAAAGTCATATGTATCCTGTGTTTTAAAACCTTGAATTGGGCCCCCAGTTTGTTCCTTTAATTTATCATAATCTAGGACGATACAAATGAAACAAACTACGGAACAATCCGGTACTAAAGAAGATCTCTCAAATGAGCCTTTTAAATTGTTTGCAACGGGAGGTGGGGAACAAGGTTAACGCACCCGCCAATTTTGTTTTCTTAAATTTTAATGATCTACTATCCTTAAACTAGAACTCACTGTGGTACAATACGGTACTAACCAAGTACTTTCATATGATATTCAAAAGTCTTGTGTACCCGATGTGTTATATCCTGATTTAAGGGCCTGCTTGAACTAGGCCCCCAATTTGTTCCCTTAATTTTTCATAATCCAGGCCGGCAGAAACGAAACAAACTACGGTACAATTCGATACAAACGAAAATCTTTCAAATGAGCCAACTAAATCGTCTGAACAACGTGATGGGGGTCCTAGTTCACACAGCCCCACCAATTTTGTTTTCTTAATTTTTCATAATCTATCTAGGTATTATGGTTAAATTAAAACTCATCGTGGTACAATCCGGTACTAACAAGTACTTTCATATGGCATACCAAAGTCATGTGTGCCCGTTGTATTAATTCGTGATTTGAGAGCCTGCTTGACCTGGGCCCCCATTTTGTTTCGTTAATTTTTCATAATCCAGGCCGGTACAAACAAAACAAACTACGGTACAATCCGGTACAAACGAAAATCTTTCAAATGATCCAACTAAATCGTTTGTACAACGTGGTTTGGGGTCAGATTCACACCCCCCGAGGAGTGTCCTCAAAACAGATAACGCATTCCGAGTTTGTTGGATAATAGATCGGCATGATGGAAACCACATAATCACAACGCTTTGTCGATTAATTACGTAATATCATGATGTAATAGATGCAGGTTACGTTTAACATTATACATGTTTTCGAGAAGTTAAACATCAACAAATCACGTTATGTAACATTTCAATGTCCAATTTAACAGGTGATTTCTGAGTAATATTCAAATACGATTAAAAAGTTTCTGAAATAGTTTGATTCTATTAAACAAAATAGCGATACATCAACAATCATACAAACTCAATATAGAACAGTAAATGATAAATATAGATAAAATTTAATTATTAACAAATCAGCATTCTCCATCGCCACGAACAAAGAATAAACAAATTTATTAACCACAGAGAATTAATTTTTAATTAATTTAGTACTTTATGTAAATTTCGGTTAGATTTGGTTCAGTTACTTTGCCTGTAGAACTTGTTCGAGTTAGGAATAAAAGTTCCTCTTGCACCAGTAATCAATATAACCTTGCTTTCTGAGTAGAATACCGTGGATGTTCAGTTGAACGAATTGTATTCGAACCTGCATATGTGATATGAATAGGGCAGTGGCAAAACCTGTTAAATCCACTTTAACAATAAAAAACATAAGAGAAAGGTTACTCTGGAAACCTTAATTGGAAAGCTTTTATTTCCAAATAATATTCTGTAGAAAGATCATTTTAACTAGTTGAAAATTGACATTGAAATATATTCAGATTCAGTTTCATAAACTGTTTAATCCCATACCTGCACTGTAACCAATAACCGTGAAAATAAGTGCCTCCTACCATGAAAAATATACGGTTTACCGTTTTTCTAAAATAATGGTAGGAGACCGTTTTCCTGTCAGATGCTTGTGTCGGGCATGCGCATTGGAGAGAAAAAGCACATGTTCGAAGCGAGGATTGATGGCGCGTAGGTTCGGATGTGTTGTGCATTGTTTTGTTTTGTTTCTTTCTTTTGTTTGTTTGTTTCTTTAGTGTGTGGTTTTCTGGTGTGATATATATTAGGCCTACTACTGTTGAAGATATCCTGGAAATTCAATATTAAGCAAGGTAATGTATGGGAAAGCAACATGTTAATATTTGAACTTGTTTCTGTGACAAACAAAACTTTAGTTGGCTATCGTGGCAAGCAGATCGCTCCAAAGCGCAACGATTCGAAACCAAGAAGCTGCTTGATGTATAAACTAAAGTCTTATGATAATGTAGCCAACTACGAGTGGTAGTGAAGTTAGAATTAGAATCACACTATCGAAATACTTAAAAAAAAAAAATAAAAGAAAGAAAGAAAGAAAGAAAAAATAGGAAAAGTGCTTCGTAGTTTACCGTACTTAGTACAGCATTACACAAATTGTGTTGCAATTTCTCATGTTACAGAAATAAAAGAATACTGTCACTCATGTGTGCCCGAAGGAGGGGCAGGGGGTCGCTCCCCTAGATAATGAAAACGTATTAAATTTCTTAATACAAATATAAAATATCAAATGTAATAGGGTATATAGTAACCAGGGAGATGAGTCCCCTAGAAAATTTTCATTGGGCGCCCATGCTGTCATTATTTTTTCTGGATAAATGAATTGTTAGATTTGAAAAATATTTCTGTAAATGTTTTTATCTTTAATTTTGTTCTGAGTACCTATAATCTGTTCTGGTGTCTTGTTGATACATTTGAGCGTTTAATAAATATGAAAACGTTCGATACTCTGGAAGTTTGGTGACTTTTTTTTTAGCATTGATGCCACTGTTACATAATTATGCAAACACGTATTTATTAATTTGGGATAGGGGATACTGGATACTGTAGGCAGTGTCGTGAGAAGTCATATGGTTTTACACTTGTTTAGTCGTAGTTCTGGTCATTCTAAGCTATGTTGTCGGGTGCCTGCTTGATTATCTGAAACCGTAATAATGCGACTAATCGAATGAATCACTGATTAGAATATTTGAGGTCTATTAGTCTATTGGTACTCATAGCGAAAATACATGCGATAAAGCGAGTCTTAACACTGCAACAGAATATCGATTTATGAATATCTTAAAAGGACATGGATGTTTGTTCCAACTACATTTTCAAAGCGTGCGAAAACTTAGCTATAAAATTCAAGAAGTAGCTTTTTTTTCTTTTTTTGTATGTAATCGAATCCTCTTTTGGTGTTTTGTTCAATACATGACAAAATTGGTCATTTTGAAAAGAAAAAGCAATGTATGTTCAAGGTGATATCAGAACAAGGGTTCGATATTACAAACTAAGAATTAATTTCAACTTTTATTCTTATGGATATTATGCACGTCGTAGATGCAACGCTTCTTTCATTCACTTTTGTGTTTTCTTTAGTTAAGTAGTCTTTAACACCAGTGGACCAGCGTGCACTCTAGTTGCATCCATCCAGGAAAAATTATTGCTAGCTAGTGTGTGTACTGATACAGTTCCAGCAATTCGATGAAACTTGAGTCAATATATATTGCCCAGCAAGAATTCTTACTGGATCTAGCAAGAGGGCACGCTGGACCGGCAAGGACCTCTAGATAGGAAATCGGTGTGATAATTACCGTAAATCTTTTACGGTGAAAACACACCTGTGCTTTTTTTTAAAAAAAACGATCCCTAAAATTTACGGTAAATTACCGTAAAATATACGGTACCAAATTTGTTTCCAAACACGGTCAATATTATTTTGCTTCTAAATATACGGTCTGCCGTTTTTATGAAAAAACGGTGGTCCGTAAAATTTAGGGTAATCGGATGGCAGCGAGAGTTGACGGTAATCGGTCAGTAAATTTAAGCCGAAATTTTTTACAGTGTGCAAATAACGTCATGAGAAAAGCAGAATCAAACCCATCCATATTTCTAACAATTTGAGGTTTTGTACTGTATAGGATTAATTTAGTAGTCTGAATATTTATTGCAACTCTTGGTAAATCATTCAAAATTTTATTTTTCAATATTTGCAGTCCGAACTTTAGCTATTTTTGTGTTTTTGGACTGAGAATTGAGACACTAAACGTCTTGACCCAACTGTTCGTGACTTGCTTCTGTGCTAATAGGCTCTTCTTTAATAATTAATATACAAATGGACGCAAAATCGGAAGAAAACAATACTATAGGCAGCGATGTTCATGATTTTGTTGTTCAGACAACACCAAAAATATCTAGGTGCACGAGTCCTAGAACACTGGAAATGAAATGTAGCCAAAAAACACATTAAGTGGAATTAGTCTGGTTTGAAGCCGTTTGACAGTGAGTTATTTGGCAGGGTAACTTTTTAGATTGAGCAGAACATTGTTGGGTGAATTTCTTCTCTAAAAAGTCTCTTCACCTTGAGCAGAACTTCTTTCATTTAAAAAACCTCTTCTCAACTAATGTTCGAAATTAGCCTATAACACGAGTCCTGGTACATGTTCGAAGATTCAAAGAAGGGAAATATGAAGAAATAATTGAAAATTTCAGTATTGTTGTACATTGAGGAAGAGACTGTGGTATAGTGGAACGGAAACATGGCTGTGACGAAATCTTGAATAAACCTGGTAATTCGCACTTTCAATTCCAAAAATCTCGCCAAATTATCCTTAAAAAAGCAATAGCTGTACAACAGTCCTGGTCCAAGGAAAACCATTTTTCATTTTCCAAACCCTGAAGCCAATTCGTAGGCGAGGAAACGAAATAAGAAATGTTCCAATCGACACGATTCCGAGGGCACATTCCGCTTAAAGAAGAGAAACTGTATGACATTAAGCAGCTTTTGTTGTTACATTTTATTGAAAATTGGGAAAGCAACAAAAAGTTCACGTTTTATAAAGAGGTTTCTCCAGAAATACGAAACCGAGGGAATGGCGCTGCATGAGAGGGCGACGAAAATATGAATTTCCATTTGGTAAAGATAATGAAGAGGAGCTTATATAACTCAATTTTGCTAATTTAGATCAGTTGTTTTCAGTTCAGAATAAAACTAATGTAGCATTTATGCATCAATATTCATTTGTGGCAATATGTATCATGTACGAGTGATAATACATCTTTTACAATATTTTAGTAAGCATAATACTTATTTCTGGCTTTGATTCCCTTGCTTTGAACAGATTTTGTATCTGAGCACCAACAAAAATGACCGCTCATTCAGATGCAAAAATTGTTATTTCCATTTACATACGCAAAAGCTGTTAAATCCAAACTGTGTTCTTCAATAACTCAATTCAGAGACAAGTGTGATTATACAGCCTTTGAGAGACCAGCATTCACATTATTCTTTCTTCTTTAAAAGAATTCTAATGCTATTTTACAATTATGACGTGCTTAAACCGATTTTTTGCGATTTTCACAAATTTTAAACTGTGGATTTAACGAACGGGTTTTGCTATTGGCCTATTCATATATAAATAAACTCATGTAAGCTAGGTCCTCTTCATAGAATATCGGAAGGATTCTTTTAATAAATTATTGTAGTAATAACTCTTTCATTCTAACTCTTCCATTAATTATGTTTATGATTCTCTTACTTATAACTTATTCTTACATTAACAAACAATCTTGAAATAGTTTTATATTCGTTCTAACTACTGTAGGGATATGATTATTATTACCTATGTTACTAAATAATGAATGTTCTTTCTTTCAAGTACGAGACCTTAGCAATAGGTATTCTGGTTTTAGTCCAAAGTTTTCGTGTCATGGATACCTAGGTATATACACGTTTCATATTAATGAATAGTGCATAATAACCTTTGTGTTCCATTGACAATTCATTCGTTATTACACTTCTTAATATATGTATTTCTACAGAAGTATATTTATAAACGCATTGAATGATGCAAACTGTTTGACAACTAATCCTTTTATAATGATATTTTTCATTACAAGACTTAATAATCGCATTGTTCAGAAAATTGAATTTAGTAACTAT
This sequence comes from Thermobia domestica, assembly GCF_964235325.1. Lineage (NCBI taxonomy): Eukaryota > Metazoa > Arthropoda > Insecta > Zygentoma > Lepismatidae > Thermobia > Thermobia domestica. The sequence continues at coordinate 231,517,934 of NC_137456.1, forward strand.
GCATTTTGAACGTATTATTAACACGATTACAGGAATTTTGAATATTTGATCATTGTCTCTGGAGTTTCGAAAATGTGAAGAAGAGTCCTTAAATTTACTCTTACTTATGTACATTCTCACCTCAAAACACCAACTAGACACGTCTAAAATATGCGGTATAGTAACATATATTCCCTAATTTTAATAATCTATACTTAATATTGTTTTGAAGTTACGAAAGAGTTAATTTTTGTTTCCAATACTTCAAAAGTCTGAACAGGAGATTGAATTATATATTTAAAAGCTTAATTTTCTATCCTTCGGAAAATCCAACCCATTGTCCTGAATCGAAGTAGTTCAAAGGGATTTTATGTCAGAAGCTCCCAGACAAAAGGGCAAGGACAGAAAGGCCCGATTCAAAACGGTACCGCGTCGAAAGGGAACCGGTCAACCGGACAACGCGTCAAAAGGGCTCTGGTCAAAAGAGACCCGGTCAAAAATGCCCGAAAAAATGGGCCTCGCGTCAAAAGGTCCCGGGTAAAAATGTTCCCAGGGCAGAAAGCCCAAATCAACGTAGGAGTCAAAATCAGAGATGCAAGAGTGAAAAGGGCTTAGTGTTCTCTTAGAAAGTTGAAGTTTTGGTCCAACAGAAGGAAGAATATCAATGGTTATTAGTAACCAAAAGGAAACTTGAATGGTGATCTTACTTAAAGTTTGCTTTTATCCGCGTCTCTTTGAGCTTGTATTATCGAGACATTTTCCAATCAGACTTTATATAATAATGGCTGTTCCTTTTGTTCTAAAATTCCATTTCTACCCCAGTATCAAAGCATAAAAGCACATATTAGTATGAAAAATATTCTGTTGAAGACATTTGTTTAATTTTGCTGTAATAATATATATGTGGATCTATATACAGTGTTTGTTAAATGTATTGGGACAGAACAATAATAACGACACAATTAGACGGAATAAAATCAAATATTGCATTGGTATTATTACAAAAATTGAATTGATTTGGAGTGTCATCAACGTGGAAGCCATCTTGAATTCCGCTATAGCAAATCGTACTTTCTTCTTTGAACGGAAAAGGCTATGATTTTACACTTGAATTTAGGCATAAATATAGCAGATCGTACGTTTTTCTTTGAACGGAAAAGGCTATGATTTTTACACTTCAATTTATGCATGAATATTCCCACAAATGAGAATGTAAACTCGTGTTTGGCACTTAGCCTCTGTTTATGAGACAAGGTGTTTGACATATGTATCTAATAGAAGAAAGTATCGTGACAAACAGTAAAAACGAGATGAATGGAAAAAGGAAAAGCAAGTTTGGTATTCGTGTTGAAACCAGGTTAAATTATTGCATGTACATCATGGCAACCATCTTGAATTTCACATAATATATACCATACAATATTTTTAAATAGAAATAGATCTTTGTGTCACACGAACTTAGGCTAGATCCTCCTAGAAACGATAATCTGAACTGCTTTTTGACCGACCGCCATTCGTTTACGAGAAAGCGTCTGCTACGTTTGACATTTTGTTTCTATCAAAGGAAAGTATTGGTACAAGTTATAAGGAACATGTTTACTGTGTTCTTAACGTTTCTCTTCGTTTGCAAAATATTGTGGAGTACTGGATGCTCTTAATATGCAGTTTCGAGTATTCAGTACAGCTCAACGAATTCGTTTAAATAGTAGCTGGTGGTAACAATGTTTTTTCTGGCCAGCGTATTGTACCGTGTGGAATTAATGCGGGAAGGATATAATGGTAGAATAGCTAGAAAGAAACCATTCATTATTCAAGAGAAGAATTACAAAATATAAGATACTAAAATTTTCTAGAACATTCGAAGATAAATATAAAAATTGGTGGGAATATGTGTTGTAAAGCGACAAATGTAAATTAAACCTGCATGGATATGATGGCTGAATAATAGTTGTTCGATAAGTAAATACAGGGATAAATGTCAGGTACGTCCATCCTACTGTAAAATACGAAGGAGGAAAAGCAATGCTTTGGGTTATATATGTTCATCACACGTATGTGTTCATCTTAGGACACATCTTCACTCAAGTACGAAAAATTGAGAATGAGGAGGACTTCTAATGTTATCAACATATTGATCCCAAACAAAGTGTATGTTGTAAGAAAATAATTGATTTTAAACTGCCCAAAAGTACGCGAAACCCTACCCCACAGTACCGGCTTTAATCGCATTGAGAATCTTTGGAACGAATTGCAAAATAAGGTCAATATGTACGAGTTACGGTGGAAGAAGGTTTGAGTGAAGTCAGAAACATTGTAACAACCATGCCGAATTGCTTAAAGGAAGTTATAAATCGTTGTATGTTTCTTCTTAAACACTAATTGTATTAACTTGGAGGGACAAAACTTCTGAGGAGATTTTATAGTGTTTTGGTTCATGATATCTGAATATTTACTGACGAACAATGTCCATATCCCATTCAGTTCAGTTTTTATAACAACACACTTGTAATATTTGCTTTTTCTCCACAGCATTATTACTGGATTGTCACTTTTGTCTATTTCATAAAATGTTAATCGTAGTTCACCTGCCCTGTAAAAGAATCAGGATAGTTAAGAAATAAATTCAGATTCTCGTTCGTGAGAAGATTCAATCCTAAATTGATGTGCCAAACATACTCTTTTCCATTTAAAAATACTGCAATTATGTCCACACCCTCACTCAATGCAATTTTTGCATCAACACACACCTGCAACCTTTTACTTTCCTACGTCTACGTGTCTCATTGCCTGTCCAGATACTTTGTTCTATTAGATACAAAATGTCAAACTTAGCACCCTATTTAACTAACGAATGAAGATAGATTTTAAACAATGAGTTCTTATTCTCATTTGTGGGAAGATTCTAGCCTAAATTAATGTATCAAACCTACCCCTTTCCATTCAAAAAATATTGTGTAATATCAAATATTGCGGAATCCAAAGTATCTGCCTTGAGGCCCATACCCCATTCAATGCAGTTTTGGCATCAATACCTATCTGTAACATCTCAAACACGCGTATTGTTATTACTGGTCTGTAATAATATCATTTATTAATCCTATAGTTTTTCCACATGTAGGTTCTTTCAACACAAATAAATCACGTACTGTCCACAGAATATTTTTCATCTAATAATCGTTTTTATACTTCTGAGGCTTTTAGGCTATCTCAGGCTCTTTAACGTGGAGCTCTTTTGTCGCGTGCCACTTTTCACGTCAAGCCCTTTTGACGCGTGCCCCTTTTGACTCTGGCTCTTTTGTCGCGGGACCCTTTGGGACGATCCCCTTTGACTCGGACCCTTTTGTTGCATTGCCCTTTTCACGTGGGGCCCTTTTAATTCGATCCTTATAACTGGGACTCTTTTGATGCGGGATCGATTTGACTTGGGCCTTTCTGTCGTCGTCCTTTTGTCCAGGACATTCTGACGTGACACCGTTCAAAAGTAAAGAATGAACATGACTTTAAGACATGCATGGCTATGCCGGATTATAATGCGCACAGCAACTGGTGGAACATTACATACCAAAGTGACGGTGGTAGAGGGATGCCTTTTCTCTTTACCTCTATGGACACAACACCTTCCGTAAAAAATAGCCAAGATTTTACAAAGAAAGAGGAGGTTGAACAGTGTTGAGATCTATAGAGAAATATTTCAACATTGACTTGTTTGATATACACGAGGATTTAAGTTAGTTTCAGAAACAAGCCATACACGACTTACTGCTAGTATATAAATAGAGAGATGTGCTTTAGTATACTCCTGATGATATGAAATATTTGTATGGAACATTCAGAAGATTATTTTGCATCTGTTGAAGATGAATCTGCTACATTCAAGACCGTTCACCTCCAATCCCATTATATGTACGTGATCAAGTGGATACGCAGATACAATTTATCAATGCAAAAATTATACGATAAATACTGAAGCCAATAGCTTTCCATTGCCTTTGTTACTTGAAGGAAAGCTCAACCCAACTGAATTCAGACTTGTTTTGAACCTGCAAAAATATAACTCGTGCAAGAAATATTTTTTGTTTTAATTTCAATCGACCTAAAATCCATTAAACATATTAAAAGATAAGAATTTCATATCGACCATCGGTCTTCCATCATCCTGCGTTCAGTTGTTATTACATCTGAATGGTCGTAGATCCACGATGTTCCAAGTGAATCACGAAGGAAAATGTTATGAAGTCCTTAGGTGCATCATGGGATATCGTTAATTAATTGCAATTAGAATGATTCTAGATAACCTCAGAAATAGAAACACATTATTTGCAGAGGATACTGTAACAGTATCTTACAGATTTCAGCAACAGTTATCAGGTTTAGAACTCTTATTTAAGAAATTAGAGAAGCAGGATTTTCGTGCATCTCCGAAGAAGGCGCATTTATTTTACAAAGAGCTAGACGTACTATAATTTCGAGTATCCGGAAAACTTATCAAAATATTTCCTAAAGTAGCAAAGAAAATTAGAGATTTCAAAAGACAAAAAATAAAAGAATTTTGAACATTATTATTGGCCTTCCTTTCTACTTAAGAGAAAATATTATAGGCTTTACCACAAAAACGAACCATTCCATCAAATATTGGCTCCACACTCAAAATTTAAATGGATGATGAACCACGATGTTTTATTTGTAAAATTAAAGAAAGATGTAAAGGCTCTTTCTTATCATTTTGATAATTCTCTTAACATTAGAGCGTATTCCGACACCAGTGACATTCAGACTGGAAGTTTAATGGATACTATAATCCGAGGACAGAGCAAGATCAAATAGTAGTTGTTATTACCGTCGAAGACTCACAGACATGGAAGAAAAAGCTAGTATTTGACAAAAAAGAGCTGTACGATTTCGTTTACATTTTAAAGAAGTTTCAATATTTCTTATTAAAAAGAAAATTCATTCTGTACGTAGATGTCAAATGTTTAACTTCTTTGAATACGCAACCAGACAAGGTCGACAAGCACACCCGCTACAAATTATTTTTGGCAGATTACTATTTTGACATTTTCTACCTACTTTGTTCGCGCAACCGGGAACACATCATTAGCTAATTAGAACAAAAGCAGATTACACAAGACGACAAGAAGAACAAAGCTGATAATTATGAGAGTGAAGATTTTCATACTTTTCGTTTGAATTCATTGGAGGATAACATTTCACAAATTGATAGCCAAGAACTCCTTCTTACGTTAGTCTTATGAATAAATGCCTCTTCTTCTTTTTCTTGATCTACTGAATTATGTACCTCTTGTCTTTCTGTGCTATGCGTGGTGTATATAAAAAATGCTATGAGAGAGAAACTTCAATTTTAGTCTCTTAGTTTGAAATGACGTAAATTGTTGGTTCGTCTCCAATTGCATGTACACCTATCAGTATGTATTTTTTGTGAAAAAATATTAAAAGGCTATTTCCGATGTTTCATCAATACTTGTTTTTCGCATAGTTGTTTTAACATTATTATATAAGTCACTTTCGTCTGTCTGTTTAGTGCTCTATACGAACAAGTATCAATACACTAAAAAGCCTCATGCTTTAGATTGGGGACGTTCTGAATTTTTTAACATCGGAAAACTATAGTTTTATATTTATTCTTTCACTTCAAAGTATAGTGTACATTTAGGATACTTGTATGATAATAGAACAATAGAATAGTATCTTTCCCATTTGGTATAAGGTCAAATAACATAGAAAGTGGCATCTTGTACTTAAATTAATGTTAGCTGTTAAGTAATTTTCCGTGTAACGTGGGTTCCTGTCACCACGGCATGGCGCGTCCTCAGGTTGCGGATCGAGGAGAAGGCCTCTAGATATAGAGGTTAGCTGCGAATATACTGAATAAGCAGTCGCGGACAGACGACTACGAGTGGTCCTCCAGCTTGGGGGTTTGGGTAAGGCTAACACCCTCATCCTGTAAAAAAAGGTACTTGTTCAGAAACATTCACAAAAGCCTCGGACAAGGACTGATAACTTGGCACGACATCAGCAAAAGAAAATGGACATGAGATTTGGAACATGGAATATTAGAAGTCTTTATAGGGCAGGCGCGTTAAAATCTGTAACGAGTGAGTTAGAGAAATACAGGATGGACTTAGTAGGAGTTCAGGAAGTTAGGTGGGAAGGAAATGGATCTGAGAATTCCGGAAATTTTACGTTCTTTTACGGGGAAGGAAATAAAAATCACCAGTTAGGAACAGGGTTTTTCGTTCACAAACGAATATTACCAGCAATTAAACGGGTTGAATTTGTTACTGACAGACTTTCTTTTATTACTCTTAAGGGACGGTGGTGTGATATTATTGTTTTAAATGTACATGCTCCAACTGAAGATAAGGGTGACGATATAAAAGATAGTTTTTGCGAAGAAGTGGAACGGATATTTGACCAACTCCCGCGATACCATATGAAGATTCTATTAGGGGATTTCAATGCGAAGGTAGGACGAGAGGATATTTTCAAACCGATTATAGGGAACGAAAGTTTGCATAAGGAAAGTAATGACAACGGTGTTAGACTCGTGAACTTTGCAACATCCAAAAACCTAATCGTGAAGAGTACAAAATTCCCACATCGCGACGTTCATAAATACACTTGGACATCACCAGACCGAAATACACATAATCAAATTGATCACGTTTTAGTAGATAGAAGAAGACAATCTAGCATAATTGACGTCCGGTCGTTTAGAGGGGCTGATTGTGACACTGACCACTACCTGGTAGTTGCGATAATACGGGAGAGATTATCGTTGAATAAAGGTAATATTCAATGTCCGAAAACGGAGAGATTTAATTTAAAGAAATTAGAAGAGAGCCAGGCAAGAGAGGAATACCAGATTGAAGTTTCGAATAGATTCTCGGTCTTAGAAGACTCGGAATGCACTAGTGTTGAGGATACGTGGATTGAAATTAGAGATAGCATTAAAAGTTCAGCAATAGAAAAACTGGGACACGCGGAAATACGTAGGAACAAACCATGGTTCGACCAAGAATGCATTAAACTAGCAGAGAAGAGAAAACAGGCAAAATTACGGTGGCTACAAAATCCGAATGAAATAACTACACAAAATTTCGCAGATATCAGGCGGGAAACTTCCAAAACTTTTAGAACAAAGAAACGGGATTTTTTGAAAGCTAAAATTAAGGAACTTGAAGATAATGGTAAAAATAAAAATATTCGGGACATGTATAAGGGGATCAGCGAATTTAAGAAAGGCTATCAACCTCGTGCTTATATATTAGAGAAATCTGACGGAACAGTTCTCACTGATACGGATAGCATCTTAAATAGATGGAAAGATTTCTTTGACGATTTGCTGAACACGCCGCCAAAAACTAATGTGCGTGGAGAAAAGGAGATACACACCGCAGAACCGTATATTCCAGAACCCAATCGAATAGAAGTGGAAGCCGCTATAAAGAAATTAAAGAAACACAAATCTCCGGGTGTAGATGAAATTCCGGCTGAGTTAATTTTAGCTGGAGGCGAAAAATTGTGGAACAAGATACACAAACTCATTCTCCTTATCTGGAACAAGGAAGAATTGCCACAAGAGTGGAAAGAGTCAATCATTGTTCCAATTCACAAGAAAGGCGACAAAACTGACTGTAATAATTATCGAGGCATTTCTCTTCTGTCAACATCCTATAAAATCCTTTCAAATATTCTGTTAGCAAGATTGACCCCATACGCAGATGAAATTATTGGAGATTATCAGTGCGGATTTAGACGAAATCGATCAACTATCGACCAAATATTTACCATTCGCCAAATACTCGAAAAGAAGTGGGAATACAATACCCCGGTACATCAACTATTTATTGATTTTAGGAAGGCTTACGACTCGGTTAGGAGAGAAACATTATACAACGTTCTTACAGAACTTGGAATACCGAGAAAGCTAATTAGATTAATTAAGATATGTTTAAGTGAATCCCAAAGTAAAGTCCGGGTAGGAAAATTGTTGTCCACGAGCTTCCACGTCGAAAATGGCCTGAAACAAGGAGATGCGTTGTCGCCATTATTATTTAACTTTGTGCTGGAATACGCCATAAGGAAAATCAAAGATAGCAACCAGGGCCTAGAGTTGAACGGCATTCACCAGGTTATGGCATATGCTGATGATGTAAATTTAATAGGGGAGGATAGGAGAACAGTAGAAATAAATGCAGAGATCTTATTAAACGCTTGCAGGGACATGGGTTTAGAAGTAAATGCTGAGAAAACTAAATACATGGAAGTGCGTCGGGACCGTAATACGGCAAATTGTGGAGGCGTTAAAATATTAAATAATGCTTTTGATAAAGTGGATACTTTCAAATATTTAGGATCAATATTAACAGACGAAAATCATATTCACGAAGAAATTAAATGTCGACTAAAAGCAGGGAATTCGTGTTACTACTCGGTTCAAAATCTCTTGTCGTCGCGAATTCTGTCGAGGAATTTGAAGCTTAAAATATATAAAACGATAATCAGGCCTGTTGTTCTGTATGGTTGCGAAACATGGTCGCTTACTCTGAGGGAAGAACATAGACTGAAAGTATTTGAGAACAGGATCCTGAGAAGAATATTCGGACCCAAGAGGAACGAGAATGGGGAATGGCGGAAGCTTCATAACGAGGAACTACATAGTTTATACGGTTTACCCAACATTGTTAGGGTCGTCACGTCTAGGAGGCTTAGGTGGGCAGGTCATGTAGCTAGAATGGAAGAAAGTAGAAACGCTTTCAAAGTCTTGACTGGTAGACCCATAGGAAAACGACCATTAGGAAGACCTAGGCGCAGATGGGAGGATAATATTAAGATGGATCTCGCAGAGATAGGAATACAAAGTAGAAACTGGATGCAATTAGCTAAGGATAGAAGTCAGTGGAGAGCTTTTGTGAACGCGGCACTGAACCTCCGGGTTCCATAGGCCATAGAGTTAGTTAGTTAGTTAAGTAATTTTATTAATGATAAACAATTTTGCATGTTAGTATTTAATATGTAACACTATTATTATATTAAAATAAGTCTATCTTTCCTAACTGAATATATTTGCAAGTAACTTCCTTACCATCTCAGATCTAGTACCCTAAAACGTTCATTTTGTTTAACTAGTATTATATGAACATCAGGTACAGAGAAATATTTTGTAATATTCCACCGTCATGGGTATTGTCATTTAAATTACTTACAATGTTACTTTATTGCAAATGTGATCTAAACTTCGATTAGACGCTACCGTTTCTTTAAAACGACGCAAGTAGATACAAATAAAGTAATACTGAAAAACTTACAAACTTGCTACCCTTACTTACAGGCGGCTACCGGCATGTCATTTCTTAAGGAAAATGTACATTTTATTACATGCGTGTGATTTACTTGATATAAAGGTGTCTTTGAATATTATTCTTGCCGAAAATTGTAGGATAAGGTTACAATTTGATTATTTGTTTCTAGTGCATATTAGTTATTTATATTATTTGTTTCTAGAAGTGCAGTACCAAGTTTGTAAAATGTTGTAGTTTTGCATATTTATTCTAAACAGTTGAGACATAAGATATGTGTTATTTACGTAATTCTCCAGTACACAGACCTGTTAGCACATACAATGAAACGAACTTACCCATCTGGAGGAAAGAGTCTTGTAATACGACTTTTTACTAATGTTTGTTCACATTCAACTAAACAACCACAATTTTCCATTATGTATGAAGTTTCTGCAAAAATGAACAAAGTTTGTTTTAAAACTGTATTATTCTATTATAGTAAGAATACGTGTGAAATCATAAGCTTTTATACAGTTCGAATCAAAGGTTCTTAATCCCATATTTCTTTATACATTCCGTAATGAATAATAATCTCCAAGTTGTTTGTGAGAATTAGTACATGTTAAGTGAAATGGGATACACTACAGTAAATTACAGTGCTCATCCTGCTGGAATGTTACGCGTAATATTATTTGAACTTTGTAAGGCAATTAACACAATCATCTATCTTATAAGAATAAATCATAAGTCTTGCAATATTTCCTCTACTAAGACAGGTGGCGTGTGTATACGGTATGATCGACCGAAAATAGAAGTTCAAACTGACACAAGAATTAGTGTGACAAGCGTACTACGACTCAACACGAAGGTCAATATTATGTAATATCCCTATTTTGTTTTAATGGCAATGACGGTGAGTGCTCAATAACGCCCAATACGTGAAGTGTTACTGTATGAATATATATACAGCAATATATATCATTCTCTCTGATGTAGGCCAAACGGGTATTCCCGTTTTGCTTACATACAACCGACGAAGGAATTTTAGTATCTAAGAGATTTTTCTACAAAGATTTATGAAGTTTATTTTTCAACGTCAGCAACAGATCTGACGTGATTGTGATTCTAGTCAAATACATGCTGTGCCACTAGTAGTTCCAAAGGTCACCATTTCAAAAATGCTCTTTTTAAAATGACTCTACTTGAAAATGTTAAATTTACTTTTCAAATATAATTTTTACTAGCTAAAAGCAGTAAGTGTAAAAGAAAGATTCATTTAAATCCACTTCTCAACGTAAACAAAAGCAGGAATAATTAGAAAAAGTGAAAATGAAATCAAATCCTTGAGTTTTGCGTCCCACAGTTATGCCGGCAAAGCTAAAGGAGACGGTGTTGATGAGAAATGAATGAAATGGTGGAATAAAGAAAATGGGAGGAAATAGGAGTACCCCGAAAAACCCCACGCACATGTTTTTTGTCCACCACAAAGATCACTTGGCGCGAGCGAGGATGAACCTGGGACCCCAAACACCAGAGGTTCAGTACGAAAAGTGAGTCTACATTTGTATAAAAAAGTAGATTTGCCCCGAAGTTTGGATTTAATACAATAAATCAAGGAAGGACAGGAAATTAAAGACTTATTCACGATTATTCTTATGCCTTACGTATTGGTGACATTGTAGATTTTATAAAACAGATTGTATTTTCTGAATAGTCTGAGAGTAAGGAGACAAGATAGGAGGTACTAAAACAGTTTTAGAAAGTACCAACTAGAATTATGCTCAGCATTGAGTCAATCCATTTCAAATCAACTAATATGGTCGCTACCAAAATATAGTTTTTCTTACTTTTTTTTATACCAAGTTCTACTATGAAACAAGTAGTCATTCAGTTTCTGTTTAGATGTTTAGTTTGTATATGAGGAGTAGTTCTGCATAGCTGTTTGAACTAAATTTCAACTTTACAAAGGTTTGCTCGAGACTGTGTAGATACTGTACTTTTTCAATATTTCTTTTAAAATATTTAAAATATTGAAATATACAGTTACTATTTCATTATGCACATCATTAGACGGGGCTCCCATTAGCTATAGTATCTTACAACCCTGGATAATGTAAAAGTTTTACACAGGGAAAAGATTGAAATTAACTTAGTTTTGTCTTTTAAAAATTTAATTTCGGGAACTACGGTTTCAGTTATTTAAAGTATAATATTCAAACATGTTTTAAAGGTATCTATAGTATGGTAGGCTTAGATGTACACTAAATATCAAGTAGTATTTTCAATTTACTTTATTTTTTTCCTGTTTCAAACCAATAATTACCTTCAGAAATAAAAAGAGCTACAAAATTTACCGCAAACATTTTAAAGTGTACAAAACATGCCATATCATTTCAAATGACACATTTGTGAAAAATTCCACTCAACATCACACAATAATTGTCAAACCAACTCTGTTTGTCTTATTTCCTAGTATCTCACTTTCACAATCTCGAGATGATCAAGAGCTGCCGCATCATGCCTCAGGAGTTCACGGAGCTGATTCTCAGAGAAAATCTGTTGTGGGTGACAACTAATCCAATTTAAAAATGATATGCGTTTCCTGAAACAGATTGTCACATATAATATGATAAATCTGACTATCTCTCCGGCATCTGAATCTAAAAATATAGGGATTGATCAATGATTAGAACCCAAAACTAACGCCAAACAGAGTTGCTTCGGACATAAAGTCTTGTTCTGTGTACCGTGGAGCTATGAGGGAGTAGTTCACTTGAAGTTTATTCCTAATACTCGTACCCCCAACACACTCTTATTGCAAATAGTTGAAGCAGATAAATACTGCACTACTCCAAGAAAAACCTACATTTGACAACCGAAAGCGCGTCCTACTGTATCAATGCAATTCAACATCTTTTGAGTTCAGAAACGAAACAAAGCTTCAGGAACTTAATTACATCAAACTGATACAATATTTGAGGTTACGTTCTGCTCTTGACTTTTGGTATTACTGCTTGGTTTCATCCATTGTCTAAATCCTGAAATCATTGTGTTTTACCAACCAGTAGTAGGTGGAAGCAGGGGTGATTAAATTCCTTATCTCGAAGTGTGAGAGAAAGGAGGCTACACACAGATCAATACAAGATATTATACTTTGAGTGTTAACATACCTTCATTGTTCTCTATCAAACACACATATGTTGAGTACGGAAATATTTCTAGACCTAACACCTACTCTTGTGGTATTGCATTTTGAGTTTGTAATACGCTTTGTATTCATTGTCCACAGGAAAGAGTTGTTCTGAAATATGGTTTATGAACTTGTCTAATGCTGTAATAACATATTTATAGTCCAAATACACTGGTGTCACGCTGACATCAATCGAGAGGTGTTACATTGATATCAACGCTATATCATCTATATGCTCAGCGGGAGGAAGGTATTCACTCAAGAGTTTAAATAGTTTTCCCTTTAATATATCACGTCCGCCGTAAATTGATTTAGATTATTTATGTAATTATCGATTCATTTTAAAATCTTTCAATTCCGTTATTGTTTGTATACCTTAAATCGAATGTGAGTAGAAGAGCTTAAAAAACATATTTTTTGTTAAAACTATTTTAAAGCTAATACAAATAGTACGCTAAATACTTAATCTCCATCAGTTATATATTAAGAAAATAATATATTGAATCTAGATTTGAATCTAAAGAACTTTGTCGGATTGTGGCTAGTGGTTAGTGATCCCATTTGGTAACATGGGATACTGAGTTCAGTACATGGTGGAGCGAATTAGCTTCAAAATCTAGTTTCACATTTCTTAAAGAGTTGTACTATAGGAAGAAATAATAAATTCAATTCAACAAATGAACAGATAAAATTTTATAGCTGTTGTGAGTGAAAGTGTTAAAAGTTAGTGAATAGATTGTATAAACAAAAGAAGAACGTAATTAAGATTAGAACGATGGTTTAAAAAATAAAGAGGATAACGAGGTGATTGTTTATATGTGTATTTAGTTGATGACTGAAATGAGCCAGATGTGGCTGAAATTGTTTGTATGTTCAAGAAGTATTACAGCCTAGTGTGGCTATTGATATTTTAAGTGTTGTATAGCCAGGTGTGGCTTACATTACTGAAATGGTTTTCAGAATACAGGAAGGTTCCTGTTTAGTGGATGTAGTGGTATAAGTGAAGTAAAGATAGATCGGGAAATAAATTGGTATAGTCATTGATTTGTAAAACCTATTAGTTTAAGAAGTTAATTAAAGTAAATATCTTTGCACTAACTAATATTCTAACAACGTATCAAATGGCGCAGTCGAACATCAAAGAATCTACGGCTAAAGATATGTTACAGCAAATGAAAAGTCGAAGTCAAAAAGAGCTTTATGTATGGCTGCTGAACGAGTTCAGGAAACGGGACCTAATAATTTGTCAATTACAGTCAGAAATTAAGGAGTTGAAAGCTAATCAAAATCAACTTAGCTACACATTGAGGGGCCTAGGTAAGCCAAGAGGGTTGAATCAACGAACTAAAGATTCGTCGTCATTTCGCTCTGCGAGTCAGACAAACGAAGGTCCAAATAGATGCAAAAGATGCAGGAAATCACATATAACAGAACAGTGTCCAGCTTATGGAAAGCGTTGTTTCAGCTGCACTGGGTTACACCATTTTGCAAGAGCTTGCATATTAAGATCTGGACGGACAGAAAAGAAATATTTGAAAGTGGAAGACTTCCTAGAAAGTAACAGCAAGTCAAGAAGTGAAAATACTAAAACAGCTGATGTTAGAACAGAAGGTTTAGAATTAAAAAGAGTGGATGACGCTAATAAGGTTTTAAATATAGGGACAATGTTTCTACAATCGGCTGAAGACAGTCAAGAATGTAGTCAAGCAAGAGACAATGGTTCACCAAATTCAAACATAGCAGCAGACCATGCCGTAGGAAGGTTTATTAGGGCAGAAAATGGAGGAGTCACTAGCAGAATCTTAAATAAGGCTGACAGATCTAGAATATATAGACAAAGGGAAGGAGGACAAAAACCTCAAAATACCAGACATTGTAAACCAAACGAGAAGAAAGAGGAGCAGATCTTGAACCAAAAGCAGGAAGTGTTACAGTGTATGTTTATGGAGTTCATGTCTAGGGATCAGAATATGCAGGCGATCAGTGACAAGATTTTGGAAATGGAACAACGGATGAGAAGATTGGAATGCAAAGGAAGAAGAAAAGAAAGTTAATGAGAGATAGTAACCCAAAATCTTGATAGTGAAGTTGGTGCAGTTCATTTTTATGTGTACCCGGGAGGATGTTGGGAATCACTTGGTGCGGTTCATTTTTAGGTGATACCCCGGAAGACGTTGTGAGTGAAAGTGTTAAAAGTTAGTGAATACATTGTATACACAAAAGAAGAACGTAATTAAGATTAGAACGATGGTTTAAAAAATAAAAAGGGTAACTAGGTGATTGTTTATATGTGTATTTAGTTGATGACTGAAATGAGCCAGATGTGGCTGAAATTGTTTGTATGTTGAAGAGATATTACAGCCTAGTGTGGCTATTGATATTTTAAGTGTTGTATAGCCAGGTGTGGCTTACATTACTGAAATGGTTTTCAGAATACAGGAAGTTTCCTGTTTAGTGGATGTAGTGGTATAAGTGAAGTAAAGATAGATCGGGAAAGAAAGTGGTATAGTCATTGATTTGTAAAACCTGTTAGTTTAAGAAGTTAATTAAAGTAAATACCTTTGCACTAACTAATATTCTAACAACGTATCAATAGCCAATTTTCTTATTGAGAAAAATATTATAGGAAAGTGTCTCTATGTCGAAAAGATACAATGTTTCCCATTGTGGTACTTAAATAATTGTAGTATATTATGATAGTATTTATTATGATGCTACTTTTTCTCGTTTATAAAAGAAATATATTAGCATTAATTCCAGAGAAAAAATGTGTCTAATTATATTTCAAGAAATAAAACATAATGGTTTACTGTGGCCTATCCATAAACTAATAGGGCCTTATGCACAGTCGTTGTGACGCGTGATTAGCGCCATACTAAAGAGTCAGACTAACATACGTTTCCTGCGGTAGTCAGGCCTTTGGTATGATATTAATCATACATCAAAACGACTCTGCAAAGGGGGATAGTGTTTGACATTTTAAAATACAAGGCAACAATATTAATTATCGGATTTAATACCAAATATTTCCCTCGTATAAAAGTGGCAAAGATATTAAAACATGTATTACATTAATCTTAACATCTAACTAAAAACAACAGTAACTGTGAGTGGATTTGAAACATTTATTAACGTTTAATCGGAAAGCAAATATAAAAATGCGATATTATTAAGTATATACGCCCATGATTCTTACTTGTCCACACCCATGTCTCATTTATGTCCTTCAATTGGCATTTGTTCAAATCACACATTTCATAGGTGCCTGTAGTAAAAAAAGAGTATGTAAATTAAAGAGAATTCCTAATTCTTTTAACCACATCCTTCTCAACATAGGTGAAAACTATTACTGTTAAGTTGAGGAAAGGTTTTACACTCCAGAAATGTTTACTGTTATTTCGTTTTGTTAGACTCTGCACGAACAACAAAAAGTCTAGGTCACAATGAATACATGTCATAATCAAGATGAAGGTTAATTGATATTAGTACTACTTGATAACTTGAAAATTCAATAAAGAATTTACAGTCTTGTGAAATAGAAAGAATCCTAATCGCGCAAGCAATTTTTTACACTTAATTTCGAAGAAAATCATATAAGGGACATTTCTTAAGATAAGAAAATTATAGTTTACTGAAAATGCATAAAAATGTCACTATTTTGTTCCGAGGTGCACTGGGATAATCTGGTAACTACTAGACCAAGGCGACATAACAAATCACCATTCAACAAATTTAGAGAGTCATTACTAACACACTATATGCTTACAGCTGCGGAGACTGTACTACAATTTGGAGAAATTTGAATTTAATAAGCAGAAATAGGTGATTCTGGGACAAACTTCCCCAAAACTCAATTTTTAAGGGAATTTATATTCACAAATTACATACACTTATTGTACGATTATATACTGTCATTTTTTTATTCTTAAATTAGATTAAGTTATGGATGACTGTAATATTTTAGTATTGTTTTGCTACATAAAAATCTTTTCCGATGCTCTCGAATGGTATTTCAAACATGATAACTTATCAGTAAATAAAGAAATTAAGGTATCCCAGCACCACCACCACCACCACCACAACAACAACAAGAAACATATTAAACAAACATTCTAAGTAATGTCTTAAAGAATCAGAAACAGTCCAGGAATGGTACCCAATTAAGGTATTTCTC
This sequence comes from Thermobia domestica, assembly GCF_964235325.1. NCBI lineage: Eukaryota > Metazoa > Arthropoda > Insecta > Zygentoma > Lepismatidae > Thermobia > Thermobia domestica. The sequence goes on from NC_137456.1 coordinate 231,534,579, forward strand.
TATATTATTGTTTTCCTTCTCCTTCACTTAAACTTGGTTCTTTTTAATATTTCTCTTTCATTTTACAGTCAGTTATTTTTCTTTCTTCACTCCTTCCCAGACATGTATTTATCTTAAGTCTGAAGCTTCTTTTCATGGAAGCAGTTCAACACATCTTCCTTTCTTTATTGTTTCTGTTATCCCTTTGCTTCCTGGCTCGTATTATTGTTATCTCGTTGAAACTTTTTGTTTATAGGAGAGAGTGAAGATTTTTCTGGCTAGGTGGTAACTCTCACCTACACGGTGACTAAATCCGTTGTTTTAGTCATGATTCTTCAGACCACTAGCCAACAAGAAAAGTCAAACTTGCTCAAGAATATTTTTAACTAGGACTTATATACTTAAAATATAATGATAAGTTACGAAATATATTTGCTAAATGATAAAATAAACGATGAATATTACCATTTACCGTCTGAAGAACTAATTTAAAAATTAGGTCCCTCTTAAAGCTCAATAAGTTCAGCCATTAGTTTTGAACAAATGTTCGTATTCCAGTTTATAATTGAGAACGAGGTTTGAAACTTCGCTTTGAGAGTTTCAAGATATTCATGACCGATTACGGTGTCAGAAAATATAAACAAAATTATTGTTGTGATTATTGAAAAGTTGGAAGTTGGAAACACTGATTTAAAGAACTATTTAAAAGTCGAGCAGTAATAACTGCAAAGACAGCAATGGATATATATTATTCATTTATATGGGATGACTGGTAATTAGATACATACCTTAAAAGAAGATAATCTACAAGTACTTTGTAACATTTTCACCTATATGAACCGGGGGTTGCAAATCAATAGTTTCTGAGTAATTTGTATTTGTGTGATTTCTTTGAAATTTGCCTGCCAACGAGAGGTGCGAAAGCAAATTTTACCCTGACCCACTTCAACATATCATAAAGCGATGAAATTTTACATGCGTGATCCTGTATGCTTACCTAGGTGATAAAGTGCAACTCGTAACTCTGTACCGTTTCTGCGTTAGAGATCCCAACGTGAAGTGAGGTGTAGTAGTCCTAAATCCATTACTGCACCTCAGAAAGCAGAGTGGCAACATCAAATAGCTAAATAAAAAAGAATGAAGAGAGAAATCGAACTGGGACATGTCTGTTAGGTACCGTTGCGAAATGTACTTTGGTGAACAAGGAAGAACGAGGGTCACGCAGGAAAGTTCGCCTGAAAAGGTGTAACACATTTTTGACCGAATTTTCGTACCGAAAACCAAACTTTGGACCACTTGCATTAAGGTAAAAGCACGAGAGATCACGTGAATACAGTCCCAAATCTTGCTAATTACATTCTCAGCAAGATATATATACATATGTACAGGGTGTAACATAAGTGCATGGCCAAAAGTGACGAGGTGATTGTGGAATCCAAATAAGTAAAATTCATTTTGGTCTAGAATTTCTAACAGAAGTCCGATTTTCATGCGGCTTGTGGCAAATGATCAAGGAAGGATAGGAGATTTGTAAGACCATGTTTACTGGTTTAAATTCATCCGGGGTAATATCAGCCACGCCTCAAGAAAAACCGCAAATATTCGAAACTGTACATTGTTAAAAATGCTTTCTTAAATTCGAGGAAAAAATCCTCGTATTTGAGAATATCTGTTTCTTACCTGTGCACCGAGTAATACATTCTTAAAAGTGAGACTTCAATTTTCTCAAATCATTTTGAGAAATTATGACTCAAACGCGAGGAATTATGTCTCATTTCTGAGGGTGCAAATGCATTCTCAAATTTGAGAGAACATATTATTTCTTAAAATTGAGAAAGGAACATCTGAGCAAATGAGGCATATAACTCCATTTTGAGAAACATATTTATCGAAAAAATTGAGAAATGTATTTCTCTAAAGCGAGAAACTGTGCAAAGAAACAGGGTTCTCAAATACGATAAGGAGAAGGGAAAGGGGTATAAACAAATTTAAAACTTTCAAAAAAATTCAAACTATTAGTACATACAGAATTTATATTAAATAAACATGTATAGTTATATTATTTAAAACATAACAAATTTAAACCTTCATTTCAAGGAAATTACATTCCTTAATAACGAAATACCTGTTTTACAACAAACCAAAAAATGAAGCAGATAAATTATCTAAAAACTGCCAAGCAACGAACGTCCACATTTTCACTACACCATTATTATCCATCTCTGTCACTGTCTCCCTTAACCTTGAAGCACAATCTAAGGTAAGGTGCAGACGTTTTTAGAAAGTGAAATCTTTGAGTTTTACTTCCCACAGTTGTGTCGGGTAGGCTAAGGAGAAGATGATGATGAGAATGAATGAGATAGTGGAATGAAGAAAGGGGGAAGATACGAAAGAATCTCGAGAAAACCCACGCACACTGTGTTTATCCACCACAAAACTCACTTGCCTCGATGTGGGATCGAACCAAGAATCTCATGCACCAGAAGTGAACGCTCTACCACTTAGCTATCGCGGCACTTACGTTAAATAAAGAACAAATGGGTGTATTGCTATATGAGTTTGCGAATTGACGGGGGATGCCAGAGTTCCCCCTCTGAGAAAAATTTAACGCTCCTGGAGAAGAAAATTTTCATCCCTGGTAGGGATAACTTTTCAAATTCTCTCTATATAGATAGTATACGTGTGTGACGACAGGATGCGTATATGGGTGAAATTTATCCGTCCCCTTGGGAAAAATATTCCGTGCAGATTGAGTATACGGATCCACATATTTGTAAAATTTACAGGGGAATTTGTAATAATATTTTAATGGACTAGTGTATAAGTAATCAAAATATGGTATGTTCTTACCTGTGAGATGCGTATTTACGTGAAAATATATTCTATTAATGAAGGTCGAAACTGGTATGCACGAATTCACCCATAAAATATGTAGTGGTAGATTAATAAAGGACAATGTGACGTGCGACAAATGTAACGACTTTAACATAAAGATATATTTGTATCGTGGAAGCAGTCGTTTTCTATAATTCTTGTTCACGTGTATACCCAGCATCGCTGACGCACCTGCTTTCTGCGGACGCTACCCTGGGCGGGCTCCTTGCTGCCCACCTGCCCTGACTCGGTTAGATAGCATTTGTGCTATTTAGTTGGCACTTAGCACAGGTTGGTTGGTGTTTTAGCACTAGACATCTTAAAGTAAATCTGTCCCGGGGAATGAAAGTGCACACCTCAATGTAACAAGCAAATGACTTTTACAAAAACATATCTTTGCATCATAGAAACATTGCGTTTCCATAATCCTCCTTAATGCCTATAACCACCATCGTTGACGCTCCTGCATCCTGCAGACGCATTCCCACGCTAACGCGCGGCACCGTGCTGCACTCCTGCCCTGACTCTGTTAGATTCCATTCGTGCTTTTAGTGGCCATCTAGTACAGGTTGGTTCGTGTTTTTGAACGAGACCCTTTAAAGTGATTCTGCTAGGAATGAAAGTACACACCTAAAAAATGATTGCTGAAGGGACAAACAGTGAATTCAGAAAGATGTATATATGTATTTCATGAATTTTTGGATGGATTCCTATAATCAATCTGCACGAAATATTCAATTCGCAAAGAGACTATATGCCACAAATAACCTGCGAACGTGTCATTTGAAAGATGACTGGTGAGGAAGAAAAAAGGCGCTAATCTATACTAGATGATAGCACAAAGTACCTTTGCATCACAAATCCATAATAATAAATAACTTTTTTTCAATTTTGTTTCTAACTACACAGATAACTTATGTGTTCTTTCTTTCCACACATAAGCTATTTTGCAACTTTTAACGAATGGGAAAGGGTGTAGATTGGTATACTTCCCAAATCTACTTATTGCTATATAACAAAAAGGGTATTTAGAGTAATTGATCCATTTATTCTTTACCTTTCTTTTTATTCTAAACTCGGTTCAATTACTACAATAGTGTTCCACCATTAAACTACATGAACTTACATTACAATTTTAATGTTAATAGAACACAGGTAATAACTAATATTAATCTTCTCTGATCAAATCTATATGTTTACTTTCACATGCAGTTTACTTCCTGGACTCTCGTAATGATATAGTGTTTTCATACTCCACCTCACCCGCATCACCATACTGCTTACTCATATCTATTCGCACTCTGCTACAACTGAAATCTTTTATCTTGTTTTCTGTATAATAATTAAGCCCAAGGGCGCTGATCCTGGGGGAGTGAAGGATGCGCGGGACCCCAAAGTTCATGTGGGCCCCAATGTATTTTTATGAATATATATTTTTATATGTATTTTGAATTGTTATATGTACTTTTTATGCCCTCCCCCAAAGTTACAGGGAAATCGGTGCCCTTGATTAAGCCCTAGCAATATTTCACCCTACTAAATATAATAATGTTATTTCGGTAAGATTGATACAGTTGTTTTTCAGTCATCTATTATATTACAAATCACGCACTATTTCATTCTCATTTTTAAGAAATGAGAAAATCTCATTAATGGGAACCTGAAAATTTGCCTTGAGCTCACCAATGAAAAGACGTTTGAAAATAATGTGACATTTTGACTCAAATATCAGTAAAAGTCACTTATTTTGTACTGAACATGCATTTTTCTCTTTTCTGAACCAGGAAATTTTCAAGAGTACCTTACAATTGAAATCAAGTGCAGTGCAGTGTGAAGATTTGAGATTTTTTCGTACACGGAAACCTCGCCAAGGTCAATAATAATAAGGAATCGGAAACTGGTCCGTTGTATTGGGAATTGCGCTATACAATTCTGTGCCTCTGTGTGAGTATAATCAGGACACAGCGAGAATAGTGTACTCTTTGGAGCAACATGAGTTTATCGTTTGAAGTGTTTGGTAAACGGAAGATGCTGTTGTTTCGCGAAGGTCATTTAGAAACAAATTTGCCTCACGTTCTTCCCAAGATAGTAACATAATATACCTCTGGTTGTTCGTGAATAAACTGGAAGAAACAGAATCACTTCTGCGTGAGACTGGGAAGCATTGGACTCTGTAGGCAGCTCTTGTGGAAAATGTCATTTATCGACTCCTTAGGTCTCCCAAGAGATCTCTTCGTTGTTTGTCGCAACAAATCGTCTGTAGCTATTCAACATCGGATTTTTGGGTGTTACCGCTAACACTTAATTTTTATTTTCATTAACACTTAATTTGTATTCAGCAATTTCGCTTCAAAAATCCGAAACCTCATTCTAATTGCAAGGTATGCTGATGAATATTTGCTGTTTTTCTTGAGGCAAGACCGATATTACCCCGGATCAAATTAAACCAGTAAACATAGTCCCATAAATTTCACATCCTCACATGATCATTTGCCAGAAGCCGCATAAAAATCAGTCCTCAGTTAGAAATTTTAGACCCAAATGAAATCTGTGATTTTTAAAAGAATCACTGTATATATATATATATATATATATATATATACAGGGTGGTAGGTAACTCCAACGACAACTTTGGGAGGTAATTCCTTATATGAAATGAAAGAAAAAATTCTGATAAACATAGGGCGAAAAACGTCTCCTATCAGAGTTATGAACAGGCGAATTTCGAAGAATTTGTTTTGAAAAGCCCTGCCTTTGAAACTTTAGGCCCTATCCCAAGCGGTTTAAGGAATTACACAGGAACTAGTATGCGATCTATGTAAGTATCCGTGTTTTACCATCCTTCGTTATCGCCACGCTAAATGAACAAGTCATTGGTACTTAAAGGAGTATTCCTATACCTCAATTTCGTTTTTACAGTTCGTTTCGCCGATAACGGACCACGGTAGAACATAGATATTTAGATAGAGCGTATACTAGTTCCTTTGTAATTCCTTAAACCGCTTGGGATCGGTCCTGTAGTTTCTAAGGCAGAGCGTTTCGAAACGTGAATTTTCGAATTTTCGGCGGTTCATAACTCTGAAAGAAGACTTTTTAGTCCGATATTTATTAGAACTTTTTTCTTTTACATTTCATATAAGGAATCACCTCCCAAAGTTTGTCGGTGGAGTTATCTACCACCCCTATATATATATATATATATATATATATATATATATATATATATATATATATAGGGTGATAATGCATCAATGACGCGGAAAGTTTGGGAGGTGAATCTACAGGTAAAACCAAGCAAAAATGTCATATGAACATTGGGTAAATACGGCTTCGTTTGGACGCTAGAACCTTCTCACATGTCACCTTCGGAAGCGGCAATTTGCAATATCGCAAGAACGGAGAGAAATACGAATTTTGGGTCAAAAAGATCAAATTAAACCCCATCCGAAGAATCCAATTATGCATAATTGATGTCGAAACATTGGCGGAGCCAGAGGGGACAGAAAGAGCTTTAATGAAACGCAGAGAGAAGTGAACAATTTACACTGAAAAACTGTAGGAGGGAATGTTACATGGTACATTTAGCAACAAATGTTAAGGAACAAAAATAACAATGGCTACACTGTAGAAACACTATGAGACACGTGATGTATTAATACAGTAGACCGTATCTGTGTAACGGAGAGAAATAGGAATGTCGGGTCAAAATATACCAAAGTTAATCCCATCCCAAGAATCCAATTATGTACACGTATTGTGGAACAGCGGCGGTGCATGGGAGCAACAAAGAAAATGTTGAACACTCTTCGTGATAAAACGTGTATATTGCACAAAACACGTATGGAAGATGAGTCCCAGTGTAATTTAAAAAAGAAGAGGTATTGTACTTACTGTGGCCAACGTAGTGCCGTCCTATGGAAGGTGTTTAGTATGTCCTCCTTGTTCTTCGAGACCGACAGTTATACGCTGGCGTAAGGATTTTCTGACTGGTGGCAATAATGCTGGCGTTCGCCGTAGTGTGGCAGATGCAGCTCATACACGCTGGTGAACATCTTCAATATCATGCACGTTCCGTCTATACACGAGACTCTTCACGTAACTCCACAGGAAAAAATCTAGGGTATGCAGGTCGGGTGAACGTGGGGGCCATGCTCGTTTGTTACCACGATCTATCCACCTGATTGGAATTTTTTCGTTCAGATATGCACAAATACTGTGACATGAATGACCGGGGAGCTATCATGCACAAACCAGATACACTGTGATGTCCTCAGTAGCATGTCTTCAAGCAGAGTAGGTAGGCCCTGGCTCAGAAACTGGAGATACTATACTGCTTGTGTTCAATCGCTGTGATGAGAAATGTTGTCCTACAACATTGTCATCAATAATAGCAACCCGCACATGCAATTTTAAATACTGATGATGCTTCGTCCCTAGAATTCTACGCGGGTTGTTGGTTGCCAATTATGGTCATTGTGGATATTTGTGATGCCAACCCATATGAATGCCTCATCCAAGAACAACATCTGTGCTAGAACTTTTCTGCGCGTTTCATTCACTTTCTTTGTGCCCTCCTGCGCTGCCAATGCTTTGTCATCACATGTGCATAATTGAATTCTTCGGATGGGATTTTCTTTGATATTTTTTGACCCGATATTCCTATTCCTCTTCGTTACAAAGATACTCCTACATTTCCTACATTTCGCCTCCCATAATGTCCCTACAGAGTACCCATTGTTGCCTTTGTTCGTTAACATTTGTTCCTGCATGTTCCATGTAGCATTCCCTCCTACAATTTTTTAGTGTAAATCGTTCATTTTTCTCCACATTTCATTCACTTTCTTTGTGCCCCCTCTGCCGCCACTACTGCTTCGCCATCACTAATGCATAATTGAATTCTTTTGATTGTAGCGATTTCCAATACGCTACACTAATTTTATGATATATATATATATATATATATATATATATATATATATATATATATATATATATATATATATATATATATATATACAGGCCCGTACTGGCGCACCGGGACACTGGGACGTGTCTCGATGCGCCCTCCGAAATACCACAGTATAAATAAAGGCACAAGTTTTTAGTAATAAATTCTTACAGTTTTATTGGTAAAGAACCCGTGAAAGGCGCCCTACGAAACATCACATTATAGATAAGTGGTTTTAGTTGTTCTGTATACCAGGTTTGTATAATAAATTCAAATAGCGGCTGTTAATAAAGAACATGTGAAGGGTACAAGGCGCCCTTTACATAAAGCGCCCTGCGCATTATCACATTATAGACATTTTTTTAAAATTGTTCTTCTGGATACCAGTTTTGTGTTATATAAATTCATACAGTTGTTATTGGTGGAGATCAGGTGAAGAGTATAATCACTTACAAAAATAACTATAAAGTTATGTTGCTATAAAGCGAAACCATGTGATACATCAAGAATAATTCGGATAGTCAAACGAACGATGCATTCATGAAATACTAATACACTGACACCAGTCTCTATTTTACGATTTTTACGGCATCGAAGCTTGCACAGTCTTTATATGCATCCATATATCCGAGGATATTGATTGTTCCTGTGTGTTTTAAAGCAGTGTTCGGATAATCAGTACCTATTGTGTTTCTAAGCATAGCTATATTAATTTCTGTGAAATGTGGTCTTCCTGTCACCACGACATGGCGCGTCCTCAGGCTGTGGATCGAGGAGAAGGCCTTTAAATAAGCAGTCGCGGACAGACGACAAGGTGTGATCCTCCAGCTAGGGGATTTGGTATGGGGCTAACAACCTCATCCTGTTTTTAAAAAAAAGTGTTCAGATATATTCGCAGAATCCTCGGATTAGAACTGATAACTGGCACGATCTCAGCAGAGTAAAATCGACATGAGATTTGGAAAATGGAATACAAGAAGTCTTTATTGGGCAGCGGCGTTGAAATTTGTAAGCAATGAATTTAGAAATAGAGGATTGACCTAGTGGGATATCAGGAAGTTAGATGAGAAGGAAATGGAGGAGTCAAGTAGGGGTCAACGTATTAAAAATTAACAACTAGGAACAGGGCTATCCGTTCTCAAATGAATAATATTAGCAATTAGATGGATTGAATTGGTTAAAGATAGATTTACTTTTTCTTCTCTTAAGGGTCACTGGTGTAATATTTTGTTTTAAAAGCTCATGCCCCAACAGAAAATAAGGATGACGATAAAAAAGACAGTTTTTACGAAAGAATAGAACGCGTATTTGATCATCTCCCGCAATACCATATGAAAATTCTGTTAGGCCGTTTCAATGCGAAGGTAGGACGAGAGGGTATTTTCAAACCGATTATAGGGAATAAATGTCTGCACAAGAAAGTTTGTGACAACGGAGTTAGACTCGTGAACTTTGCAACATCCAGAAAACTTATCCTGAAGACTACAAAATTCCCACATCGCGAAATTCATAAATGTACTTGGATTTAATCAGATGGAAAAACACATAATCAAACTGATCACGTTTTTGTAGACAGAAGAAAACAGTGAAGCACAACTAATGTTTGGTCGTTCAGAGGAGCTGATTGTGATATTAATTACCACCTGGTAGCAGCGATAATAAGAGAGTGACTATCGTTGAATAAAGGAAATATTCAATATCTGAAAACGGAGCGGTTTAATTTAAAGAAATTTGAGGAGAGTCAGGTGAGAGGGGAGCCAGATTAAAGTGTCGAATAGATTCTGGATCTTAGAAGGTTTGGAGTGCACTAGTGTTCAGGATACCTTGTTGAAATTAGGGATAACCTTAAAATTTCTGCAAAAGAAAAATTGGGGCACGTAGAGATACGTAGGAACAAACCAGGGTTCAACCAGTAATGCACTAAAGTAGCAGAGAAGAGATAATAGAAGAAACAGCATTGGCTAAAAAATCGTAACGAAATAACTTCATAAAATTTCATTGTCATCTGGCGGAAAACTTCCAAAATTTTTAGAACAAAGGAACGCGAGTTTTGAAAGCTAAAATTAATTAGCTTGAAGATAATAATACAAACAAAAACAAAAACATTCGTGACGTATTAGGGAATCAACGAATTTAAGAAAGGCTATCAACCTCGTACTTATATATTAAAGAATTTTTCGCATAGAGAATTTTTCGTTTAAATAAAACATATCTGATTAGAAAGAGATTATACTTCAAAGAGAAATATTTAAATTCAGTTTAACTTTTAAATACTTGATGAATCAAGCAAATGGAAACAAGTGGCATGAAAGGTAACTGAGAAATTTAGTATTTGGAGAAGCAAAAAAGTAATGTGCAGGATACAGAAATTTCTCGTGTCGTCTCGGAAACGAGACGAGAAGTGTATGTTCTCATAAGAGTTCAGACAACAGGTGTATGTCCAAGTTAGATACTAGACGAGAAATGACAATTCTTGTCTCATTTTTGAGACAAGTCTCATGGGGAACAATTCACTGAAGTCTTAGATACCAGTGTTTTAGTATTACACCATTCATAGTAAAAGTTCATAATTTATAACAGTGGTTGTACGAACACAATGAAGAGTAAAATGAAATCTTTCAGTTTTACGTCCCACGCTTATGCCGGTTAGGCTAGAGGTGACGGTGATGATGAGAAATGAATGAAATGCTGGAATGAAGAAAGGGAGGAAACGGAAGAACCCCGAGAAAACCCAAGAGCAAAGACAATGAAGAGTATTTATCAACATTTTAAGATACGTAAGTTATTACATAATATACTTCAATACTAAATATGATTTAAATATTGACATATTACACTCTTAGTGGAACTCTCGTAACTCGGAAGCATTCTCATAATTTCTAGATAAAATTAAGAAGAAAGCCAAGGCATAAATTTATAAAACGAGAAGAGAAATAATTCTTCGAGAATCAAAACGAGACGAGAATCCAACACTTAATTTAAGAGACGACAGGAGAAAACTATATTTCTCGTCTCGTCTCGTGCAGAACAGAACACAAACGTTCAAATCAAGTCTTCCGTGTCACTAAGGAGGAAGAAGATTGATGGCTCAGTAGTACAGCCTTTAAATTTGATGTGAGGACCATAATTCAATCCCAAATATAGTATGTTCCTCACGAGAAGGACGAGAAATAAGATTTTCTCGTCTCGTCAATTTTTATAGAATTCTCGTCTCGTCTCGATTTTCAAAGACGATTATTTCTCTTTCGTCTCGATAATCTAAAAAGTTTTTCCCGTCTCCTCTTGCCTCGTAAAGTAGTTTCTGGTCTCGATTCAGAAGAAATACTCTGCTAATTTTTATGTCGCTTGATGGCAATTGAAGAGAGTACTACAAATCTGTTTTGAGATCAGTCCTATGTAATTGGGAGAGAGACGAAACCAAATCAAACAAAACATGAATTTTACCTTTCTTCTTGAGAACCGAGATTATATTAGACGTAGATGGTAGATCTACAGTTTAAAGTGGAACAGAAAAGGCTCTCATACAGAAAAGGCTCATGCGCTAGTCGTTAGAGCAAGAGTTACGGCTACGATAATAACACACACACACACACACACACACACACACATATATATATATATATATATATACAAGTATCAGTGATTAACGCGGACTTTAGTAAGATTGTGGCTTAAGTCAATAAAAATTACATGATGTAACCAACACTTTTAACAATTAGCGCGAACAGCGCCAAATCATCATAATGGATTTGAGTGTAAAACTGAAAAAGAAAGAAAAAAAACATTCTCATTGGAATACTTTGACAGAATACACATATTTGGATGTTCGTAATTATTACATAATGTGGAATTATATATACAAAGTTGTCACATTATAATCACACTGTTTTTGTCTTTACACTGTGGAGTATGCAACGGAAGTTTTGGGATTTAACTTCTCGTAAGATATTATGTAAAAATAAATATGTATTATGTTAGGATATATATTCAAAACTCACACTTTGTATTTCATTATTGAACTTACTGTAATATGAACTTCTAACTTTATTATATGCAGTATGTTACCTGTCTTTCTTTTCCGTCTTACTCTTATAAGTTCTCCTAGTAGAAGTTGCATACACAAGATTCGTTCGCGATGCCCTTCCACTTTTCATGCCCTAAAACGTTTGTGATACCCCCAATGAAATGAAATGAAATCTTTGAGTTTTACGTCCCACGGTTATGCCGGTTAGGCTAAAGGAGACTGTGGTGATGAATAATGAATGAAATGGTGGAATGAAGAAAGTGGGAGGAAACGGGAGAACCCCCGAGAAAACCCACGCACACGGTGTTTGTCCACCACAAAGTTCACTTGGCGGGGTCTGGGATCGAACCCGGGACCCCAAGCACCAAAGGTGAAAATCTCTACCACTGAGCCACCGCAGCCCCCTCGTGATATATATACTACTGCGTTATATTCAGCTGCTGCGTTATATATATATATATATATATATATATATAGAAACAGTATACAAAGTTATTTTTATTAAGAAATCTGACTTATCTTTTTCCTAAGTTATCACTACATACTTAACTCGTAACTACTATCGTGGGGTCGAATTTGACCTAGCACATTTCTAGCTGTGGACAAAATATATATATTTTGTTTCACTGAGGTTTCAGTCGTCTATTCTCAGTTGACCTTGCTAGAGGGCCGCGGTGGCTCAGTGGTAGAGTATTCACCTCTGGTGCATAGGGTCCTGGGTTTGCTTCCAGCCCGCGCAAAGTGAACCTTGTGCAGGATAAAGACCGTGTGCGTGGGTTTTCTCGGTGTCCTCCCATTTCTTTCTACTTTCTTCATTCCACCATTTCATTTATCTCTCATAATCACTGTCTCCTTTGTCCTAGCCGGCATAATCGTGGAACGTAAAACTTAATGGAGGCAATTTTCAGTTGATCTTGAGATCTCGTAGCGACTAGGTGTTCGTGTCCATGCGCTTTGTTGTTTCGATGTTTTCGGACCTCTGGGGTCGAAATTTTCTCCAGGATAGTACTTGCGCTATCTGTTTTCTGCATTACATTTTTTCTGTGGTTTTCTTGGGGAGTGTTACGGAGGTGTGTGCAGAACTCCGAACTAGCAGATCGTGAAGAAGGTGGTTTCTTGCAATTTTCTGCAGAATATTGTACGTTGCATGCTTAAATATTCTTGTTTTTTACCATCTTTCCAAAGAACCAAGAAGGCTTCAGAGGCGAGACTTCATAAGGAGTATTCGGATGACTCTCATTCAAGATCACCTAAAATTAAGGGGCGAATGCGAGACACTTTCTCGTAGGCTTCGGCAGTCATTGTTACGACTAACTGGTGGGAACATCAATGAAGACCGTCCGCAGACAGATTCTCCAGCTAAAAGGAGGAAATGTGCTATTTGTCCTCGAATTGATGACAAAAAAAAGTCCTTGGATTTGTTCTGTGTGCGCACAAGGGTCATTCAAGAAAAAACACTATATGTACTGACTGTCAGTAGAACAACTAAAATGTCTTTATTTGTTCTGTATCTAACGGAAATGTGATTAAGACACATTTAGGGGTCGTCCCCGTATTACGTAACGCGGCAAAGGGGGAGAAGGTTCGGCCTTGCGTTACGAAGCCTGACCAGGGGGGAGGAGAGGATTTAGGTCTTTGTTACGTTACACTTTTTTCTGCTGTAATTTTTATTTTTATTCTCAAATTTATATGCAATCTTTTAAACAAATAATTTTATTCAGTCTTTTCTTTTTTTATAAATTAGCTAGAATACTCGTCTTCATACGGGGAGAATACGTTTCATTTTGGATATAAACAGAACCAAAACTGTCACCGTCAACTTACGGACTTCACAAACTATGGTTTCGACACAAATATAAGTCATTTTTGATCATTTTTATATACATCTCCCCTTCCCCAAGTTGCATGGCTAAATTTTAATTTAAACGGCATCGAAAGTGTTACTGTTCATCTCAGCGACCCCAAACACCATGGAATCATATAGAAGAGATTCGAAGACGCACTAGACACCAGCATAAATGGTGGCGAAACCTGCATGTATTACAATACAATAAAACTCCGTTTTGTGGCTGTCGAAGCATTGGATTTAGGGAACATGCTTTTTCGGAGTTAGTTGTTAGTGATCGTAACCACCGCCTGAAAATGCCCTCATGTTCCCACTCGTATTGCTATTTTTAAGAATGTTATCTGAAACCTTTGATTAGAATCATTACTCACTCTATTCTTCTAAGGGGTTTTCCATGGGAAACAGAAGCAATTCTTTTTCGTGAAATTATATTTTCCGCGATGGAACGATCCAGAATTTGTAGATCAAAATAAGATATTAAAAACCTAATTCGTACTATTTTTTTTATTTTATTTTTGAATTTGAATATTTCTGAAGAAATTGAGTTTATTCGCATTCTCGCACTGATTTAGGACAAGAAGAATATGAAAAGAGGTAAACTTAAGTCCGAAGTCGAAAAAAGATGCTCGAAAACTTGTTCACAAACGAGATGTCCCTCCTTCTCCACATTCACAGCCACTTCGAATCTGTGGTCGACGAGGAAGAGAACTTTGCATTGTCGACACTGGCGAACTTCAAATGCACGAAGCATCCTGGATCCCTGAAAAAGAGGTCAATGTTAGTTCTTTAGATCCTGTTCCACCTTCATCTTCCTTGTCAGTATTTCCTCATTGTCATCATCTGACCTAAGAGGATAGGTGTGATCTCCTTGGGAAAACGACAGTATGCAGTTTTGAAGAATTAGGACTGTTAATTAAGCAATCTTATGGGGTTAAAATATGATTACCATCCTACCATTTTCTAATACGTACCGGTATTTGATTTATTGGCAAAAAACACTACAAATATATTCGGAATAAAAGCATTTTGTAATAAAAGTTCTCCCATTAAAAGTAGTGTTTTATTATAATAGCTCCCAAAATAAGCAAGATTGGTGAAAAACAAAAATACAAAGGTGTTATGTAACGAACGGGGGAGGGGTTCAGCCTTGCGTTACGAAGTGTGACAAGGGGAAGGGAGGGGGTAAAAATTGGTCAATAATAGCGTTATTTAATATGTGGACGGTCCCTTAAGACTAAACATTGTGTGTATTGATAGGTAGCCAAGCAGGCCCGTAGCCAGCCCAAAAATATGAGGGGGGCGGTAGAAGTTAGGGGGGTGATCCAACCATATGATAGTTCATCACTATATTATAGTAGTTCATTTGCAAGCCTACCGTGAATATTTTAGGGGGACAGTAAAACTTTAGAGGAGCCCGGCCCCCTAGTCCCCATGTGGGTACGGGCCTATAGCCAAGCAACTGATGAAACAAAAAACCATCAATTTTCAGTTTTTTTAAATGACAAGTTACATTTTCTCAGCACTAATAATTGAATGCTTTCCTTATATGAAAATAATTTTATTTTCATATTTTATTATTTTCGGATAACAAAAAACTTAATTTCATTTAAGTATGTTGTTTCGCTTTGTAACAATCTATTACTAAATGACAATTAGTCAACAAATATTTTGAAAATATTTTTTGTCCCCAAAACTAGTTAAATCCATTAAAGTATAGGACTAGTAAAAGGTCCACAATCAACTGCTAATGGTAATACGTTTTAACATAGTTTAATTTCAAAACAAATAATTGGGTTAAATCTGACCCCACGATAGTACTTATGCAGTATAAAAATAACGATATTAGTGAAGAGTTAATATGAATTATGTTAATAGGAAATTAAATTTAAAATAGTTTACTCTACATAATCTAATTTATGAAAAATAATGATAATAATAAAATAAAATAATGCAATAATAAATAGATGGTAATAAAAAAGTTTTATTTTTTTACGGTAATCCTGGATTCTCTCGTGTTGAACAACATGGCTTTCCTCAATGCTGCCTCCAGAAGGGCGATAAATACGTATTAGAAAGCACTCCAGCTCACATTTTTGGTTAGCGAATCACATATAGAAAAATGTCTCAAATTTATTTTTCATACCTGCGCCACTCCCCATCAAAAATTCCTGGATCTGTCCCCGATATCGGTTGTTGACAATAAACTGATAATAGTCATAGCGTACCTTTTGAAATGTTTTCAAACGCTCATTGCATAAGGAATAGTTATCCGTATTCTTTCTTTCCTTTTTCTTTTCTTTTCATTTTTTTCGTCCTTGCGCTCTTTTACTGTGCTGGAAAGGGACTCCAACTATGAGCAGTGTTTCGCCAGGGCGCTTTAAATTAATAAGTTAAAGCGCTTTGATTTGGCACCCGCTATGTAGAACAGCGAGCAGCTCTGAAGTTGAATGTTTTCAAGACAAAGGCCACCGTCGCATTTTGATAAGTACACTGTCGCGTGACACCCTTAGGGAGTGAGTATGCCACAGCAATTGCACTGAGTGTTTCCGTATGATACTGAGATATTTCGTTGGCAAGGAAAATAGTTTTGGAAGGAACCAAAGACGACTGTATATAAAAACGTTAAAAAGGTAAAAGACCTGCAAGACTTACATGTCGGGCTTTACTTTGATGAATAAGGACAACTACAGTACATGTTGTGGCACGAAAGTTGTAGTCTGCGTATCTGCTATGCGACGTTGCCAAGTGACGCCTAATATTTGGTGCGATCAGGAAAAGGCAAAAAAGGAAATGAAATCTTTAAAAAATGAAATCTTTGAGTTTTACGTCCCACGGTTATGCCGGTTAGGCTAAAGGAGACGGTGATAATGAGAAATGAGTGAAAATGGTGGAATGAAGAAATGAATGGAGGAAACAGGAGAACCCAGAGAAAACCAACGAGCACGGTGTTTGTCCACCACAAAGTCCACACGGCGCAAGCTGGGATCGAACCAGGGATCCCAAGCACCGGAGGTGAACGCTCTACCACTGAGCCACCGCGCCCCCAATCAGGAAAAGGAATCACAGACCAGTGTTGGGCAAAATCAATTGAAATCAATTGCAATTGATCAATCAATTAGAAGTAATTGCTCTGAAAATTAATTGCAATTGATTTCAATTGCTAATGATTTCAATTTATTGACAAATAATTTCAATTGCAATTGAATTCAATCATAAAATTTGCAATTAAATTTTCGTCAATTGTTAATTGTTAATTGGTCACCAGGCAATTGAAACTTTTTAATTGTTAATTTTCAATTGCAAAGGGTGCAATTGAAACATTTAACTGTTAATTGCAATTGACAATTGAAATTTGTTTTGTTAATTGTAATTGTTAATTGCAATTGAATTCAGCAATTAAAACTGAAGTTAAAAAGATGTGTGTATATTGTGTTGTCCACTTGTTCCTGTTTTACATATTTCAAATAAGGTACTTATAAGAAATGCTCTATAACTACCATCCCTTAACTAGAACTCCGGGAAGAAAGCCGTGAAACTAAGAATTTTTAAAAATATATTATGTTTATGGCTCTATCCCCCTCGAAAGAACTCTATATGCCCGTCATGCATACAATAGGAATGGGCACGAGCGAGATCGAGCGAGTTTTCTTTAAAACTCGACTTGACTCGAAGCAGTCGAAGCTGAACTCGGCTCGAAACATTTCCCCCAACTCGACTCGAATTCAGATCGAGTTTCCAGTCGAGTCGAGCCAATTCGAGCTAAATCCTTTGTGTAGTTCCAAGTACTACTATCTTCAAGTATCCTACATAGACAATATAACTATCAATGATACTACTAGTACTACTATAACTCATTATTATTATAACACCGTGTACCTGTATAAACATGGAATATAGGCAGCTTTTATCTCAATACTAAAAATTAGTTGACTGTCGATCTCGGTCGTCAAGAAATCTTCAGGAGGCAAGGACATCGGTCACGAGGTTCTAGGTTTGAGTTCAGGATGAGCAAGTTCTCGGACTCGAGCCGAAAATTGTTAAAAGTTATAGGACTCCAGTCAAAAATGTTCAAATTGCTCGACCCGAGTTTAGAGTTGTCAACGACTCAAGCGGCTCGCTCACAGCTCATTCACTTATCGAGCCAAACCGAGAAGTGAGCCGAGCCAACAGATCATCCAACCGAGCCAGCTCGAGGCGATGGCTCACACAAGTCGAACCGAACCGAGCTGATTGTTTAACCCAACCGAGCCGGTTCGAACCATCAGCTCATTTAAACTGACTCGAACCCAGCCTATGGACTCGTTTCAACCGAGCCGAGTCGATGACTCGTTTCTACCGAGCCGGTTCAAGCCATTGGCTCAATTGAGCCCAGTCGATGGGTCATCCCAACCAAGCCAGTTCAAGCTGTACGCTCAGTTGAACCGAGCCGAGCCGGTTGACATCACTATCCCGGTTGGGCTTCTACTTTGGCTAAAAAATTGGACCGTGCAGTTCTCAGCCTTGATGGTAAGAACTACCAAAATATTAAATGAAATCTTTAGTTTTACGTCCCACGCTTATGCCGGTTAGGCTAAAGGAGACGTTGATGATGGGAAATGAATGAAATAATGTAATGAAGAAAGTGGTAGGAAAGGGGAGAACCCCGAGAAAACCCGCGAGCACGGTGTTTGTCCACCACAAACTCCACACGGCGCGAGCTGGGATCGAACCAGGGACCTCAAGTACCAGAGGTGAACGCTGAGCCACCGCGCCCCCTGGTAAGAACTACAGTATATACTTAGGTCTATATTGGTGCTCACCGCGTCATTAACTTGTTCCGCGACCAACGAATTTCGAGGTATTTTGTTTTGCATCTTTTGTGCGAGTTTTGTGTCGCTTTATGCGCTTATTCCCACATTTTGTGCATCACCGGTAGTGGGTCAAAATGGGCATACAAATATGGCGGAACAAGTTATTGCTGTTCTGCCACAAATGAATTTCGAGTTCGTTTCCTTCACATCGTTTTGTGCCGTTTTGTGCGTCTACTTCCACGTTTTGTGCGTCATGGGAAGTGGGTTAAAATGAGTCCCCGTATTTTCACGTTTTCTGCGTCACAGCAAGTGGGTCAAAATGGGCTTCCAAGATGGGACGAAAATGATCAAGGGTTCCGCCACTATCGAAATTCGAGTTCGTTAATTTTACATCGCGTAACCTTTTGTGCGTCTATTTCCACGTTTTGTACGTCACTGGAAGACGGTCAAAATTTGCCTCAAAGGTGGGACGAAAATGACCCACTGCTCCGCCACTACCGAATTTCGAGGTCCTTCCTTTCGCATCGACTACTGAATTTTCGTGCCGTTTCGTGCTCCTATTTCCACGTTTTGTGCGTCAACGGAAGTGGGTCAAAATCGGCTTCCAAGATGGGACGAAAATGATCAAGAGTTTCGCCACTATCGAATTTCGAGGCCGTTAATTTCACATCGCGTACCCTTTTGTGCGCCTATTTCGACGTTTTGTGCGTCACTGGAAGACGGGCAAAATGGGCCTCGAAGGTGAGATAAAAATGACCCACTGCTCCGCCACTACCGAATTTCGTGGTCCTTCCTTTCACATCGACTAGTGAATGTTTCGTGCCGTTTTGTGCCCTTATTGCCACGTTTTGCGCGTCACCAGAAGTGTATCAAAATGGGCCTCCAAAGTGTGACAAAAATGACCCACTGTTCCGACACTATCGAATTTCTAGATCGTTACTTTCGCATCGTTTAGTGTCTTTTTTGAAAGCTTTTTGCGCCTATTTCTCGTCTTGTGCATCACCCGAGGTGAGTTAAACGGGCCTTTAAAGTGGGAGTTAAATGGCTCATTGTTCCGCCACTATCGAATTTCGGGGTTGGTTCTTTCGCATCTTTTAGTGCCTGTTTTGTACGTTTTGTGCGTCGCCGGAAGTAGGTCAAAATGGACCTACGAATATAATGAAATAAGTTAATGTTGTTCCGCTACAAACGAATTTGGAGAACATTTCCTTCAAATTGTTTAATGTGTATTTTGTACCGTTCTGTTCGCCTACTTCCACGTTTTGAGCATCACCAGAAATGCGTCAAAATGGTCCATCAAGGTGTGAGGAAATAGAGCCATTGTTCCGCCACTATAGAATTTGGAGGTCGTTTCTTTCGCATCGTATAGTCCCTGATTTGTACCGTTTTGTGCTCCTGTTTCCACTTTAGTGCGACAACGAAAATGGGTCAAAATGGTCTACAAGTATAGCGGAATAACTTAATGCTTTTCCGTCACCATCGAATGTCGATGTCGTTTCCTTCACATTTTTATGCATGATTTGTGTCGCTTTGTCCATCAGTGCAAGTGGGCCAAAATGGACCTTGAAAGTGGAATGAATATGTCTTTTTTTGCCATATTTGTAGGTCGTCTTTGACCCACTTTCGTTGGCGCACAAAACGTGAAAATATGCGCAGAATCGGTAAATGCATGCACTAAACAATGCGAAAAAAGCGACCTCGAAATTCGATCTTGGTGGGAGAGTGGGTCATTTTTCTTCCCACATTGAATGCCCATTTTGACATACTACGATTGATTTACAAAACGTGGACATAGGCTTACAAAACGGCAGAAAACACGCACAAGACGATGTGAAGGAAATGACCCCGAAATCGTTCCTGACGGAACAGCATTAACTTGTTCCGCCATATTTGTAGGATAACATTGAGCCATTTCCGGTGACGCAGAAAACGAGGAAATAGGCGCACAAAGCGACACAAAAATGGAAATTTAGCTTAATTACATGGAAATTTTAAGTTAGTAAGCTTAATTATATGGATAATGTTATACATTTTTCATTTACGTTGGTCTACTTTACGTTGATTTGGAACTTATAAAATTTTATTCTTTTTTACACTGAAAAGTATCTATAATTCAACAAGGAAATAATTATGTATTATAATTATAATAATTATCTATATAATTGAATTCATTGTAATTTGGTTCATAAAAAACACTTTACCATTTCGTACTAGCTGTTATGCCCGTTCTTCGCACGGATCAGATAAAATATCAATGTAAACAAACTGAACAACGGGAGAACAATTAAGAAACATTTCTAAAATTGGACATATTTTGTGTATCCAACAACGTACATGTGTTTTCATTGGGAAGACCGATGGGGGCTGAATTGAACGTAAACACTATCGGCGGTGTCACTATACATCTGAGCAACCCCGATAAATATGGATTCGACACAAATATTGGTCATTTACTGCTACTTTTACATGTCCCGGTGAACGCCCCCTCAGACCCCCTTGGTTCGAGTTGGGAAAAAACCCTCTGGCCCCCAATCAATACCGCGAAAACTATGAATGTGACACTAACATCTGCCACTTTCTAATACTTTTTACATATCCCGGTAAAAGCCCCTATGATCATCTGGTTCCAATTTTGAAAAAAATAACGCCTCTGGTCCGCAGTCGATGGGGGCTGTATTTAGAAGTCAACGCCTGTGGAAGTATCACCATTCATCTCAGCGACAGCGAAAACTATGGATTTGACATTAATATCGGTAATTTTCCATTATTTTCACAAGTCTCGTAATCCCCACCCCCGGTGACTCCCGGCCCGCATACAATGGTGGCTAAATTTGAAAAATTCGCTAATGAAAGTATCACCATTGATCTCAGCGGCCGCGAAAACTACGGATTTGACATCGGTCATTGTGGATTATTTTTACTTGTCTCGTGATCCCCTTTATAATGCCCCCGTTCCTTAGCTGATGGGGGCTAAATGTAAAAGTAAACGCGATTTTAAGTTTCACCATTGAGCCCAGCGACCCCGAAAACTATGGATTTGACATTCGGTCATTTTCGATTATTTTTACATGTCTCAAAATTCCCCCCTCTGGTGACCCAAGGCCCGCATACAACGGTGGATGAATTTGACTCATCGGTAATGGCAGTGTCACCATTGATATCAGCAACCGCGAAAACTATGGATTTGACACTAATATCGGTCATTTTGGATTACTTTTACGTTTCGGTATCCCCCCCCGCCGTTGACTCAAGGCCCGTAGCTGAATAGGGAGAATTTGGAAGTTAATGCGATCGGAGTTTCACAATTTATCTCAGCGACCGCGAAAACTATGAAATCGACACTGATATCGGTCATTTTTAGTACTTTTACATGTCCCGGTAGACGCCCCCCTGAGACTCCCTGGTTCGAATTTTGTCAAAAACGCTTTGCCTTGGTGTGGGACCTGGACCAAGGTATCTTTGATCAAAATTTGGTAACTCTCGGCCGTCAACTTGTCTGGTCCCCAGACCGGTCCCGGTAAACGTCCCCCTGAGATCCCCTAGTTCGAAATTAGAATAAAAGCTCTTCGTCTTGATCTGGGGCCCTAGACCAAGCTACCCGTGACCAAATTTTGAAAAGTTTCGGTCCACTCGTCTGGTCCCTTTTGACGCGGATACTTTTTCACTCGGACCTATTTTACGTGGGGCACTTTCGACTCAAACCCTATTGACGCGGGGCCATTTTGACACCGCATGTACAAAATTCAAAACGTATTTCCCATAAGTTGTACCTACAACATAAATTAATTTTATGGAAGCACACAGAGTCGAGATGGGTGGGACCGATGCCCCTGTTAAACAGTTCTTAAACTGTAATGTTATTTTATTGACACAACACGTCTATTGTATAAAAATGACAAGAATCTTATCATCACGCCAAGGGAAAACAGTTCAACCGTTTAAAATTATTTTTTTATATAGTTATTAACACCTACTTCGAATTCAGTTTTTATCATGATACTTTGATTTGATTCAGGTCAGTATCCACGGGGGGCACGGGGGCCGGGCCACTTCTAAATTTTTATTATCCCCTAAAATTTTCATGGTAGGCTTGCAAATGACCTATAATATGGTGATGAACTATAATATGGTTGGATCGCCCTCCCTGACATCCACCGAGCCCCCCTACATTTTGGGGCTGGCTACTTGCCTGATTTGATTTGGTTTTTAGTCTAGCGTTCTTTTCAGTAGCGAGGCACTGTAGCTCAGTGGTAAAGCTTACCTCTGGTGCGTGGGGTCCTTGGTTTGCTCCCCGGCCAAGTAAGTTCGTAGTGGACATCATGTCGGTGAGTTTTCTCAAGTACTCCGTCTCCTCCCACTTTCTCATTCCACCAATTCTTTCATCATAATTCAGTTGCTTTAATCATCGTCTTCCTTAGCCTAGAGGGCTTAATCGTTTGCCATTAAACTAAAATATTTCATTTTATTTCAGCAGCAAGGCTATATGAGATGTGGACCTACTGAAAACGTGGAACCCGAACCACATGAGCTCCCACCGGGAATCGAACGCCGGATTTCCCACGCCAAAGGCGCGTACGCCAAGCGCTTAGCCACTGGGGAACTCGTTATTTTGATTAAAATGTGTATTCTAAGGGGGATGTGGTCGCCAACATTTTTAGGAAAGATTTAGTTTCTCACGATGTTGCAATAAAATTATAATATTTTTGGCATTGAATTTAAAGTTGTAACACTTTTGCAGTAATTCTAAAATTGTATTACTATAGCATTGATTCTACAGTTGTAATATTTTGCATTCCGTATTTTGATTCGTTTAGGCTGTAATTTGCAAATAGTTTTTTTTTTTTTTTTTTTTTGCATTTGTGATGTATTTTTACACTTATTAATATTAATTTTATTTAGTCTAGTGTGTATGTTTATTTTGTATCTGAATTGCAGTTTTGTGTGTTACATCTGTTGATTGTAATTTGCATTAGTTTAAAAGTGTATTTTCCTGTGACTTTTTAAAGTTAAATTGCTTAATAGCAGTATGTTTGTAATCTAAAATTAGAGTTATACCTTTTAAATTCATTTTATCTAATGCATTTAGTCTGATAATACAATTTCAGTTTTTAACTTCCCCCTTAACCCCGTTATAAAAATATAAGTGAGTCACTGAGTCGTTCAAATGAATCGATTCATTTTAGTGAGCAAACTATTGAGCGGCGATCTCAGAGGTGAATCGGTTTGCCCCAAGGTGACCAGAACTTTTACTTTCAAAAACGGGACGCATACGAATCGGCGACGGAGGGGGGAAGGGGGAGTTCCACATTCCATTTTGGGACTCAGCAGTATTTTCAATTTACAAAATATACAAGTAAGAATGATAACATAGCGTTTCCAACTTAATTACAACCAACAATAAATACTTTTAACTACTTGAACACTCAGAATTCCAAACTCAATTTCCACTTGAACCACAGAACACTCAATTCCCATTTCAACATTTAGAAGTTCTACGCACGGCTGAACCTTCCCAATGAGTGTCGGTACGGAAGAGCATAGAATTTGCATTGATCATTTATATTTTGAATAATAATTACGGGACACCTGGGTCAATTTTGCTTAAAAACGGTACATTTAGGAGTCCCGTTTGAGATTCAGAGAAAAACATGACAACGGTTGAAAATAAGGGAATGTCCCGGCTAAAACGGGACGTCTGGTCACCTTGGTTTGCCCATCACTAATATTCACGACTCACTTCAGCGCATTAAACCCAATCGAGTAAGTTATGATTTCGTCAACAATAGAGTCAGGTTTTCGACTAACGTATAATTATTGTGAGATAAAAATTGTAGATGTTTTCGAGCGACTTTATTTTTCTTAGGGAAGCGCAGTTACGTGTTCTCAAAAGTACTAAGATGCAGGCAGGCTCGTGCTGGGATATAATGAGGGTGGGGGACAAGTCTACTAAAAGGGCGCCCATACAAACGGAAATTATAAACTATTACAATAGAATATGTGTTGGAGCTCTGGATCAATAAACAGGTCCTATTTACAGCATCAGCACTATTGGCATACGAAACGGCCACTACCCAAGCGGCACACCGACGTCGAAAAGACGTGTTTTTTTTTTTTGGTGTAAAACACCGTAAAATACACCGAACATGACGTGATTTACACGTCTTTTCCCACGTTGAAATGTCCAGGAATATGACGTGATTTTTACGACGTCTTTTACACGTCATAGAATATGACGTGATTTTTATGACGTCTTTTACACGTCATAGAAATGACGTGTAAATCGCGTCATTTCTTTGTGATTTCCACGTGTAAATTACGTCTTTTTCACACCCTTCATGTGAATTGGGGAGGGGGGCGTTCTCGAAATGAGGCGGCGTGGAGCAAAGGGGTGTAAGTGATATTTTCAATAAAGTTTGAATGTCTCAAAAATGGATTCTGCACAGCTAAATATACAAACTGGATGGTGAAGCTCGTCGCAGTCCAATAGAAAGTCTATCCATGAATGGTCTACGCCGAACTTCATTATGCAGTTTGTATATTTTGCAATGCATAATCCATTTTAGAGACATACATACTCTATTGAAAATGTCACTTACACCCCTTTGCTTGTCGCTACCTCAAATGTCATGGAAGTCTAACAGGATTGTTCAGTTCCAAATGTCAAAACCGTTAGAAATTGATGTGCATTCGCAGTTTTGATATTAGGAATTTCAATCCATGTACTACCTCGATTATTCGCCACACTTTTGAGGCTATTTATCAGCCCCTATTCAACCGTTTTGCACCAAAGTTAGGGGTTAGGCTACTAGGGCTACCTAGTTTTGGCCCCGTAAATTTTGAAATAGATCGGTTGAATAGTGGTTGAAACAAATAACCCTGAAACTGTGTCGAATAATCGAGATCCTACTATACATAGATTGAGATTCCTAATGTCAACACTGGATACACATCAATTTATGATTATTTGGACATATGGAACTGAATAATAATAATAATAATAATAATAATAATAATAATAATAATAATAATAATAATAATAATAATAATAATATCTACTCTAAAGCACACAGCTTACAAGACATTTTTTTTAAAAAATGATAAAAAAGAAAAAAAATCATACTCTTTCTTTTTTCTTAACTGCGTTTTTTTTTCTTTGTTTTACTTGACAGTTCTGAACTGATCTCTGGCCGCAACACTTTTCTTGGGTAAAAAAAAAGTCTACGAATAACAACTGGACAACGATTATTATAAGTAAAAACAATAATGAAAATAAATTTATCCTTGTGGCTGCTGCTTGATTTTTCACCATTGTGTTGTAATTTGCATAATAATTTACAAGCTCCTATACCAGATAAGTAAGACCACTGGGTTATTGTAATAAATAACAGATCAGGATAGACCCTAAGAACCCTAGATCTTGCCATACCGAAATACATCACCACCCTCTCTCGGAAGCACACATTGGGGAACGTCAAAGTATTGTGGTCTATTTGATTGGTTTGTACCAAGAATTTGGAAATTTCGCTTCTCCGAAGGTTCGTATTATCTATGGATTGGGGATTTCCATATCAAATTGACCACCTCTAGTGTTGTTGATTTATATTTTTTTAGTATTTGGATAGTAACCTATTGAAGAGTACATATTCGCCTCTTAATGTGTGGTATATTTACCTACACATTAAGAAGCGAATATACAATAGCTGTCAAGGAATAATTATATACGTAGTGCTACAGGAAAGAAACGGCAGCGCTTGCTCCACGAAAGAATAAATTTAAAGCCATACATTAAAAAGAAAACCGAGACGCATTGGATCGACTTGAAAAACATAAAAAAAAAGCCCTCGAATGTAAGACTCACCCTTGGCGAAAAAAAAGCCCTACATAACTTTTAAGACTGAGAAAAGACGAATAAACATGGTAAAAACAAAGAATGAAATGGAAAAATAAAGGAACATTGTACTTACAGTCATAAGAAAATGAAATGAAATGAAATCTTTGAGTTTTACGCCCCACACTTATACCGGTTAGGCTAAAGGAGACGGTGATAATGAAAAATGAATGAAATGGTGGAATGAAGAAAGTGGGAGGAAACGGGAGAACCCCGAGAAAACACACGCACACAGTGTTTGTCCACTACAAAGTTCACTTGGCGGGGGCTGGGATCGAACCCGGAACCCCAAGCACCAGATGTGAATGCTCTACCACTGAGCCACCGCGGCCCTTAGTACGAAGAAGAATCCACTCATTTCGTCACTGGAATTTATTCATGTGCATTTACTAGTACCTTCTTCTTAATGAAATTACGGTACAACACGTGCTTCCATAAATTTTATAGCTATCCATTATTACGCTAGTATGCGCACACATACACACAAAAACAACCACCCACATCCAACACACACTCACATACACAAGAATAATGGGTTTTATTGACAGTGCAAAATTTAGGACTAAACTTTTATAACTCCAATTTAAGACACCTTTATTTTGGAGGTGAAAAATGGAAAAAGAAAGTACATTTTAAAATTAATTAATCTCTCAGGGATGAAAGCGAAAACACACAACCAGTAATTTGAATTCTACATTTATTAGTTATATGTACAATGTGCACGTTTTGTGGTATAAAATAATATTCATACTATTTGTAATGCAACAAGAAACACTGATTGTCTATATTATTTGTAATACAAACAAGAAATATGTAGACAATGCAAATCTGTTGGTTATAATCTAAAACTTACAGAGATCTTTTAATAATATAAAATAAAAAGAATTAAATTTTCCTATAAATTTCGTATGAAGGAAAACACCTTTCATAGTTATTGAAAGTACAGAAATGCAGCATCATATCAAAAAAGCCTCACGTGCTTAAGTAGGTTAAAAATGGGGACTGCGGTAAGTATCCCACTTCTTCATCTATTATACCAGTAGCAGTTTCTTCCATCTTTTAGTTTTCGAAAGAGATGCCTTTACGTTGATTTCCAAACAAAGCGAGGAGGAACAGGTCAACATGTTTCAAGCATGCCGAATACTTTTCATCCTCAAACAACAAGGCAGATGGAAGTGAATATCTTTCTACTAACGTTTTGAAGATTTGTGGCATTTGTTCATTTGAAGATCTTTATTTTTACTCACGAATGATAAGTGTCTTTAAGGCTAGTTTGCACAACGTGAGCTTTGCTCTTTTTTCCGCGGGAGTTAAATTTCATCGCCAGCTCTTTGGAAACCAAGCATCACAGAAAGGTCCCTTTTCCTCCCAACGATGACAGATAGGTACACTGAAACAGAAAAAAAATCATGAACAATCATAGTGCAATTTTTCAGGTGGGGAGAATATTTTAAAAAATAATTACAATACGTCATGTGTAACTACAATCAATACGCAATAAAACGATTAGTTACTGCACTCGCTTGCATGAAGTCCCACTTTTAACGGCCTTCCATACAGCGAAATTAAACTACCATTAATTTTAGTTATTCTGTAATAGCTTAACTTTTGATTTTATTGCAGCTGTTAAGTCTGATTGTTCAGAAGGATCAAACAAGTTGAGGGATATAAGACTTTGTATATACAGATACATGACAAATAATTCTGAAACACTCATAGAAGGCTACATTACGTATGTGCTCACAATATAAAATGCCACTCCAAGACCAACTTTAGGATGTGAGCTAAAAGTGACGATCAAGTATATTGATACGATATTACAACTGATGCAAAAAAAAACTTTGAGATTTACGTCCTACAGTTATGTCGGTTAGGCTAAAGGAGACGGTGATGATGAAGACTGAATGAAATGGTGGAATGAAGAAAGTGGGAGAACCTCGAGTAAACCCACGCACACTGTGTTTGTCCACCACAAAGTTCATTTGCGGGGACTGGGATCATAAGTGATGCAGACTGATGCAGTAAGAATAGTTTTTATGGTATGAAACAAAGAACTTTCTAATAATAAAATAATATAGCTACTCATTTATCAAAC
The DNA here is from genome assembly GCF_964235325.1 of Thermobia domestica. Lineage (NCBI taxonomy): Eukaryota > Metazoa > Arthropoda > Insecta > Zygentoma > Lepismatidae > Thermobia > Thermobia domestica. Next base: position 231,563,023 of record NC_137456.1, read on the forward strand.
ACAACTAGACAACGATAGAAATTACATGTATTATCTTTCACTACTGCTATGTAACCCCCAAAATGAAGTCAAAATTCCGCATTCACATATCGTGACAGAACTGCGCTATCGGATGCTGCAATCTGACAAGCTGCACACAGGTGGAACTAACCAGTAAAGGTATCCTTCTACTGTCATAAGAAATTTCATCCTGATTGGATACGATTTAGTAAGTTAAATTTATGATGCAAGACGAAACATATATTAGCATTTCAAAATATGACAAAAAATAAAGTGAAAATTACAAACAAAATGGTGTATAACTTATGTATTCCGAAAAATAAAAAAATTGTGAGCAAACGCCCCTCACTTGTTACTGGAGTATTTTTTAAAAAATAAGACTTCTAGAACCAGAATTCTGTCACAAGCAGTAGGGTGAAAATCGTCACATTATTTGTTCTGAGCAGGGTTAGAAGTTGCGGCAGTTATTATTATTATTATTATTATTATTATTAATAATAAAAATAAAACTTCTCTTTGCTGAAAGTTATATTTTACCCCTCTGTTGAGAAAAAATATTTTCGGGAGGAGTACTTTCACCCATTCAAAAAAAAAAAAAAAAAAAGCGCGAACACTATAACATGTGATACATTCCATATTAAAGCTTTGCTTATATATAAATACTCAAGTCAAATAAAATAATTGCTGAAGGAATAAAAATTAATAAACAAGGAAATCTTTAAAAATCTAAAATAATAAATAAATAAATAAATAAATAAATAGAGTGCATCTGAAGAAGCAAGGGTAGTTGCTGAAACAGTTACATTTAAATAAAATTGGCGCAGCTGTGGCTCGGTGATAGAGCGTTCACCTCTGGTGCTTGGGGCCAACGGTTCGATCCCAGCTCACTTCAAGCGGCTTTTCTTGGAGTTCTCAAATTTTTTACCACATTCTTCATTCCACCATTTAATTCACTTCTCATCATCACCGACTCCCTTAGCCTCAGTGCCTGATCGTGGAACGTTAAATTGAATATTTCATTTACATAAAAGTATTGCCTTGTTCAACAATTATTTTATTTTAGTTAAGTACTAATAAAATATTACTACTTTCTTCCTTTTCTTCTTACTCGGCATTTTCTTACATGGGTATTATAAAATAACATATCAAAAACTTACCTGTCGCAACTTTGGTATGTATATCATCCTCCACAGTGATATTTCTAGAGCAGCTCGACGAGCAGAAAGGGGTCAGGGTAACGGCTTCAAGTTCAGTTAAGAAAGATTCCGTGCTAGGTGGTCTGCTGTTGATCAATTCATCATTTGCAGGAGCATTGGCCACACGCTCTGGAAAGTGGGAGTACATGCAAGGCTTATTTTGGCAAATAACATGTATTTACACCTAGGCTTATTACTAGGCTTCGGATTTTTGCATATTTGCATGTTTTTTTCCTGATGTGATATTGATATGCTCTTTAAACAGAAATTCATTTCAGCTGTTTTGGGGTAAAATAGCAGAGTTTTATAGTGCATATATTTGCATATTTCGGAGGTTAGTGCATGTTTATGTCGTTACTGCATATAAATGCATATCTAAAGGAACGACCAAATTGATAATTTTTAACGTCCAACAACTTTCCTCATAAATAAAATTTCAAGTTTCTAATATAAATGCACTCATTATCTTGAAATAATTTATTGTTGTCGGTTTAGATTATCTACCAAAGTCATGTGAAAGGATAATAAGAAAGAGTTGAGTGATTCATGACTGTCACCTTTTTGGAAGAAGATATAGGCCTAAATACCGGTGTCAAATCACCTACAACAAAATTTCCACGTTACCCATCCCGGAAGTGAAAGTTGCTACTGTTGTGTGTGTGTTTGGGGGGGGGGGATTTGAAATTGTGTGGTCCTGTGGCAGTATAAGAATTCCAAAATAAAAATCTAGGGCCATTTGGTTGTAGTGCGACATCTTCAAATTTGAATTTAACTAGCTCAGAATCTTATCCAATTTTTTGCCCATTTTTGTCCATCCAAGAAAAAAATTGTACCATTCAAATAAACAAAAGAGGGCTATTTCAAAATTTCGGCCACTTCGATCACCTGTGGTGCGACATCTTCAAATTCGAATTTTAATCAGCTCAGAATTGTGTCGAATTTTTGAATATTTTTACTATCAAGAATAAATTCTGTACCACCAAAATTAACAAAGGAGGGTCATTTAAAAATTTAGCCACTTGGATCACCTGTAGTGAGACATTTTCAAATTTGAATTTCAACTATCTTGGTTTTACAAAAATTTACAAAAATAGGAAAAATTCTAATCTAGTTGGAATTCGAATTTAAAGATGTCACATTACTGGTGATCGAAATGACAAAAATTTTGAAATAGCTCTCCTTTGTTAATTTGAATGGTACATTTTTTATGGTACAAAAATGTAGGGAAATTGGACAAAGTTCTGAGCTAATTAAAATTCGAATTTGAAGATGTCGCACTACAGGTGATCTATGTGGCCAAATTTTGAAATCACCCTCCGTCGTTTATTTGAATGGCATAAAAGTTTTTCTTGGTTGGACAAAAATGGACAGAAATTGGACAAAAATCTGAGCTAGTTAAAATTCGAATTTGAAGATGTCGCACTATGAGTGATAGAAGTGGCCGAAATTTCGAAATGGCCGACGCTCGTTTATTTGAATGGTACCAATTTTTTTCGTAGGTGGATAAAAATGGACAAAAAAATTGGACAAAATTCTCAGTTAATTAAAATTCGAATTTGAAGATGTGGCACAATGAGTGATAGAAGTGGCCAGAATTTTAAAATGGCCCTCCCTCGTTTATTTGAAAGGCACAATTTTTTCTTGGTCTACAAAAATTGCACAAAATTCTGAGCCAGTTAAAATTCCAATTTGAAGATGTCACACTACAGGTGATCGAAGTGGCCGAAATTTTGAAATGGCCGACGCTCGTTTATTTGAATGGTACAATTTTTTTGTTCTTGAGTGGAGAAAAATGGACAAAATTCTGAGCTAGTTAAAATTCCAATTTGAAGATGTCACACTACAGGTGATCGAAGTGGCCGAAATTTTGAAATGGCCGACGCTCGTTTATTTGAATGGTACAATTTTTTTGTTCTTGGGTGGAGAAAAATGGACAAAATTCTGAGCTAGTTAAAATTCAAATTTGAAGATGCACTACAGGTGATCGAAGTGGTCGGAATTTTGAAATGACCCTTTTTTGTTAATTTGAGTTGAGTTGATTTTAAGTTTAACGTCCCTTTCAGCAACGAGGCTATATGAGACGGGACCTACTGATTAACGTGCAATCCGAATCACATGAGCTCCTGCCGGGAATCGAACCCGGGTCTCCCACGACAAAGGCGCATACGCTAACTGCTTAGCCACGAAGGAGCTTTCTTAGTTAATTTGAATCAGGGGCGGATCCAGGACGGACTTCTGGGGGGCGGTGGGTTGTAATACTGCTACTTAGAGCTACTTTTAACAGCTCCGAACTCTGGGATGTGTTTTATTTATATATAAAATAAGAACGTTTCCTCTTCTGGGGGGGCAAAAGCCCCGATCGCCCCCTGGATCCGCCCCTGATTTGAATGGTACAACTTTTTTCTTGGGTGAACAAAAATGGACAAAAATTGGACAAATATGTTACACTACAACCAAATAGACCCGAAAAATCTTCTGAAACAATGGTTTGAAGTTGAGGACGTTAACAATTCAAAAATGAAATATATTTTGCGAAGTGTATGCTAAACAAGTAACATTTTCAAAGTAAGTAAGCTTGTTTTCAGAAGAGGACATTTCTATTTTGTTCGGCAGCAAAAGCTCAAACTTCAGCAGTGCTCGATTGTTTGACCTTCTTATATTTTCATAACAGTTTCAAGTCTGGTAAGGAGTTTATACAACTATTAAACAAGCCAGATGTGGCCCCTTTCTTTCATATTCGACAGAGTTCATCCCAAAGAAACCGTTGAAAAATGTATTTCGGGGAGGAATGAACAACATTTTGAAAATGAGCTGTAAATTAATTAAAATATTTCCTTTACAAAATCTAAAACCTGTCGCAGCAATTACTTTCTGAGATAAGTTCCCAAGTTCTCCTTTAAGGAATTTATGAGAGTATTTAAATATAAGCTTGTGTTGCTTTGATACGCACCTCGGTCTCTCGAAACGAACTTTCCTACTAAGTCTTCTGTTATGTTTTCGATAACTTTACTTTCTTCCCATTCATACTCCATTTCTCGCTCAAAACACTTTATTCCATTTAAAGTATCAATATTATACATTGTAAATTATTGCTGTTTAATGGACAATGTTACGCCAGAAGAAAATATTCTAGGATTTACACATAATTGGATTACAAAAACTAAGTTCAAGTGGATTTATTTTCTTTTAAACAAGAACATAAGGTTTTTGAATACAGGCTTTTAATACAGTAAAACTGCCTTCAACAGGCTCCTTTTAAACGGAAATTTATTTTAAACGGAAATATTTCACGGTCCCATGAATTTAAAGGTTAAAAAAATGTTAAATTCTCTTGATTAGACGGAACATGTGTTGCGAACAACAGATTTTCAAATATATCTTTAAACGGAAATTTTCAAGTTCCGAAATGCAATGTTTAGAAAAATTTTAGACATTCTGTGAGAGGTTAGGTATATGAATACGTTATCTGTAAAGGTCTTCGTATTCTTGCTACCCTACTTACACATTTAACCTTTAGTACAAAGCTATGTAAGGCCCCAGATACCGTTCGACTTTTTGAACGAACTGCAATGTACATAGTAATTTCTAAATAACAATAACTCGTTCTTTAGCTGGTCTAGAGACATGAAACAAGGAGCACAATACAATAGATCAAAAGGGAGCCAAAAGTAGAGGGAGGAGCGCTGAAAAGGGCATAGTATCTACTTTCTGTCTTGGCCTTTGAAACCGTACGTAGTTTTTTTGTTTACTAAGTTTTATTCGTAGCATAAATAAATACTGTAATTGAATACGGTAGGCCTATGTACATTTTATTTTATCTCACTATGTCCACTATGTACCTTACTGATTTTTTAAGCATAGATCTTTCTTCGTTAGCTTTAAAGCCTTTAACGGAGATTTTTATGAGTCCTGCTCAATTTCGGTAGGCAGGTTTTACTATATGCTTATGCCAAAAATGTTTATTTACTTCTCTGAGTATATTTATTCTTTATTGACAGATACTTGGCGCATTCTTTTTATTTATAAATGTCTTTTTATTTAAGAGTTATATATATTTCAAGACGCTGTGAAAGCTTGCGGAGCTGAAAACATTAAAAGCAAACTTGCGTTTATCAATAATCATTTCAAAGATCATAACGGGATTAGAAGAGCGATGATCAGGACTTCGTAGTCCATTTAAAGTGTTTGATTCAATAACGACACAGACGCCACCAAGACCAACCGGACAAACATTTCTTCGAAACGCACAGTCAATAGACGCAAGAAATCCTGGCATAAAATTCTTGTCCAATGCAAGTACTGGTAAAGTGTTTCTGGGAACAACGACAGACGAATTTAAGATTTATCGGCAAGTAACATTGCTTCTTTGAAATACTGTCTCTTAACGCCCCGTGACACGGAAGGAACATTTTCGATGTACAGTAATGTTTTGACTGATAAATGCAGGTTTTTGTCAGAAAACACAGAAAACTACATAGTTGTGTGTTGTAGCATGAATGCATCATAGTTATGCACTAAGTATATGTAGTTAAAGTAATACAACATTTTTCTCTAAAGATAATAAAATTTTTCATTTAACTTTAGCTTTCGATTGGTGCATATTTACAATTTTTAGTGCATATTTGCATATTTTCAGTGCATATTTTCGTGATTTTTAGCGCATATTTGCATGCATATTTTGCCGTTTTTTAGTGCATATTGATCCGAAGTCTACTTATTACAACGACTAAATACATTTAACATGAAATGAAGCAGTTTAATTTCATGTAAACAGTAAAGTGGGTTTTTACTACATTTTGTATCATAAAAAAAGAGCTTATAGAAAGAAAAATGAGTTGGCAGGAAAATATCAACCATAAATTTCACATGCTTTCTGTTCTGGATATTTTCAGCGTAAAGGACGGTGTGAAGAAGAGTCCGAAACCGTCCCAACCTCGGTGCAGGAATGGCCACTTCTTAAATGGAAAGATACGTAAAATAAATATCGACAAACTTGTAGACAGATAGATTTTATGGATTATTGTCTGCTCGTTGTTAACAAGAAGCAGGGATCGGAAAATCTTTGAGTTTTACGTCCCACGGTTATGCCGATTAGGCTAAAGGAGACGGTGATGATGAGTAATGGATGAAATGGTGGAATGAAGAAAGTGGGAGGAAACTGGAGAACCCCGAGAAAACCCACGCACACGGTGTTTGTCCACCACAAAGTTCACTTGGCGGGGGCTGGGATCGAACCCGGGACCCCAAGCACCAGAGGTGAACGCTCTACCACTGAGCCACCGCGGCCCCATAAGAAGCAGGGATCGGATTTGAGAACGGAGTGAGAGCGTAAAATATCGCATCTTGAACACAAAGAACACAAATGACTACCTGCGTTTTCGAACGCGGACATTTTCTGACCAAAACACCAAGGCAAGTAATTTCTTGCTATGTATTGCTTCATTTAAATTCTGCAACGTGTAAAAAAAAAGTTTTTATCTTACATTTATAATACAAGCTTGAAAAAATCAAGAGCTTCAATTCTGGGGTAGGTTTTATTTTTTTTTAAAAATAAAAAATATCCTGCTCTGGTTCCGCCCCTGTTGTGTACACACCTTCCTTTTGGTGGCAGCAGATATGTAATCCCCGTAGCAATGAGGTATGTTTTTTTTTACTGATGGGGCTGCAGTGCCTCAGTGGTAGAGCGTTCACTTCTAGTGCGTGGGGTCCCTGATTCGATCCCAGCTCGTGCCAAGTGGGCTTTGTGGTGGACAAACACCATGTGCCTGAGTTTTCTCGACACACTCCCGTTTCCGCCCACTTTCTTCATACCACCATTTTTCGCATTTCATTATCACCATCTTCCTTAGGCTCGGTGCCTTTCCTGGGGTGTGAAACTAAATATTTAATTTCATTTCTTTTTAATGATGAGGAATTGGTGTTCCACCTGAAAGCAGGTTTTTGACCCAAAGAGACTTCCATTGTTAATGTGCGCATAAACATTAGGAGGATATTCCCTATGTCAAGAGCTCTCTTAAACACATCTGACTGGAACCACCACCAGCCCCCAACCACGGTCCCTTAATAAGACATTTGGTTTCCTTTGAATCGTTTCACGATTAGCAGTGGAAATCATAATAATATAGCCATGTAGAGGATGCTTAATTGAGCTGGAATATATTTTTTTGAACTTCAGTGGCAACATTGATAAGTATCCATCATCACATGCTGGCACTGGAGTAAGTACTGTAATCTAAAATGCGAGGGAGCTGTCTACTCAATTAATGAACAAAATATTCGAACAGTAAAAAACCCGTTACATTATTATGATTTCCACGCCGAATTCTGTAGCACACTTACGGTAGCCAAGTGTCTTGTGAGGATGTGTAGGTGCAGCAGGGCGATGGTTGCAGTTTGAGAGTGCTCTTAACTGGGGTAATATCCTCCCACTGATTATGTACATATACAATGGGGGCACTACTTTAGCAAACGGGTCTACCAAATATTCATCGATTTTGTGGATTTTTTCACTAGATTTAAGACAGTAGTGCTACAAAAGGCTAAACAAAACATAACTGAGTGAGCGAAGGGGATAGAACTTCCATAGGGCTCGTTGTTTCTAACTTTGAAGTCATACACGATTGACATTGCAACAATTGCCGAGGGTCATTTCCCAAAGGGGTTCACTCGAGCAGTCGGTTCTACCTAACAGAAAATTCATAGGTAACATACGATGTGAAACATTTTTTGTGAAGGAATAAAAGTGTGAATGTAAGTTATTAATGTCAGTACACAGCAAATTGAAATGAATTTTGGGCATTATTCCAGCAGAGGGTTCTATCAAATTTTGACATATTTCTTACAGTTTCATATCAGGTTAGAACAATGCATTTCTTTTAGCAGAGCATGAACTAAATCAGAAGCTCCATACTTCAGGCCTCAGTGCAAATACAGCGTGGACGTAAAGCGTAACAATTTCAGTGAATAAAACACGAATCAATTTATATCAGCTTCCCACTAAAAAGCAGGAATACTATATAACCGAGTCAGGGTAGGAGCACAGCAACAGGGTCCGAGCGGCAGCGATGGGATGCGTCCGTAGGGAGCAGGCGCGTCAGCGACGGGGAATATACGTCTAAAATAGAATAGTGGAAGACCACACTTACATATGCAATACTTTCACTGATCACTTAAAATTCATTTCAATATGCTGTACACTGACATTAATTACTTATATTCACACCCTCATTCCTTCACGAAAAATGTTTCTCATAATATTTTACCTATAAATTTTCCATTTGGTAGAACCGGCTGCTCGAGTGAAGCCGCATTTTGAGTGATAGTGAAATCATTGTAAGCGTAAGTGTGCTTTTCCATTATCCTTCTTTACGCGCATAGTCCCCGTCGCTGACGTGCCCTTTCCCTACGAACGCACCCCCTCTTTGCCGCTCGGGCCCTCTTGCTGTGCTTATGCACTGATTCCAATAGAATGCATTTGTGCTTTTTAGTGGGCACCTAGCAAAAGTTGTTTCGTGTTTCATGCACTGTACTTAATATGCCACGCGTCGGGAAGGTTCTAGAACACAAGTCCCCCCATATAGGTTAACAGCTAGATTGGTTCTTTTCTGTACCAAAGTTTAACATTTAATTCACATAGTATTGTTGAGCGAGCGTCAGCGACTGAAGGTGGGTTAGAGCCCCGCAGGGCACGTTGTTTTCTGTCTTTGTTACAATTAAGTGGGAAGGGGGACCTGTGTTCTAGAACCTTGCCCCATGCGTCTACTCTATATTTATACTAACCCCCGTGAAGTCAATCTGCAAGTAGTAATGGAGCTCCTCATTTAGTGCATATTCTGCTATAGGAAATACAATGCTCTAACCTAACCTGAAAATGTAAGAAATGTATCAAAATTTAGTAGAACCGTCTGTTCCAGTAATGCCTCCAAAAGCATACACTTACTGTCATCTCGTTGTTTGCTTGTATTTAGCAGTCTTTCGCCTTAGCAAATAGTACCACAATGCGTGCAGCTTTTATTATACGGCTTCATAGTATAAGTAGTAGTAGTAGGAACGGGTTAGAAGCCCCGCGGAGGTTGCTTGGTCCTGTTCTCGACATGAAATAGGCAAATTATAGACTTGTCCAATTCTTTTCGTACATTTTACAATCTATGGATCTGTATAGTAAAACTGCACAACAAAATGACATACTTTCCCATGCATACTCACTCCAATATACGGTTTATTGAGAATAAAAACACATACATTATCATTTTACTACCTTCACTATTAATATTTTATATAGTATTCTACCTAAAATATTTAATTTGATACAGGCGTCTGCAAATGTTCTCCTCGCCTCGTTCCTTCTACGGTATTTTAATACACTGTAATAAGAAACCGTAGGCAACGCTGTATGAGGAGCTAATTTTCACAATTATAATACTCAATCTGCTGAAGTTTACACAGAATGCACCTAGATAGGAATAGGATAGGAATTATACTTACTTGTCTTAAAGCTGACCTTTATCACAGGTGCCTTTAACAAAACACATTATTTATATTCACAGAGAATACCATCAAAACACGATTCCGCAAATGGCTCACGATTCCCAGCATGCACTGCTCAGACTGCAGTTACAGTACGGGGAAAGTCCGCGCTTTTTAGCACCTAAAAAAGACGTCTATTTTTGGTGATGTTCGATACGTGATTCTTTGTACCATTCTGGCACGTGATAAACACGTACAATTTAGGTCATGTTTGACACGTCATTTTTGTTACCATTTTCGTACGTGATAAAGACGTTCCAAATTTTCAAAAGACGTTATTTTGAATTCGAACCCCAAAAAAAGACGTGTTTATGACGTGACTGTGCTACTTGGGTAGAGGCCTAAGTTTAGATTACTTATTTCTAAATCTCAAAGATATCTAAATGCCTTTTCAAGCCTTCCAGTTATTGTTTATAGCACAGTATTTTGCCCTGTGAACGTAATCAAAAACGTATCACATAAAAAAAAATATATAAGCCGTCAAAACTTTGCCAGAAAACGTATAATAATAATAATAATAATAATAATAATAATAATAATAATAATAATAATAAACAAGAGAACAGGCCTTGTTATTCAAACAAACATAGGAAAACGTATAGGAATAACACTAAATAACTATAATCTATTACAATAGAACATGTGTTGGAACTCTGGACTGATAAATGGGTCCTATTTACAGCATCAGCACTATTGACAAGCGCAACGACCACTGAAGGCCTAAGTTCAATAACATAGCTTAATAAGCACAATGCACTATAAAACAAAAGTGTACACCACAAAAGACAAACATAGCACAGCAATTAAATAAATTCTAACCAAAAAATGTTCACTTAAGGCATTCCACCCATTTACACCCACATCATTTACACCGTTACTGCTCTTCACGGCACCTTCCTTATGATGTTTTTAAGCAGCAGTAGAAAAAAATCAGAATCAAAACATTAACAGATGCGCGATTTATTGTGACTTAAACCAAAACACACACAAACCTGAAACTTGTTTTCAAATATGTCACTTCTCAATCAAATCAGTTTTTGCTTTCTCTGTCACACCCTCTCAAACTTCATCAAAGCTTTATTTCTGATCAACATCTACCCACCCAACATTTGGGTATAATTAAATTCCATAAAAATATACTCAAATGCAAAATATACATTTTTAAAAAGTTTTCCGTCCAATTACCCCCTTCATCCAATTCTACCCTATATGAGATAGACAAAAAAGAAGAAACACTTTAGTTAATATGTTATTGCCATTCTTGATTAAGTTGGAACCCTTTATAAAACTACGGTAATGAAATTTCTTTCATCATGGTGGGAAAATTGCTGACTTTAATAATATCTAACAGTTAAAATAAGTCAAACTCTCGTTTTGTAACTGCTAAGGAAGTTTCTCCCGCACAAATATGAGAAATGATTGAATAGAAAAATGAGTATTAGTGACTGTCACCAACTTTGTTACGTAGTTTCCCAGTAAACGTGTTTTACTACTCTCAGAGGAGAAGCAACACACTATGAAGAAGCATGGTTATGTTAAGTCTATACTTGAATCTCGACAAAACTTACACTAAATAAGATCGATTGCCAAGATCTGCCAATACAATAGGTCCTGTTCGTCCATGACACAGAACGTCTATAAGTTTGGTTTAAGCTCTCACACCTATTTTTTGCTAATAATTTTAAAATATTTCTGCGTTTCAGATACTTAAATGGAGTTAAAATAACACAAAGAAACAAAAGAAACCATTGAAAAGATCTTTTTATTTACGTTTCACATTATGTTCTTTTCAATTGGCAAACAGATTGAAGAAGTGAATTTTTTTACTTATGGAAGTACTAGAAGCAATATTGTTCTTCAGGAAAATTTAGATGTACCAAACATTCTTTGCAATAAATATGGATCTTCTGAATGTATCTTGTCGTTTTTTATCTTAAGGCTTCGTATTATCATCACATACTGCAAAATTATTCGTTCAATCTTGAGAAATTTTGAAGTTTCGGACAACTTGTTAGCAAATAAAACGCTAAGAAACAACTAATTTTTGTTTTGCTTGCATATTTGAATGACTTAATTGAGTGTAGAGCACGTACGTTCTTATTAATTTCAATCATATTATCTACAGAATAACCTTACATGTGTTGTAGAAAACATCATTTGGACTACACTAATTTGCTGATAAAGAATCCAAATCGTTTCGTGAAATATTCAAATTGAAAAGACCAATTGGTTTTGTTTTAATCACATATCCTTTTGTGAGCAAAATATAATTCAATCGGTATATTACTTGACTTCTCAAACATATACCAGCAGCTAATGTTGCTCCTCTGTAATTAGAAAAGTTCTCCTCATGACGTCTATATTCTTGTCGTTTGTAACTCTATCATCACCTGAAATACAATAGGTGATATTGATAAAATTGACGATATACATATTTAATCCAACATAAGTAAGGATAATTAAATACAATAGAAGCGATATCCATTTGGATTATTGAAAGATATTACACATGCAATAGAGCATAAGCTAACATACAATTAGCTACATAAAAACATTAAATTTTCTCTAATCATTATTTTTGACAATTAATGATGCTGTCAGTGTAATGCTAATTAACATATACCAAGTCAAAGTTTTTCTATTTTTCTTCGTGATTTATGTTACATAGGGAGAAGTTGTAATGCAATCAGTTATGATAAATAGATGAACGTTTGTATAATCACATCTTGGAAACTTGTGGTCTCCCTTCTGTTCAGTAGGTTAATTAGCATACAGGTAATATAACTCATAAAAATATTATTTTATTTCTCACGTTTAAAATATGTTTGCACACAAGAGACATTATAGTGCAATAAATCAGAAAAAATTGAAAATGCTCTATTCTATTTTTTTTATGTTCAAAATAACCAAATTTTCTATATTCTGTTATTTTGAACTTTCTGACGATGCCTCTGACTCAGGGAGTTTTCTAACACCTAACTAAAAGTTATTCTATGAAGCTGAGCAATGTCCTATTAATCATTTTTTAGTGATGCACAGAGTACAGAAGAAAATAAAAATAATAAACATCCATTTGAGACACGTATACACTTCATGTGTGCACACTCAATGTTTTAGTTTGGAAGGAATTTGATTTAGATTGATTGCTGTTCCTTTAAATATTTTTAAATGTGTACTTTATTGTGTTTAGAATTTAATTAGTCAAATTGATATATCTACCCCTACATTAATGCTGCATTCGCCTCTTTCTTTATCCCTCACACCCAAATAGTTTCACTACAAAAGCACTCTGCATAATATTTTGGAACGCATCTCAATGAATGCGTTGTGAACATCAGCTTACACCTAATGTACTCTCTCAAATTTAATACAAACGTTAAATATATCTTGTCAGTAATAAATCTAAACAAATGTTAAGTATTCCTAGTGAGTAGTAAATCTAAACAAATCCATGCTTCTCAGGATCCTATGTTACAACAAAAAAAAAAAAGATTAAAGTTAATCGAACTTTATAAAATAACTCAAATATAAATTATTTAGTTGTTATTAATAGTGCTCGCGGTCGTGCATATTTTTCAATAACTTTGCTGAAGAAGGCATCTGAGTTAAGATATTCAATTAAAACTAAAAGTAAATACATCCGTACCTTGGGAGCCCAAGCAAACTGTGTGGGCAGGTCCCAACTCCTACAGAATCGGCGTCCATGAGCACTTAAATGAACAAATACATATATGAATTATAATTGCTGTTTATGCAACTTTTAACAAATGCATTCAACGAGTGTACAAACGATGAACGAAAGTCCAGGCTTTAGCAACTGAACAAAAAATCTAGTTCACTTGCAATGGTCAAAGTTCTTTAAGAGACAAGTATAGAATATATAATGTTAAGTAAACTTTTACAGTATGCTGGTATTCTATTATTTAACAATGTAAAACAATCAAAGTCATTTCATATTTTGTAAAAAAGAACATGGCAAATAAGGAAAGCTTCAAATCAGCTTACCTGGGTTTTTCCATCGTAACCATTTCTACCTTTCAAGATTACAATGATAAACTGTAGTGTCTACAGATGACAAGCTATTCAACGAGCAGTTACATCTTATCTATATTCAAGTATCAGATGTTCTCAACTAAAACATACTATTATGGATATAAAAATTAACAGGTTAAAGTCTTTGTCCATTATAATTGGACAGAAAGACAAAGGGTTAAAAGAATTGAGTTCGAAATATTTTGTCATATTTCCAAATAGATATTTAACATATCTTATGACTACAATTTGATAAAAAGAACTTTTTGATCATTGAGATTTAATTAGATCATACCTACGAATCTTATATAGGTGATGATTTGTCATTACATACTATAGCAACTCATAGAGACTCCATAATTTTTAACAGATACTGCATGTTACACGAAGGAAAAGAAAAAGTTTTCTGGAATACAGAGGATTTACAATTAAGAAAATATACTTACTCGTCAGTCAATAGTTTGGTCAATATTGAAGCGTAGATGTTTGTTTTCGAAGGTCTATATATTCGATGATACTGAGATGCTAATATCTCATGACCTTGCAGTATGGACGGACTTACATTTTTATGATAACGGACATCTAATTGGGGGAAAAAACGTGAAACGAGACGAAATTATATATCCTCTTACGACAGAATATTTGTTTTTGCGCATCACTACCAAAAGACCACGATTCAAGCATCTAACTTAGAAATAGAGATACAACATGTCGTTAGTTTATGGGTTGAGTGCTTGTCTTTAAAAGTAGGCTTAATAGCAGACATTTTCGCTTTAGTGGTTTTTCGTGACTGTCTCATTTAGGTATGAACTTACTTTTACGTAATGGATTCAACAATTAAAAGAAAACCTCCTTGCAACAATCTCTACTGGTGAATTATAAGTTAGTAATTAAATAGTTGATTATCTTAATTGTTTTTAAATTTGCAATTCCTTGTTGCGAGGAAGTGAAATTGATACAACCCCATGTATCCATGGCTTCAGTTTGGTTGGCTAATGTCTTACTCCAGTGAGTCTTAGTACTACATCTTGCCAGTTTTACTGCGTATCTATATTCAAACTCGCAGACAAGAAAAGGGTATCATAAACCAAAAAGGAGATGCTATATCATTTTTGTTTACGTATAACAAACTACCTTTTTGTACTATTGTGAGGTTCAAATATTCTATTATAACCTAGAATTATATAAGTTTAGCTTATGAAACGGTAATTCTGGGGATGATGTTAGTTTAAAAGTGCTATAACTTTGTAATTCACATAACTACATCTTCTAACGTATTGTTATTTCGTGTCAATATGTGTGAAGTGGAAAACATCGACAGTGCGGATATATAAATATATTTGTTTCGCGTAAGCTCCTTCTGTGTATTCAGATATTAAAACGTTATTATCTTAAAATTTAGGTGATGCGTTAATTGTAACGATAATGTAGATCTACGAAATCTAAATTCTACATTTTCAAATATTTAATGCTAACACAGATAAGCTAGTTACTGAAATATGTTTGATGTGGTTACTTTTCAAAGCTCTACAAAAGATTCGCTGAAACTGCAAAACCTACAGAGACCACTGGTTGCATTTTTGGGGGGCTGTAAGAAATATTACTTTGAATCTTGAATTTTTCATGTATTTGAGTCTTCAGAAAGCAATAATTAAATATTGTTTCCTGTTATAATTTGAAAAGTGGTAAAAGGTATTGTTAGTTCTTCACTAAATAAAACTTTCAATAGAAGTCCAGGATTTCATAGATATGAAAGTCGCAGGGAAACTTTTAAAGTTATTCCATCTCTACTCAGGATAATTCTCAACCTTCACTTCATGAACACTTAGCGAACCTAAGAAGCATGTCTTCTAGAACATTTTAGTTTGTGCGAATATAGAGTTTTAAACAGGTAATTTGGACTTTGTGACAAGAGCATGAAAAGCGTGAGACATATTAAAACTAGTATTATGTGAGAATTACTTAGTGCTAGGACAAAGTATTACGGTGATTTCGCAAACATGTGATCCATTTACCAAGTGTCTCGTCTGAATATTTCAAGAGAGTAATTACATTTTTATGATATCCTTAGAAGTATTATCACTTGCTTGTAACTCTCTACATTTGATCGTTTTAGTGTAATCCAAAAATATATATACATATTCTTTATGAGATAGTGGCTCCAAACCAAATTTTTAATTTACGTTTAGCTTACGTTTTAACATAGCTGTGTGTCAGCTCCCGCAGACACTTTTGCAACGTGTTGATAAGAACCACTTGTTTATATGTATCAAATTAAGAATCAGTGAGTAGATTTCTAAGCTCGAATTTCGATTCCTAAGTTCATTATACAATATTGAAAAAAATATTTCTCCTTTAAGAAACATTAACAGCAGGTTTTTAATGGATTATTTTCTTGGCATCTCAAATTCCTCATCTGAGTTTGTTAGGATTTCATAATTAAATATTCCATTAGCATTTATACAGTATGGTGTATTTCCTTTCTAGTAATCCAAAACATGTATTTAGCCAGAGGAGTCCGTTTTCTCTATGACAATTTCAAGAGCAGATCGTGAAATTCTACTCACATTGTATTTTATAAATGTTTCATTTACATCTCTGTTAGACTTGGTGTAAATTATTTCTCTTAAGAAAGTTCATAGAAGGTAGTTTACTTTCGGATAGTTCTTGCCGATAGATTTTGTTAATTCCGAATCATTTGATATTTTCTTTCAATATGCCATAAATATCAGTGTAACAAAGTGTAAGTCTTATTTTATATATACATTCAGAAGAAATCGTGTACCCTTTTTTACAAACAACATGTTATTCGAGAAAAGTCCAAAAATGACTATAATATATTTTTATATAAATAAATGTTTCCATAATAATAATTTAATGAAAAAAGTCAATTTAAAGTACCAAATCGAGAAACTTGAAAGTCATTGCTAACTTCTGTTTATCATATCTTCATAAAAATAATACTGTAATTTAAACAATATAGTAGTATTGTAATGTAAACTCACCATTGTTTTGGTATACATGTGGTATGCATCCACACATCTTCAAATAACGTTAATGGTCAACTCTGCATTGAATTTTGCACATAGTAAAGCTATAGAAACCACTTATACTGAGCCTTTTTTCTTCTTTATACAAACACTTCCTCTGCCGTAGGTTTAAATATTTCACATCCGGTGAGGTTATAATAGGTAACAATTTATAACTATAGAAAAGAACATAATATATTGCATTGCCGTATATCAAGCTCAATTTGGAAGGGAAGTCGTAGGGTGAATGCGTAAAATACTGAAAAAGTAAAGAAATAAATAACAATTGTGTTCATTTACGACAGTAGTGCTTCTTCAATAAACCATGATAAATGTTAAAATGTATCTTAAACTATACCACTATCTAAGTTACACTATGTGTCTTAAACCTTTCTTATGTTAAAATGCACCTTAAAGTATACTGCTATGTTACGTTATCTATACCGCTACATTTTCCTCGAGTACATATTACATATCAATACATCATATACAAATAAGTGCATATTCATAGCATAGCGAAAGGTGTGCAATTATAAACAACAATATTAAAAATAGTGTTGAAATAATGTCAGTCATTATCTTTATTTTAAAAATATAAGTGACTCTATGCTTCCACAATGAAATTTACTATTAATACAATGTGTTTTTCGTAAACAATATTTATATAACATTTTATGAACGACCCTGTTTATAATCATACCTTGGTATTTCCTACAGCATAAAATACGCCAAAGTGAGATAGCTGATTCAAAAAGTGAACAATTCGTACAGACTTTTGTCGAAGTTTTTGAGGCACATTTCTGTAAAGTAAGAAAAAATTTCAAACTTAGAATTTACATCACGAAATACATATATTTCTATATTATATGTAGTTATATTTATATAATGGCTACCCATAAAAGTTCATGTTACACTGAGCAGAGTAGTAGTATTCATAAAACCAGTTTGAGGCCACTTCCTCAAACCAGGCTTTTTATATATGAAATCCCCCAGCATAGAATCTAATTATACACATCGAAAATTACATCTTCCCCCCATTGACCCCATACAGGATACATCTTCAATCTACTTTTATGATATATAAACCATAAAAGAATTTTACACCTAAACTTACATCTAAAACTTATGGTTTATAGTGCTGTCTTTGATTGAAAAAATAGTTTTTGTTTGATCGAAATCGGTCCATAGATAGCTGAGTAATACGAACCTAAAGTTTAGTATGTTGCATATGGCTGTTACATACATATATACGTTTTCACCAGACACATATACATATATTTAGTTTACAAACCAGTTACTGTTGAGAGAAGCATGAGTATACATATATGCATTAGATTTATAGTCTCTCTCTTTCCTTCTTCCCACACCAACATACATATATATGCATTAGCCTCCTCATGCCAACAGAACCTTTAGGTAGCGCTCGTGAGATGAAGCTGTATACCGATGACGTTGTATAATAGCTGTTAGACTACGTCATATACATATTCAATCATTCTTTTTGTCTTCACCAGAGAGCACTCGTACCGATGACGTTGTATAATAGCTGTTAGACGACGTCACTGAATTCACAAAAATATCTCTCGAGTCTCTTTCTCTCCTTCCTTCCCATTAAAACTCAGTGATAAACTACACGATATGCAACATCATCTATTGAGTAGGTGAGTAACTTCTTGATCATAGCCACCTAGCTGGTAAATATAGCTAAAACATTAATGTTTAAAAAAAAAAGTCAGTGTCTCCAACTCAATATATTTTTTTCGGAACGTTCCAGGATTTTAATTTTTCAAGATATCGCTTTAAAACATATAGGGATGAATTCACCCCATTACTAATAAATATGATAATTGTTAAAAATGAGTTGGCAACACTGACAGTCACCCCCAAATAACGTAAAAATTCAATAGTTCGGTTCCTAATTAACCGATTTTCAAAATTCAAACGGCATTCGACAGAGAAATAAATTTGCCATTTTCTGAATGTATTGCGGGCTGCATAACTCTAAATATACTATTTCGAATTTGTTATAACGTCGTCAAGTATTAACCGATTTTCAAAATTCAAACGACAATCAATAGAGAAATAAATTGACTATCTATTAAATGTCTTATAAATTTCATAACTCTAAGGATATAATTACAAAAAAACTCAAATAAATCCCTTATTTATATATCTATCTTTAAAATTTAAATGACATTATGTTCCGTATATCCAAAGGTCTTAGTTTTTTATAGTCTGATACTATAAAAACACTTATACACTTAAAATTAAAAGTTCGGATATTGATAATGAAATCATAAAAACACTTATACACTTAAAACATACTTAAAATTACAAGTTTGGATATTGATAATGGAATCTTCTGCTAACCTCGTTCTCTATAGAAAAAAATGACTTCTTAAACTCTGTCCACTGATCGTAATTCAAGCTGAATAGACAACCGTTAATATCAAAAACGACTTGAACTTCGGTCTGTACATTTTTAACAATTACATTGAAGTTATTTGTAAGAATGAACTTCTTTTGAGGATCCATTTCTAACCACACCATTTTTTACTTCTGACAACATATTTTTGTTCATTTTTATTATTTTTTGGATTCACAAAACCGATGATCATTTGAAATTTACATACAGAACTCAACAGTTGGATAATTATCTTTTAAACCAGTGTATTTGATTTTTATTCCATCTTTAACGACCTCATCAATCATTTTATCTGTTAAGTGTTTTGTAAATCTAGGTGGAAGAAATACCTTAAACTCTTCACATTCAACTAAACTGCTCTTTCCAAACTTAGTTTTAATCTTTTCCATTTTCACAATCTTATATTCCGTATTTAATTCTATTTCTCTTAATCCAATAACCTGTTTTTGTTCAAGACTTCCAAGTTTATTTAAAAGTTCAATATGACTCGCCATCGTATTTATTATATTAAACTTTTTAAAAATCAGTTTCTAATAGTCTCGAATTTCGTTAAGTATGTCATTGATTCTGTTAACAATATCTCTTACATTTTCATTTATGAGCTAAGTCATTATTAATATGATAAAAACTGAATCATTTTCATAAACTCACTCATCATCATAATTATCATTCACCTTCTTATCCTATTAACCTTTAATGAAATAACTATAAAAGATAACATTTATAATATTATATTACTTTTATTTATTTAATTATTATGCAAATTATTAAACACTGACCATTTAATAAACCCTAGTTATTTAACAAACACTTCATTACTTTTAATGAAAAAACATTTATAATATTATATTACTTTTATTTATTTAATTATTATGCAGTTACGAGGGCTAGTCAAGAAAGATTTGGACTGATTTTTTTCTAGGCAATTTATTATTACTCAGCAACAGGCACATGATCCTTTTCAAAGTAGTCCCCGCCCATTTGAATGCACTTTTTCATTCGAGTCTTCCAGTCCTCAAACACGTGTCGCAGGCCATTCTTTGAGAGGTCCTTCAAAACCGCCTCCGATGCCTTCAGAACCTCGGAATTATCGGAGGAGCGGCGTCCACGCAGTCTGGATTTTAGGGCAGGGAATAGAAAAAAGTCGCACGGTGCGGTAGGCGTCTCCACCATCCTCAAACCTTTGCAACAGCTCCCTGCAAATCTCCACTCGAACGGCCTTCTGCTCTGGTGTCAGGAGCCGCGGAATCCATCGCGCACACACTCGGCTCATGTGGAGGTGGTCATGCAAAATTTTGAAGGCACTGCCATGAGATATGCGTAGTGCGGCTGCCAGATCGTCGATACTGATGCGGCGATCTTCTCTAACAATGACTGCTGCCGTGTTAATGTTCACCTCAGTAACAGCTGACGCTGATACACCTGGTCCACCAGCTTTCGTGATTGTCATTCGGCCCTCTTTAAACTCTTTGAACCACCAGAACACGGTATTTCGTGGCAGAGCGTCATCTTTGTAGGCTGCTCTCAACATTCCTAGAGTTTCTGTTGCATTTTTCCCCAGGCGATAGCAGAACCGTATAGCTGCAAATTGTTCATCTCGTAATGACTCCATTTCTTCTACAGGCGACTTCTAGAGGCGGCGCAGAACATCACCTGCAATAAAAAGTCGTGGTTACCAAACATGCAATGATTCCTTAACAACATTTTATATATATGCACAGCAAGACCCACCCTACTTGTATGCCAAACAATGAAGCTCCAGCGTTAACAGAACTGCCGGGAAAAAAATCAGTCCAAGTCTTTCTTGACTTGCCCTCGTATTAAACCCTAACCATTTAATAAACCCTAATTATTTAACAAACACTTTATTACCTTTTATGAAATAACCAAAAAATAGCATTTATAATATTATATTACTTTTATTTATTAATTATTATGCAATTATTAAACCCTAACCATTTAATAAACACTTTATTACCTTTTATGAAAATATTCATAAAAGTTAAACACATTAAATTTACACTACAACATTTTCCTTATCTTATCAAACTATTATGTGAATTATTAAACCATAAAATATAACGTTTATAATAGTATATTATTTAATAATTATGTGAATTATTATACCATAATTAAAACATTTATAATATTATATTACTTTTATTTATTTAATTATTATATGAATTATTAAACCATAAAATATAACATTTATAATATTACATTACTCTTATCTATTCAACTATTATGTGAATCATCAAACCCTAACCATTTAACAAACACTATATTACCTTTCTTTCTCAATATTTTTTCAACCAAATACTCATCCTTATATTTAGTTTTCAATAATTCTGGTTCATAAAATCTTCCTCTAACTTCTTCATTGTTTAAATCTTTAATTTTATATGTTGGTGGATTAGATGGTATAACCTCATTAATAACAAATACTTCTGCTGACCAATTAGGTGTATATCCTTTTTTAAACAAACCTTTAATTTTACTTATACGAACATAATCACCAATCTTATACTTTAACTTAACAGACTTATATTCTTTCTTATACACTTTTTACAATATCGCATTCTCATTTTTGTTATTCACTTCTACAGGTTTCACACCAATTGTTCTATGTACTTTGTTATTATATTCATCAACCAAATCTTGCAATATTTTTAACCACTTATAATTACCTTGAACAGTAAATTTCTTCCTCATATTTTGTTTAAGTGTTTTGTTAAATCTTTCAACAACAGAAGCTTTTTCACCACTATATGTTGAGTAATGATTGATATTGTTTTTTCCCATCAAACCTTCAAATTCTTTATTGTAAAACTCTTTCCCTTGATCTGTTTGTAAATCAGGTTTTCTTACTTCTAACACTGATTCAAATGCTTCTGTAACATTCTTACCACTCTTATCTTTAACATGAACAGCAAATGCATATTTTGAAAACACATCTATAATCGTTAGCAAATACTTATAACCTTTATTGATTTTGGAAATACCTTTTAACACACCACTATCCATTTCTACAAGATCAGCTTGCCAAAGGTCATCAATACCTTTAAGAATAACACTTAACCAAGAATAATTCTTTCTAGATGGTTTGTGAATTTTCTTCTATAATGTCTTCTATAATACCTTCACCTTCATATAGTCAATCGGGCTTTTTAATGAATTGGGATTTATTAGTACCACATACAACACATATACCTTTCTTAACATATCTCCCATTCTTTGTTTGATCTACTCTAATGTTACCTTTCATTGCAGCTGTTGATTTCTTACACTTAACACAATACATCATTATTTATTAAAAGAAAATCATTAAAGTTCTTTTTCTATATACATAATAACTTGCAATGATTGTCCTTCAACCATAGCTGAATTTTTTTGTGCTTGAAACATAATTATATCACTCTTTTTAATGTTTAATGGCAAATTTACCACTAAAGTATTGTTCAAAAATATATCTAAAAAGTATCTATCCAAACTTAATTCCATATGCATTATTTTTCCATTGTAGAGAAACTCATAATCATTAGATAAATTAAATATTCTGAAGATTGGATTTGGAACATTTCTAGTTCTCAATCGACATAATAAATTTATAGTTTCTTTTTGCATAATTAGTTTAAAAGCTTCCTTCTTCATCATTTGGAAATCTTTTGTTGTAAGTGTATTTAATTGGGATGATATTTCTGACTTATATCGATTAAATTCTGAAACAGGAACTTTTGCTTTAAATAGAATAGTAACATTATTATTGGTCTTTTTAAATTCTTCCATATATTCACCTTTTAAAACCTCAATATCATCTTTCTTTATATGTGTGTCTTGTAATAATTTTAATACATCTTCAAATTTGTTTCTATCACTTTCTAATTGGTTGTTAATATCGCTTTTCACTGACTCGAGCTGGTTTAACGTAATAGCATATTGTTGATCAATACCATTAGTTATATTAACTATTCTTTTTTGTGTAAAATCAATCCACGATCTATAATTTGTTGTGAAAATTTTATTTAGTTCAGATTTAAAATTTGTACGACTCATTAAATTTTGATGTGTGTAATAATTTTCTCTTTTATATTTTTCAAATTCTTCATTCTTAACAACATTATCTAAATTCCTTAACTGTTTCAGCTGCTCTTCACTAATATTACTTACCTTACTTTTAACATTACCAAAAATATCCATATTTATTATATAATAATTTGAATATTATATAATTATTTAACAGCAAGTAAAACGGTTATACGAGCTCCACCAAAATCAATCAAATCACCATTTTCATCTTTAATTGAAACTTTGAAATTATTAAATTTATTGTGATGTATTGGGAAAAATATCTTTTCATTAGGTTCACATATAATTGGTTCTCTAAACTGCATTTGTTCTAAATGATGCAATTAAGTCTGTTTCGTTGTGTGTTTTATCATTGTGTTTTAAATCACAGTGCTAAATCACAGTGAATATTTATAGTATCAAACGGATGAAATCTTGGTGGTTTATCTCCAACATGTTCTATCTTTTCAGTCAAGTTCTTTTCACTAAAACCTAATACAGTATTAATGGTATCTAAGGTTATATCACATTGCTGGCTAAATATTTTAACTCTATTTTTCCTTTTATCCTCAGTAAATTTAATATTTTTAAAAGGATCGTTGGTATAAGGAAGGTTTGATTTAATATATTCTTCTAATTCTTGTAAACTATATTGACCAGGCTGAATTATGAGTTGTTTTGTAAATTTTGAGTTATTACAAAATGTTAATTTGTTGTTCTTTTCTGTAATGTTTGGAGTTAAGTATGTTGTGTAAAATCCTGCAACAGCTACTTCTAAATCGTTTTCAAATGGGTAATGCAATGACAGGTTTAATACAGATGAATAACCATTTAAATTAAATACCTTCATTTATTATATAATAAATAACTAATATGGATAATGGGGATATTAAAGTAAGGTTAACAGAAGAAACAGCGAAGAGGAAGAGGAATGGTGAGTTGTTACCTGAGGATATAAGATGTTTAATAGTTGGGTCTAGTGGTTGTGGTAAAACGACGTTAATGATTGATAATTTTTTGTTGGCACCTAAATGGTTAAAATATGCAAATGTTTATATCTATTCTAAAAATTTAAATCAACCTAAATACCAACACTTAATACAACTTTTTCGAGATATAGAACGTAATTTTAAAGACACAATAGCAATAAAAAAGGAAACAATGAAGAGATTATTCCATTAGATGAATGTGAGGACTATTCTGTGGTAGTATTTGATGATTTCATATTAGAAGAACAAAACCACGTTAGAGAATATTTTACTCGAGGTCGTCATAAGGGTTTGAACTGTTTCTATCTTGGACAAACATATTCTAAAGTACCAAAACAATTAATTAGGGACAACTTAAACTTTCTTTGTATATTTAGACAGGACAATGTAATTTTAAAACATATATATGATGAATTTGTTGCATCTGATATGTCGTTTGAAAAATTACAATTATTATGTAGCAAGTGTTGGAGTGAAGAACATGGTTTCTTAACAATAGATATGACTAGGAAGGTGAATAATGGTAAATATAGAAATAAAATTAATGAATTTCTAAAAGTGTAAACAAAACGTATATGAATGCAGGTGAACGTATATGTTATGTTATGTTATGTTATGTTATGTTTTTATTTTTTCTTTATATAATAAATGGATGTTAATAAGGCCAAGAAGTATATTAAGTTAAAAGAAGAACTTATTAAAAGATTTAAGGAAATTAAACAAAGTAATCGAAGTAAGTATGAGAAATTTAAAGAACAAGATCAGCCTGTTATTGATGCAATTAAAGATTTAGGGCAAGATATATCAAATGTAGCAGAAGAAAATAAATATCTAATTCAAGCGTTAGTTACAGTTGTACATAAAAGTGCGAGAGTGGATTCAAGCTTATTAGAAACACCACCTATGTATGATAGTCCTATAAATGAAAGTGATACGCCTATAACAGAAGAAATAAAACACATGAAAAAACAAATTAAATATAAAGTAGAAGGAATAGAATCTTTAGCAACAACTCATTTTGGTAATATTGCCTCAAGATATTATGCAACTAAAGATGATAAAAGTTTTGGAATACAACCATATGATGAAGATGGGAAAATTATACATATGATAGGAAATGCAGAAGTTAAAATTCATGGTGATGATTTAGTTATTAATAATCGACATTATACAGGAACAGAAGATTTATGGGAATTATTGACAAAACATAATCCAACAAATTATAATGATGATGATCTAGAAAAATATAAACAAATAGTAATTGATTCTAGTGTTGCATTTCATAATAATGATCCAAGTACAAGAAAACAAAGATCTAGTAAAGGTAAAAAATATAAAGAAATTATCAAACCCATTTGGGATGAATATATAAAACCAACAACACCTTCAAAAAGGACACCAAAATCTGTAGAAGGAATAAAGGTATATAATGAATTATCAAAAGAATACATATGGATGGATGATGTGAGAAAACTGATTGATCGTTTGATTGTTATTGATAGGGAAGAAAAATCTGGAAATGATAACTTTTATAATGAGAAAGTAGGTATTATGGATATGATTAATTCTAAACTCATACAATTTATACCTAATGATCCAAAGGGTATAGGTTATTTGATAAAGATATTGAATTCGCTGCCACCAAATTTTGGAATAGTGAAAAGTATGGAAAAGGATTAGTAAATGATTTGATTAATAAACTTCCAATTGAGTTGCATATTCCAGGATTTGAATATTGTGGTCCGGGTACAAAACTTCAAGAAAGATTAGAAACAGGTGATAAAGGTATTAATCCATTAGATGAGGCTTGTAAAGAACATGATATATACTATAGGGATAATAAAGATAAAGAATCAAGACATATTGCAGATAAGGAATTAGAAAATAAAGCTTGGGAAAGAGTTTTTGCTAAAGATGCTAATTTAATAACTGAAAAACTACCTGCTCTTGGTACTGCTTTAGTGATCAATACAAAAGTAAAATTTGGTTTAGGTTTATAAGCAACAAAAGTAAGATTTGGTTTAAGTTTATAAATATTTTTAGATTTAGGTTTATATGTACTTTTTATGGGAATTTTTCATAAAAAGCTTTTAATTATATAATAAATATGCAGTTAAAAGGTTTTACATTTACGATTCCTAATCAGGAACTTAAACAATTAAATATAGATCACATTTTAACTAACAAACAACTCAAACAAAAGGAAGCAAAACTAAGTAAAGGACAATGTATGTCTCTATCTCTTTCTATACCACAACTTAAGAAAATAAACAAAAAAATGAAGGCAAATGATAATAAAGTTCATTATGGTGGTTTTATATTTACTATTCCAACAATTTTAGCTTTAATAGGTGCTCTAGGTTCTGTTGCTGAAGGTGCGGCTGCTATTGCTAAGACTGTAGATGATGCAAAAAAGAATAAAATGGAATTAGAGGAACAAAAGCGACATAACTTAGCAATGGAAGAAAAACGAGGTGGTAAGCTTTCAAAAAACGTAAACTCCAAAACAGTAAAGAAAAAGAAGAAATTAAACCTTTAAGTAATTTATACCTAATACAACTTGTTAAAAAACTTAAGAAACTTTAGAGGTGTATTTATGAGTGATGAATTGCCTAAACAACCAAGGAAGAATGGGTGTGGTATTGTTAATTTTGATATGTCTAAAGATATAGGAACGCATTGGATTTGTTATTGGAAAAAAGGAAATAGAAAGTATGTGTTTGATTCATTTGGAGGTAATCCGCCAAAAACACTCGTAAAATATCTTGGTGATAATATAGAGTACAATAGCAGCCGTATACAACATTTTAACGAGGTAATTTGTGGACATTTATGCATTACAGTATTAAAAATGTTTACAGATGGGTATAGTTTTTCAGAAATTATTAGTCAGGTGAATAGGAATAAGGATATTTGGAGAAGTTATATTTAAGTTTTTATGGGCTTATTTTATGGGCTTAATTCATAAAACGATTACAAATATTTTTATAATAAATATGGATAAGATAGAATCATATGAATTATAATCCTTTAAACCTAATCAAAAAACAATCGAGAATTTAAATAAGCCAAACAGGTCTATTGAATTTGATATTGACGTGGGTGATGGCTTCATACATCCTTATTATGCTGATATTTATGTAACTTTTGAAATTAGAGGTAGAGACGCTGATGGAGAATATACTACTGGTCAAAATATTAGACTTATTAATAATTTCTTCCCACATTTGTTTTCTCAAATTCAAGTTAGTAAGCATGGACAGATATTAGATATTATAGATTGGCCTGGTTTAACTTCAACAGCTGTAAACACATGTACAATTTCAAAACCAGAGGCAAATCACTATGATGAATGTGGATGGGAAGGAATTACGTGGGCAACAACAGATGAAGAAATTGTGTTTTTCCTAAGACTTTTACCAGGATTTTGTTCAGATTTTAAAGATATTATGTGGAAAGGAGGATTGAAATATACATTTAAAAGAAGTGGTTCTGATGATAACGCATTTGCTATTTGGAAAACAAAAAAGCAGGATGGAACATATGAAGACAATCAACCGCATCCAGGTAAAATTAAGATTACAAATATGGAGTTAAGAATGCCTATTGTTAATTATGAACCTAACTATACTACCTTGTTAAGATATAATATGTTAAAAGAAGGTAAGATTCCTATTTCATTCAACACGTATCAATGTTTGCAGAAGACTGTTAGTGGGAAATTTTTAGAATTCGATTTAACCACACAATTTAACTCAAGTGAATTTGATATGCCTAATTTCGTGATTGCCTTTTTCCAAACTGATAGAAATGATAATCAAGAAAAAGATTCAAGCTATTTTGATCATTGTAAAGTTCAGAATATCCATTTTCGTAATTCTAGAAATGAATCTTTCCCGTTAGAATCTTTAAACTTAGATTTTGCAAAACATAAATATTTGAAAGTTTATGAAATGTATACGGTATATAAGCGAGCTACAATTGGAAATACTGAGATGTTTTATTATCCTAAAGAGTTTTTAGAAAATAGGCCGATGTTCGTAATTAACACAAGCAAGCATAAATCAGTAACTGTAAGTGATAGAACTAATTTGAAATTAACTGTTAATTTTGAAAGCGATGTACCAGATAAAACAATTTGCTACGTTGTTATGATTGGTAAGAAAAATTTAGAGTATGATGTTCACAAAAAAAAAAAAATAATTGAGAAGATATAAATCAATTATATGTTTATTAGATTTGTTTAGTTTGTAAGTGTTTTTATGACATTATCATAAAAACTTATTTAATAAAATGACTATTCCAGATAACATTCCACGTGAGAATTTAATTGTGTTAATTGAAGATACTATATTAAATCTTGAGAAGTTATTAATGAAAAACAAAAGGAAGTTCAAGAGAATAAAATGTGTTTATACTACTCTTATTACGTTATCAATTCTATTATCAGCTTCTACAGGGTTCATCAATGTATTTATTCCTGTTACAGTGTATTCAATTATTACAACTGCATTTGCTTCGGCTTCTGCTGTTATCACTGGTCTATCAACACGGTTTAATATAGCTTCAAGGAAAGAATATTATAAAAATATGGTGAATCGAATTATGCTGTTTAAAGATGAGCTTAATGTAATTAAGCTCATGAATGGAGAATTAACAGATGAAAATGTAAGAGATATTGTTAACAGAATCAATGACATACTTAACGAAATTCGAGACTATTAGAAAAAATTCTATATAATAAATATGGCAAAACACGTTGATTTTTTAAACAAGCTTGGAAGTCTTGAACAAAAAGAAGTTATTGGATTAAGAGAATTAGAATTAGATACAGAATATAAGATTGTGAAAATGGAAAAGATTAAAACTAAGTTTGGAAAGAGCATTTTAGTTGAATGAGAAGAGTTTAAGGTATTTCTTCCACCTAGATTTACAAAACACTTAACAGATAAAATGGTTGATGAGATCGTTAAAGCTGGAATTAAAATCAAATACACTGGTTTAAAACATAATTATCCAACTGTTGAGTTCTGTATGTAAACTTCAAATGAGGATCGGTTTTGTAAATCCAAAAAATAATAATGATCAAAAATATGTCGTCAGAAGTAAAAAATGGAGTGGATAGAATGGATCTTCAAAAAAAATTTATACTTACTAATAGGTTCAATGTAATTGTGAAAAATGTGCAAACCGAAGTTCAAGTCGTTTTTGATATTAACGGCTGTTTATTCAGCTTGAATTATGATCAGTGGACAGAGTTTAAGAAGTCATTGTTTCCTATAGAGAACGAGGTTAGCAGAAGATTCCATTATCAATATCAAAACTTGTAATTTTAAATATGTTTTAAGTGTATAAGTGTTTTTATGATTTCATTATCAATATCTGAACTTTTTATTTTAAGTGTATAAGTGTTTTTATAGTATCAGACTATAAAAAACTAAGACCTTTGAATATATGGAACATAATGTCATTTAAATTTTAAAGATACATATATAAATAAGGGATTTTTTTGAGTTTTTTGTAATTATATCCTTAGAGTTATGCAATATATAAGAGATTCAATAGATAGTAAATTTATTTCTCGATTGAATGTCGTTTGAATTTTGAAAATCGGTTAATATTTGAGGAAGTTCTAACAAATTCGAAATAGTATATTTAGAGTTATGCAGCCCGCAATACAATCAAAAAATAGCATTTTTTCTTTATCGATTGTCGTTTGAATTTTGAAAATCGGTTAATAAACAACAAAGTTCTGGAGATATTTTCCCTCATGAGCCGCCATTAAAACAGGGGTTGATTATCGCTACAAAAAATTATCATATTTACCTTATTTAGTACTAGTTCATTTGTAGTTACTTGTTTCAGAGCTTAATTCATAATTTTAACAATTCTGGAAAAACATGTTAAAAATGTTAGTTTCGAACCCTGTTTGTCACGTGAAGGCAAAAATCATCACGTTACAACTAAGAAGTTTAAAACTTTT
Source organism: Thermobia domestica (assembly GCF_964235325.1). Lineage (NCBI taxonomy): Eukaryota > Metazoa > Arthropoda > Insecta > Zygentoma > Lepismatidae > Thermobia > Thermobia domestica. The sequence continues at coordinate 231,593,268 of NC_137456.1, forward strand.
TCGATTGTGAAGAGAGAGAAAATTGTAAGCATAACGTGACTATGGAACGTGACACGATTAGTATTGTTATTACTACACTTCCATATACTGCCTGATTACTAAAAAGAAAGAAAAGAAAACATGTATGACTGCCTGAGGGAATGCAACTTGTGACTTAAAAAGAAACAAGTTGTCCTTTACATTGCCACTACAATTATGTTCATATGGAAGTCACGTACGCAACTTGCATGCAGAATCTTCCTCATATACAATGGAAGTAGATAGCCTTGGCTTTAGTTCAACTTATTTTTTTTATTCTCACCAAGCAAACTGGATTGTGTGTCTGAATACATGTATCAGTGAGTTGGATGAATGAAAAAAATATATATACTGTAGCTGTGCATTTATTCAATACTCATATACAATCTAAAGTTCATCTTCTTATTACTCGGGCATTTGTGAATCGATTTTAATCAAACAAAAAGTATTTGTTAAATTATAGACAGCACTATAAGTTATAAGTTTCAGATATAAGTTTAGGTGTAAAATTCTTTTATGGTTTATATATCATAAAAATAGATTGAAGATGTATCCTGTATGGGGTCAATGGGGGGTAGATGTAATTTTCGATGTGTATAATTAGATTCTATGCTGGGGGATTTCATATATTAAAAAAGCCTGGTTTGAGGAAGTGGCCCCAAACTGGTTTTATGAATACTACACAGAGTCAATTATAATAAGTGATATTGAAACACATAAAAACTTTCTCACTCATCATTTATACTGCACATAGAAGGTTGAATGTCATGCTTTCTAATAATTGCGCTCTGAAAATGTTATACTAACGAAAAATGTTCTTTTTGTAATCAAGAATCTTAGTTATAATGAAAGTATCATCGAATAATTAAACCATCATTTCTTAACATCTAGTATCCCAATGTACTTCTAGAAGGACATTAAATATTACTTAATGAAGTCCGGGAATAAATATGGACAATGTAGTAAGAGAGACCTAATTTACTTTTAAACGGACATTCATTTTTAACCTCCTTAAGTATTGGAAAAATTTTTTCCACAAAATCTTCAGTTTCGCTATATATTCTGACTTATAATTGTGAACAATAGTGCCGAAAATGTTTGAAAAATGTTCTCATGGTACATGTGTGTTTTCTAAATGTTCTTTGAGAAGTATATTCGGCGTTAGTTAAATAACTTGGAACAATACTGATGTACTTTTACAAGGCTCTTCGGTCTTTATTACAAAATAATTACATAGTACCAAAATTTCCTTAATGCTATCTACGTATTGGACACATTTTGTTTATTGTAAGCACATAATAACATAAATACACACAGTTTATTTTATTATTTTAAGCAAAGTTTCTCAAAATTCCTTTCATAAAAAAGCTTTTTTCAGTAATTTACTACTTTAAGATACAACTTCGTATACATATGTTACTGAATACATACATGGCCATATTATACATTTTGTATATTACTGACGTTCTTTGTAGTTAAACTTATCGGCTTCCGTGGAAAGTCGCAAAACAGTTTCGCTTGCTTACGAAATAGATATAAGTTACACATCTACTGCAAAAGACGCTTGTTTTCATTTTACAATTTGTGTTTCTGCACCTTTTCTGAATCCTGGAGAAATGCCAGGCAGATGATTTGCTCCTTGAGTTCGTCTAACTAAAGTTGGAAGAGGACATTCCATCTTTGACGTAGACATTCTCAACCCCATTATCTGATTCTGTATTTGTATCAGTAAATGCTGCAAGGCCGTTTTCATCTATCAATTTCTGTCCGAGTTCCATTTTGAAAGCTCTAAATTGTGGTATGTCCGTTGATGGCACATTTAAACGTCTTTTCGTCTCACGATACTGTAATCATGCATTAGTCAGAGCAATGTCAATTAAGTGGAGAATGAATCGAATAGTCTTTTTGTTTTGTTCTGGCACGAGAGAGAGAACAAACGGCTAGCGCGCGATCTCCTAAATCCACGCCACCCACATTCTTGTTGTTGGAGTTTACTACTTTAGGTTTCATCACAGTAATAACCTTCTTTCCAGACTTAGACCACCTTGTTATCTCACACATTGAGGAATCTGCTTCAATTGTGGAGATCAAACACACTGGCTTATTGTCGTACCATTTAATAATATCAATTTTGTCATCTTCCCTCACAGAAACGTCAGTATCTTCTCTTCCTTTTTTGATTATTTCCCTATCACTCAAAAGATTTAGTTTCTTCGGAATTCTGTTTCTCATAAGAGTATCATTGCAACGTATCCCTCTATTAAGCAACTCTTCTGCTAATCTTACAGACTGAAATAGCGATCAAAATACACAATATGACCAGGCATTAACGAATTTGTAAGATGTAGCACAGCTGCTTCACACAAACTAAACCCAGCATTTTTTTCAACAGAAAAGGTTACTTTGCCTTGATATATCACGAAATCGCATACTATACCGTTACAGTTTGCTAACAAAAATAACTTCAAACCTATCGGATTCGGCTTTCCAAAGAAATATTGTTTTAAACCACAATGTTAACTAAGTGGCACTACATTTTCATGTATGCTGAGTTCGACTTTACGGGGCCGGTTTAAACATCAAAGAAGGATCCTCTCAACCAAAGGATGCACTTTCCACAGTCTATCCCTCTTCTTTTCTTCATCACTTATGTCACTATCGACAGTAACCTTTAAAAATTTTCTAATAATAAAAAACCTGCCTGTTGTGATTGCGTTCACTATAACTGGAATTCGCCACTTCTATTGTCAATACACTCGTATTTGAGGATACTGTAGTGCCCAAATCACAAAACTCACTCCCAACCAGACTTTGAATTCTTCAAGAGTCAAGTTTAAAGACTTATTTGTTTTCATTACATAGGTTTGGTTTGTTTTATCTACAATTAAAGAAAGTATTTCATCATCTAAGTACTGTCTTAAAAATCATTCACGTTTCATTTGCTGCAATCTTCTTCTTTGTAAGCTGGATGTTGCAAAGGATTAGGCCCTGGTACAAAATTTGACTTTTTGCATTGAAGGCTCTCGTCCAGTTTTCTCTCTTTGTTACTTCTCTTAGGCTTAAGAGGATGTGCAGTAATGCCTCTTTTCATCTGTAACAAAACCCAAATTATTCTCTCTAGAATTTAAATTTACAAAATAATATAATTGAAAGTTAGTAGTTGGAATAGAAACAGTAAATCCACATCTTATAAAGCCTCGACTCTTACAAGAAACATAATTCAAAGGAGAGAGAAATATCAATTTACATAAGTTAGAATAACGAATGTAATAATACAAAATGAACGTTACTGAAATGAAAATGATACGGTGGTTGTGTGGAATAGCAAGCATAAGTAGTATGGGGACCTAACTTCTGGCGCAATTTGGCCCCTTTTTTCTGACCAGATTATTTAGACATAGAAATGAATGAAGTAGCGTTATGCGTAAAGTATCCCCATAACTACAATGTTAAAGTGAGATTGAATATGCTTTTATGACATTTAAAATCATAAAAACTTACATCTAAAAAACTTACAATCTAAAATCTTACAACTAAAACTACAACTCTTCTAACTTATAATGACCCCATGGTAGGGTATTGATCCCATCCTTTGAAACACATCTCTTATCATCCACACAACTTAAAGCTAACTTATTTACTTCTATACTGTACAAATCGTGCTTATAACTTCTAATCAAATTCATCTTCTTATAATATTCTTTTTGGTTGAACAAGCAGTCTTTATAATCATTAAATGACAGTTCTTTACCTACAACATTTTTCTTAACTCCTTTTGCTTTCTTACAACATTTATCTTTTTCGAACCTGATTGAATACATTTTTGATCTTAAACCAACAAATTATTCTATGATTGTTCCTTTAAGTTCATCTTTCATCTTACCATGTATTTTCTTATTGACCTGTGGTATCTTATATCTGTTATCTTTAGAGTAATCACTCGTGTCGAAGTAATCAATATAATTTTTAATGTTCTCGTACACATCTTTTGTTTCGATATGGTATATATAACTATCGGTATCTGTATAACATACTTCTACTTTGTCTTGATATTTTGGTTTCATTACATTATAATGGAAATCGTACATTAAATATTTTGACAAATCTAGAATTGACATATCAACATAAATCGGTTTCTAAAATTGCACTTTAACCTTGTTCATGTGAACTGCTACTAAATTTTCCGTAAAAACTGTAGTACTCTTATAATTCGGTTTCGCCACAAGCTTCTCGTATTTTTTCTCATCACTTACAAGTTTAATATTAACTCTCTTTCTAATATTCTCCATAGTCTTCCCAAATACTGAATTATTCATGAGCTTATAAAAGTCTTTTTCAAAATCATTTGTTGCTTTCGTTCTCATTTCTGTGTTTAAATCAATACATTTCTTCAACCAATCTGATTGTTCGAACTCTATTACTCGATGTATCTTGTTAAGTTTTAATCCAAGTGAAAGACATTGTTTTAAGTTTCCATAGTGAATTACATATTTTTCTTTGTCATATAGGGTTGTTAATAGCTTTGATTGTTTTGAACCAGGCGGGCATATATTTTGAGGAGATAATGGATAGTCTTTGTGATAGTCATGTAATTCTTTAGGATATTCAAGATCAACTTCTAATATGTAACCAGTATCAGAATCATCAGGTATATTTGTGAAACCTGTTTCTTCAATCTCATCTTCACTTAACCATCTAAATCCCTTATACGGTAGATATTGACTCATTGCCCACCCATACAAGTTATTGGCATCTAGATACATTAAGTAAGAATCTTCTTTATCCTTATCGTAATCTTCCATATACTTATTGTTTGATTTCACATATCTTTTTGAACATTGACTAATCCCACCTCTTATACCTTTCTCTACCATTAATACCATATCATAATCAGTTAGTAACTCTAGTTTTATATATGTCATCTTTAACATTGCATCCCAAGCTAAACCTGGTGCTGTCATATACCAAGCAGGATCAAGATCATAAGCTTTAACACATGTTTCTCTAAAGTTCTCAAACACATCTGCTAACAATAATACATCTGTTTTCAAATATAAATCGTGGTATTGTCCGAGATTCTTAATGTCAAATGTTTTCCATACTTTCTTTGCATGTTCATAATCTTCATCACTTATATGTGTATTCATAAGCTTGTTGAAGAATGCTTCCCTTATCGGTAATTTTCTTTCTCTAAACCTATCCCAATTGTTAACATAATCATATGGGTAAACACCTTTTCTTATTACAAGTTGAAACTGTTCTTAATTAGGATAAAAGTGTTGGGTATGTATCATTTGCTCAGGTTTCAAGTTCGATGACAATTTGTCTAAACTAGAAGCCATAAATCTAAATGAATCTACAAATTTCAATTTAATAGTTCCAACCTTTTTACTGAATGATATGTATCTTTCTTCATTATTGGGTATTAGATCTATTTCTTCTTTATTACATCCAAGCTCTTTTATAAACAAGTGAGAGTCATATGCTGTCAAGTTATGTATGATCACTGGTACAAACTTTGGTACTTTAACTTTTAAATTGCAGTTATTACATAGAGGTGCTACAAACTCTCCTGTTATATGATCGTGATGTTTAACTTTGTGGTTTTCTGGTGTATATATTACTTTACAGTAAGAACAGGATTCGGATTGGTTGAACTCTTTTATCTGTTTACGTGTTAATGGTAATTCATTATTTTGACTATATATGTTTGATATTTGTTTAGCTTCTTTCTTTAACATTCTTATGAACTTTTTTGCTGCATCTTTACCTCTATACACAACAGGATTAGTTTTACTTCCATCACTTTTTACAATATAATAACAGAATCCAGATGGTTTGTGCTTTTGATATTTTTTGGTATATGGTTCGTTATCCGGATAACATTCTTTACAACCCATAACTTTATGTTGCAAACATTCAAAATCGGCATAAATCACAAATGGCATTTTCATTATGTATTGGTAGTTTTTATATTCAACACATTTACCTTCTTCAGGCATTATTGTTTTTACTGGTTCATTTAACGAACAATCTTGCTCATGTTTATTTAAATCGTTTTGAGAGTAAAAGTATAACAAGTTAAATGAATATCTGTCACATAAATAATTTCGAGCTCTCCATTTAGTTAACTGTGCACATACTAGTTTGCTTAAATCCTTAATCCAACAATAGTGTGTTTTAACTTGGTCTTCATTTTGTTCTTTTATATATAATAAATTGACATGATTTTCTTGCTTGTTTTGTGTGTGATGTAGTATATAGATTGAATAGTCTTTATCATATGCATAAACATTTATAGAAATATTAAGTAATTTTTCAGCTCTTGGAATATCGCATAGTTTTACAGGAAAATGAATATTTTTTAATTTTTCTTGTAAGTATTTGACGGCTTGCTTGTACTTGGAAGGTTGTTGTGGATCTTTATTAACTGGGTATAGTGCAGAACAAATTGAATATAAGAAACATTTTTAATCTTCATTCTTTACATTAATTACTGCCTTTTTGTTTTGAATTTGTTTAGGTAATTCTATATATGTTGATCCTCTACATGGTGTATATTTGACGATTGCTAGTTGTAAAAAGTTAATGTTTATAAGAGCCCAGCCAGAACCTCTAGCTTGGAGGTCATCCATTCTTCTTCTTAATCTTTGTTTCATCTTAGTTATTTCTTCTTTTAAATTACTTGATCGATATATTTCTTGGTTTTCAGTGTTAAAATAGAAGTTTTGAGTTTCTTCACCTTTCTTATATGTACAACTTATATAAAGATTAGCTTTCAATGAACTGTGTTTACTTAAGCCAATTTGTAATCTGTTTAATATAGCTTTAGATGTTGCAGTAATATATTGTTCAAGTGGATCTTGTGGTTTATAATCTGTTGTAAATCTCCATGTTTCTAATCTTGATTTTAATGCAATGTTCTGACGTTTTACATCGATTGGTACTGATTCAACTTTGATTTTTGGTTCTTCAAATACTTCTTGTATAAATGGGTATATATTCCTAATTTGTCTTCTGCTTTGTTCATCATCATATTGTTTAAGAAGGTCTATCAGTTCTGCTTTTCTTAATCGGGAATATCTTCTGATCCCCCTCCCTCTGCATTGTCGTCTTAACTCTACTACGGTAAATCTACTATAATTACTCATCTTATTTATTATATAGAAAATCTTTATTACTCTTCAATTTTTATCTTCACCGGATTATTTCAGTTCATTTTCATTTGTCCTAATACAACGCTTAACATTGTACACTCCTGCCATTGTCTACATATTACGCGTTGTATTAGAACACGGCTTTGATGAGAATACCCCATCAAAGTCACATATACACATATTAAAATTAAATCATTTTTGTAAACTTACTCATCATCATCATCATAATCATCACTACCATATTTATATTCATCATCACTACTCAAATCAGATGTTTTTTCTTGCATTATTAATAATTCTTTTGCCTTCAACAGTATTTGTTTCTCTAGTAGTGCTGCTAAGAGTTTAAGATCATGATGAATTAGTTTAAGTCTATTATGTAATAAATCAAATTCTTTCTCCATATTTATTATATCGAAAACCAACAAAAATGAAATACATTTAAAAATCTAAGAATAAAAACAAACATGACTAGTGCTAAGGAAATATTATCTTACAAACCTATATTTGATTGTGTATGTAAATATTTAGATATTGGTGGTTATAATGATGAAGACAAAATAAATTTTAGCGTGTCCATAGGTATGTTAGATCATTTGTTCAAGAAAGCTACTAAAGAAAACAACTCATTTCTTATACAAAACATTCTCTATGCGAACGTTATGAATTTGTCTGATGAAATATTAGATTCACTGACTGATGAACAATGGCTATCTATAGGTTATGATTATTATGAGGGGGAATATAACTATGATCACATTACAGAAGACTTCATACGCAAATATCTGCAGAAAGTTAATTTGAGTGAAATATGTTTATGGAAAAAGTTATCGGAAGAGTTTATAAGAGATTACGCTGATAAAGTTGATTGGGAGATTATTTCAGGAAGCCAAGACTTATCAGAAGACTTTATAAGAGAATTTGCAGATAGAGTTGATTGGAAAGAAGTATCGTATAATCAAAACCTATCTGAAGAATTTATTAATGAGTTTATAGATAAAGTTGATTTTGATGCTATTTCTTATGGAAACAAACTCTCTGAAGCCTTTATACGAGAACATGCAGATAGAGTTAATTGGTGGTGCTTATCTGGAACTCATCAATTATCAGAAAACCTTATAAGAGATTATGATTACAAAGTAGATTGGGAAATGATTTCAATGTCTCAAAATTTAACAGAAGGATTTATTGCAGAGTTCGAAAGTAGAGTTCATTGGGTTAACATTTCAATTTATCAAGACCTATCTGTTGAGTTTATATATGCATTTAGACATTTTGTGGATTGGAGAGCTATAATAAGAAAATATAATAATCCTGATTTAGGTGATATATTGAATTTAGCAGTCGATGTTGTAGCAGATGGTTTTTAATGTTTAACTAATTAACTTTTATGATTATTATATCATAAAAGTTGTAATAAGAATGAGTAGAGACCGGACCCGTTGATGAAAATTGTATGAGGTTGTATGTTTGAAAGGGGGCCAGGGCTGGTGGCTCCCAGTTGTAACTTTAATTATCAGATAATAACCTATCATACAAGTAATAAATTTCTTTAACCAAATCTTCTTCTTATAAGGACGTCCGAAACTCATTATCCTTAACTTTACGAATCTCTTATACTTAAAAACAAATAAATAACAAACTCATCATCTTCTTCTCCACCCACATTCTTTAGGTCTACATGACAACGATGCGAAATAACACAATCATACTTTTCTTTTACTTTGTTTAGGAGGTTAATCGAGTTTGGGTCTTTGGTTTTATACAATATAGTCATGTCTGGATATTTTTCTTGTAAGCATTGTAATCTTGTCTTTATGTTACACTCTTGAATTCTTCCAACCCAATACATGTAACTCTCATAGTTCTTTACTTGTTCTCCTTAGTCTGTTTCGTACTTTTCTAATATATTTTGTAGTTGAATAGGGGAGAGATTCTTTTTAACAATAACTAGTTTGTGTACTTTTCCCGGATCTTCTGTATGTTCTGCAGCTATTGACTTGAGTTTTGATATTTCTTGTGCTTGCTCTTCGTTTTCTATTTTTAATCTTTCCATTACTTGTTCTATCTCTTCTCTTGATTGCAATTCTTCTCGGTTTTCTCTATATTGTCTAAAATCTCTAGTGAAATAGTCTTCTATGATTACAGAACATTTTTCATAAAAGTCGTGTGATAACCAAAAAGCAATAGATAGAAAAATTCTTTTGTATACATACGTGCCAGAAATTAAATTTGTCATATCCGATCATCTACATGGTTCTACATAGTAAAATGGGTTTTGCAGCTTCCCGGAAAACTGGGAAGCTAGGTTTCTCTTATAATAATCCAATAAATCTTTTGAGTGTTTGTTTTCTAACCAATGATCAAATCTTTTTCCGCATTCTTTACACAACATGGTAGCATTGAAGTATCCTGTACTCTTATCTATAATCAACTTGAAATCACCAAAAACACCATACCAAAAATTACCTTTAATCTGTTCGTAGCAAATATCGTTTAAACTAAGTGAACTATCCATAGTACTCATATTTATTATATAAAAATAATTATTTATTTCATTTTTGATTAGCTTTTATGGTTACTATTCTATAAAAGACAATATTTATATTTACACTACAACATTACTTTTATCTACCCAACTATTATGCGAATCATCAAACCCTAGCCATTTAACATATACTTTATCACCTTTCTTTCTCAACACCTTTTCTACCAAGTATTCATCTTTGTGTTTCGTCTTTAATAGTTCTGGTTCGTAAAATCTACCTTGCACATCCTCTTCTTCTAAATCTTTAATTCTATATGTAGGCGGATTAGATGGAATAACTTCACTAATAACAAATACTTCTGTTGACCAATTAGGTGTACATCCTTTCTCAAATAACCCTTTCGACTTACTTACACGAACATGATCACCTAACTTGTATTTGGGCTTAACACGCTTATATTCTTTTTGATACACTTTCTCCAATATTGTTTGCTCATTCTTCTTATTAACTTCTATAGGCTTTAAACCAATTGTTCTATGAATTTGATGATTATACTCTTTAACTAGCGTTAGTAATATCTCTATCCATTTATAATTTCCTTGTGTTGTGAACCTTTTCCACATGTTTTGTTTAAGTGTTCCATTGAATCTCTCAACAACAGAAGCTTTCTTACCACTATAGGTTGAGTAATGATTAATCTTATTTTCATCCATTAACTTCTTAAACTCTTTATTGTAAAACTCTTCACCTTGGTCAGTTTGTAAGTTACTAGGTTTTCTCGTTCTTAATATGGATTCGAATGCTTCTGTAACATTCTTCCCACTCTTATCTTTAACAGGAACAGCAAACGCATATTTCGAAAACACATCTATAATCGTTAGCAAATACTTGTAACCTTTATTTAATTTGGAAACACCTTTTAACACACCACTATCCATTTCTACAAGATCAGCTTGCCAAAGATCATCGATACCTTTTATAACCACACTTAATCTGTCAAAGTTTTTTCTAGATGGTTTGTGAATTCTCTAACACCTATAATGTCTTCTCTAACACCTTTACCTTCTTCTAGTCAATCAGACTTTTTAACGAATTGAGTTTTAGTAACACCGCATACAGAACAAATACCTTTCTTTAGATATCTTCCATTCTTTGTTTGTTCAATTCTAATGGTATCTTTCTTCGTATCTGTCGATTTCTTACACTTAACAAAATACATCCTGTTTATTATATAGAAAATCAATAACTATCGCTTTTTAATATTATGATATCAACATTCTCACCATCATCATCACTATCTTCGTCTTCTGTTTCTACATGCATAATAAGCAATAATAATTTACCATGTTTCAGATCAGAATCTTTAGATGGTCTAACTGCTAATTGATCATTTATATTAAAGTGTAATGGAAAAGTTTCAATTAGAGAACCATTTAAATATATATCTATAAAATACGTATTATAAGATGATTCTATATGCATTATCCTACCTTTATAAAGAAATTTGTATGCGGTAGATAGATTATGTATTAAAAAGAATGGATTTTCAACATTTTCTGATATCAATCGACTTGGAAGCTCTATAACATAACTCCGTTTGATGAAGTTAAGCTCTTCTTTTAACATAGCAATATCTTTTCTCACAACTGTATTATCTAACTCTGATTTCATTTAAACATTACCAAAGATATCTATATTTATTATATAGCAAACGTCTTTAGGAAAGCTGTCTTTCTATGTACATTACAACAAACAATAATTGTCCTTCTTCCATAGCAGAATTTTTATTTGGTTTAATCGTAATTATATCGTTCTTCTTAAAGTCAAAAGGTATCTCTTTAGTCAAAGTATAACCAAATATATATCTAGAAAGTATTTATCCAAACTTAATTCCATGTGCATTATTTTCCCATTACAGAGAAATTTGTAACCATTAGAAAGATTAAATATTCTAAAGATTGGCTCCTTAACGTTTTTAGCTCTTAATCGATATAGTAGAGGCATGGTTTCTTTCTGCATAATCAATTTAGTAGTATCCATCCTAACCTTTTCAATATCTTCTTTCTTTATGTATGTGTCTTATAACGTTTCTAATGCATCTTCAAATTGTTTTCTATCGTTCTCTAATTGGGCATCTATTGACCTAAGTTGATTTACGCTAACAACATCATTTAAATTCTCCAACAATTTTAATTTTTCTTCACTAATATCAACATTATCGTTTCTATCTTTAACATTACCAAATATATCCATACTCGTTTATTATACAGAAAATGCCCATCCTAATTTTTCAAAACATTTCTTTAACATCTCTATTTGTCTAGGCGAGTGTTTAAAATCAATATCAACATGAACATCGTGCTTTTTCAACAGATAGTACAATACACATTTTAAGTTAATAAACAATGCTCTTTCCGGATACAGCTCTCTAAAGACCTCGTGTAAGTTTTCGAACTCATTTATAAGTGTTTCCTCCATATGTTGTAATTTTAATGGTTTTTGATCGGTAAGGTGATAGTGTATTAAATAGACATCATCATAATATTTTGTGTATTTGTTTTTTTAGTACTTCTAGAACATCTTTTGTTGTTATTAAATCTTATAGTATATCTCTAAATTCATCATTTAACACCTTGAACACATCTTCGGAAATAATTCTATCCTGTAAAGCTTGCAAACGAGATAACTGTAACTTAAATCTTCTTATAGTATCATACCATGGTTTTCGTACGCAAGCAGCTTTCGTTTCTTCATTAATACTGTAAACCCAACCACTCTCTACAGAACAACCATCACAAATGTATCTACTCATACCTTTTGTTAATGACTTACTACCACAATCACTGCATTGTAATGGTCTAGAGGTATAATTTGACAACAACTCCTTTAACGTAATTATTGGGCGTAACTTTTCCAACTCTTCTTCCGTGTACAAAAATTTTGGTATTAACATTTTCCATAAATCAATAACATTATATACGTTGTTTTTATCTTTTAAGTCTATCTCACTAACATACTCAAAACACTGATAAAAATTATATCTATCTAGTGCATCGAGTTCATCTTCATGCTTCTCAAAATAATCTAAAAATCTATTGTGTATAGCTTCCATATTTATCTTAAACAAAACTTTTATGGATATAAGCCATAAAAGCACTTTAACCTAATCATTTTTAATCATATACATAACATCACTAAAAGAATACCCTTGATTTAGAAGATTTAAAACCTTAACACAAAGATGACCACATATAACTGAAGTAAAGTCTTGTATTCGTTCGTCATTGTAAAATAAGTTTTCAGTACCAAGATATTGTACCAGTTGTTTAGGAGGAACACCACCATAAGAATCGAACACGTACTTTATGTTGTTATCTTTCCAATAGCATATCCAATGAGTACCAATGTTTTCTGATTTATCAAAGTTAACTATACCACACTCATTTACATAGGGTTTTTGTGGAAGTTCATCACTCATAAATAAACCTCTAAATCGTTTTATCTTTAATTCTCTAACCAACCTCTCTATATCGAAATTGGTCAATGGTTTTAGTTTTTTGACTTCTTTGGTTTACCTGCTCCCTGCTTTTCTTCCATAGCCATATTGTGTCTCATTTGTTCTTCAAGTTCTTGTTTATTCTTCTTAGCATCCAGTACAGTTTTAGTAATCGCTGCTGCCCACCTGCTAATGAACCGACTGCACCTAAAGCTGCTAAAATGGCTGGAATTGTAAAGATAAAACCACCCATATGCTCTTTCTTAATCTTTTTCATTTGTGCAGTAGTTAAAGTTAAATCCATTCCTTTACCTTCTTTAATTTTCTTAGATTTATCACCAAGCTGTTTCTTTGTTAATACATGATCGATATTGAAATCCTTTAGTTCATTGTAAGGAACGCTAAACATACAACCTTTAATAGAACACATCTTCCTATTTATTTAAGAGAAAATCCTGGTTTGTAAAAGTACAGTTGTTGTTGCTCCACCAAAATCAATTAAGGAATCATTCTCATTTGTTATCCTTATCTCAAAATTATCAACCTTGTCTTTGAATATAGGGGAAAATAATGGATAAGTAGGCTCGTAAATGATACTATGTTTAAACTCTGCATCTGTTTTAAATGTTGCGATAATTCCTGTTTCTCTATGTGTGAACTCCGTATCTTTAACAAACATACCATCTGCTATATTACAGTGAACATTAATTGTATCAAATGGGTGAAACTTTGGTGGCTTATCTTTAACATGTTCTGTGTTTCTAACTAACTTCTTCTCACTAAAACCTAATACAGTGTTAATAGTATCTAAGGTTATATCACACATCCTGCTAAATACTTTAACTCTATTGGTATTTCTGTCTTCGGTGAATTTAAACTCCTAGTATGTGCGAATTCGTTTGGAAGATTTGATTTAATATATTCTTCTAATTCCTTTAAACTATATTGCCCAGGTTGAACTATGAGCTGCTTCGAATATTGTTTATCGCTACAAATTGTCAACTTATTATTTTTCTCTGTAATGTTTGGTGTTAAGTATGTACTGTAAAACCCAACTAGCCCTATACTTAAATAGTTGTTGCTGTTGTCTAATTCGTAATGGAGTTTCTTCTTTAAAACAGAAGTATCACTCGTTAACTTAAATACCTTAGCCATTTATTATATAATAAATGAATGAGTTTGATTTACCTAGAGATATTCCAAAAGAGAAAGTAATCAAGTTAATAGAAGATGTCATTCAAAAGCTAAAATACAGTTTAAAGAAGAAAAAGAGAAAACTATGAATTGTTAGATATGCATACTACACTTTGATCACGTTGTCGGTTATACTTTCTGCAACATCTGGGTTTATTAATATTTTTATACCTGTAACAATTTACTCGATACTAACAACGTCTCTTGCAACTGGAAGTGCTATAATAACAGGTTTGTCTTCTAAGTTAAACATAAGCAAAAGAAAAGACGAATATAAAACCATTGTCACTTGTATTAACTCATTTAAAGAACAGTTAGAGATGATAATAACATTAAATGGTGAAATGGATAGCGAATATATAAAAGATACGTTGCTTAAGATCAGAGAACAACTTAAAGATATAAGATCAAAAAATGTTTAGCCCCTCTGTATTCGGAGGTCCAAAATGTCAAGTATTTTCTAAGAGACGATTTTCTCTATAATAAATGAGTAAGAAAACTATTAATTGGGATGTAAAAGAGATGATAAAAGAAACAACAGCTAAGAAAAGAAATGGAGAGTTTATACCTGATGATATTCGATGCCTTATAGTGAGTTCGTCTGGGTGTGGTAAAACGTTTTTGTTATTTAACTTCTTATTACAGCCAGGTTGGTTAAACAATAATTACTTCTACATATATTCTAAAAGCATGAATCAGCCAAAGTATGAGCAGTTGAAAGATCGATTTGAAAAGGCAGAACTAAAGTTTAAGAAGCAAATAGCAACGTTCTTAAGCGGTAATGATTCTATTGTACCTATTGATGAATGTGAAAAATACTCTGTCGTTGTGTTTGATGATTACATTTTAGAGAATCAAGATACTGTTAGAATTTACTCTACAAGAGGTACGCATAGACCTTTAGACTGTTTCTATCTTGCACAAACATATTCGAAAGTACCTAAACAGCTTGTAAGAGATAACGTTAACTTCCTATGCATATTCAGACAAGATGATACTAATCTTAAACATGTGTATAATGAGTTTGTTGGAGGAGATATGTCTTATGATAAATTTAAAGAGATATGTTCAAAATGTTGGCAAGAAGATTAAGGTTTTATAGTAATTGATATGACAAGGAAGGTAAACAATGGTAAGTATAGGAACAAGATAAAACACTTCATAAATGTTTGATGTTTTTTGATGTTTGACGTTTTAACGTTTGACGTTTTTCACGTTTATTGACATTTGTTCGTTTTCTATACAATAAATGGATGAGAAAGAAATTGATAAGAATATTAAGTTGAAGGAGTTCTTGATAAAGGGCTTCAAATCTTGGAAGAAAGAAAGAGCAGGTATATACGATAAATTTAAAACACAAGAGCAACCTGTAATTGATGCTATTCAAAACTTGGGTAGTGAGATCAAAGAAGTAGCAGAACAAAATAAAAATCTAATAACTGAACTTGTTCCAGTTGCACATAAGACGGCTTCAATAGATCCTAGTCTACTAGAAACACCTAAAATGATAACTTATGATAGTTTCCCAAGTAGTAGTGATACACCTATAACGGGAGAAATAAAACAAATGAGAAAACAAATTAAAAACAAAGTAGAAGGAGTAGAACCTTTAACAACAGCACAGTCATTTTGTAAGATTGCAACGAAATATTATAATAAAAGAAATGATAGTGTATTTTCAATAAGAACTGTAGAAAAAGATGGAAAAATAATAAATAAGATAGGAAATTCTGAAGGTAAAGTGAATGGTGGTGATTTGATAATTAATGGTAAAGCTTATAAAGGAACAGAAGGTCTATGGGAATTGTTAACGGCGAATACTAATAAAACCATCGAAGATTATGACGATGTACTTAGAGGTTCTAAGTACATTAATATTATCAAGCCTATTTGGGATAATTATATTAAACCATCTTTACCTCCAACACCGCCAAGAAAGAAAACACCAAAGTCTGGGGAAGGAATTAAACAATATACAGAGATACCTAAAGAATATGTATGGATGGATGACGTGAGAAAGCTTACAGATAGGTTAATAGTTATAGATGGAGAAGAAAAGGCTGGAAATGATAACTTTTATAATGAGAAAGTAGGTAGAGTGAGTATGATTAATAATAAGCTTTCACAATTTATTCCTAATGATCCAAAAGGTATAGGTTATTTGATTAAGATTTTAAATACATTACCACCCCGATTCTGGAATGATGAGAAGCTTGGAAAAGGGTTAGTAAATGGTTTGATTAATAAACTTCCAGTTGAATTACATATACCAGGTTTTAGATTAAGCTTCAAGAAAGATTAGAAAGAGGTGATGAAGGTATTAACACATTAGATGAGGCTTGTAAAGAGCACGATATATACTACAGAGACAATAAAGATACAGAGTCAAGACCTATTGCAGATAAGGAACTAGAAACTAAAGCATGGAAAAGAGCATTTAGTAGTGATGCGTCAATTGGTGAACGATTAGGTGCTTTTGCAGTTTGTACTGCTATGAATGCTAAGGTTAAGTTAGGATGGGGACTATAAGTTTTTAATTGTTATTATGTATGATTCTTTTATGGGTATGTCCCATAAAAGCGCCAAGGGGGAGTTTTAACCCCCCTTACAGAACGCTCATCCTCAAACAGTTTTTATCAACGTTGTTTGAAGATTTTCTTTATAATAAATGGATAGTGTTGAGAGTTACGAGTTACAGAGCTTTAAAGCTAACACAAGAACATTTAACAATTTGAATGAAGCTTACAAAGAAATTGAGTTCGATTTCGATGTGGGCGATGGGTTCATACATCCACACAAAGCAGATTGTCATATGACTTTTGAAGTTGTTGGTGCATCAGTTGGAGGAACATTTGGTGCAAATGATACCATAAAACTTGTAGATAACTTCTTACCATTCTTCTTTTCTCAAATTGAGGTTAGAAAGCATGGAGTTGTTATAGATAAAATTGAGGTAACAGGAATAACATCTACAGCTATTGGAACACTAAAGATTTCCAAACCAGAAGATGAATATCTAAAACAAGCAGGATTTGAAACAGATGATAAACTTGGTCTAAGAAAGGACTTTAGTGTTTTGTACCCATTAAGATTAATTCCAGGCTTCTTAAGTGATTATAAAGAGGTTATGTGGAAAGGTGGATTGAGAATAACATTTACAAAAACTAACAACAATAACGATGTCTTGTACAAATGGACTGGATCAGGAGCAGCTCCTCATGATGGAAAAATATCAATAAAAAGTATGGAGATAAGAATGCCTATTGTTGAATACGAATCTAATTATGAAAACAAGTTAAAATTGAATATTCTTAAAAAACCTAAAATCATGTTTTCATTCCATACTTATCAATGTGTTCAGAAGACTGTTGTAGGTTCTCTCTTGGAGTTTGATGTTGCTACTCAATTTAATTCTAGAAAATTTGATATGCCTGATTTTGTAGTTGTAATGTTCCAAACTGATAGAAGTGGTAAACAAACAGCAGATGCAAGTAAGTTTGATCATTGTAAGGTAAAGAATATCTATCTTAAGAATGGGAGGATGAGGTATTTCCAAAAGAATCAAGAAATTTAGATATTGCTAACAGGGATTATTTTAAGATGCATGAAGATTATACTGCATTTAAGAGAATAACATGTGGCATTACCGAAATGTACTATGGACCTAAAGAGTTTATAGATAACAGACCAATGTATGTGATTAATTGTAGTAAGAGGAAGAATGTATCGGCAAATGAGAGAACAAACATAAAGATTGTAGTAGACTTTGCAGAAGCTGTGGCTGCTAATACTATATGTTATGCGATTTTAATTGGACAAAAGAACTTTACATATGATCCTAAGAATGAAAAAGTAGTAGAAGAGTTTTAGATAGTTAAATGCATGTTTGTATTGTTTTATGGAAGTTTTTCCATAAAACGAAATTGATAAAAATGATTAAATATTTTTTGATCAAGATAAAAATTGAAGAGTGTTAAATACGATGTCGAGTCATATTGAGCTTTTAAATAAACTTGGAAGTCTTGAACAAAAACATGTTATTGGATTAAGAGAATTAGAATAAAATACAGAATATAAGATTGTGAAAATGGAAAAGATTAAAACTAAGTTTGGAAAGAGCATTTTAGTCGAATGTGAAGAGTTTAAGGTATTTCTTCCACCTAGATTTATAAAACACTTAACAGATAAAATGATTGATGAAATCTTAAAGATAGAATAAAAATCAAATACACTGGTTTAAAAGATAATTATTTAAAAGATATAGTATCAAGACTATAAAAACTAAGACCTTTGGGTATACAGAACACAATGCCGTTTGAATTTTTAAAATCGGTTAATACTTGATGATGTTATAGCAAATTCGAAATTTCGGGAATTCTTTACGGGTTTATTTTTGACTTTTCGGGAAAATGTTATTCTTTAAAAAGATCTTAAAATTTTATTCTAATTATGGTAGTATTTTTTATTTTTCAAAAGTTTCAATAATTAGTGCATTTATTGAAAATTAAAACCATATTCTTACAGCTAGGCAACCAGTTATACATGAATAAAATAGTACTTTTACGTCTCTATAGATTGTCGTTTGATTTTTGAAAATCGGTTAATAAATAAGGATGGTATAAGTATTTTTCGTTTTGCCCCTGAAATTTCAGAAGTTATGCAATCCCGCAAGACTTGTCCCTGTAAGTATGCAACCAGCAATACATATATGGGCTATCCAAAAATGCGATCAGATTGCCAAAATATTCAATAGGAACCAAGATATAGATAATCTTATTGTTATATATTTTGAATTTACCGCTTCTATACTCATGCTCTCTCTAAAGGATTGTATGATGGTAAGAGAACCAAGAGATTCAATGTATTACGTTTTCTCCCCGAAGGAGACTACGTCACGGATTCAATGACGTCATGTATGATGTATTCTCCACGAAGGAGACTACGTCATTGATACACAGCGCCATCTCGCCATTGCTAGCTAAAAGTTCTGTTGAAGGAAGAGAGGCTAATGTGTATATATGTATGTTGATGTGATGAGATGGAAGGAGAATTGGATTGAGAGGTCCTGTGCTGGTACTGGAATCGTTCAAAATGAATCAGTGACAGATCACCTGTTCCGGAGTTGTATGTATTCCTTCTCATTGAGTTTTTAAAGCTAATTATTAACGGATTAACGGATCATGATTCAAGTGTCAAATGAAAGCTTATAAACTGGAGATTAAGATGCAATAAATATATTTTGTGTATGATTCCATTGTAATATTTTAGATATAAGTTTTTATGATTTTAAATGTCATAAAAGCATATTCAATCTCACTTTAACGTTGTAGTTATGGAGATACTTTACGCATAACGCTACTTCATTCATTTCTATGTCTAAATAATCTGGTCAGAAAAAAGGGCCCAAATTGCGCCAGAAGTTAGGTCCCCATACTACTAGCATAGATAGGGTGAGAAATTAGAGAGTAAGGGAAACAATCAAGTTTGTAGAGGTGTCTGAGAAAGTCCAACAAATACTACAGTCAGGCGCGCATGCAGGATGTGGAATCTGGAGTCCGGACTCCCTCACGAAATCCGACTTTTAGATAAACTTTGTCTAATTTTGGGGATGATTTTACAAATATTAATGCAATATGTCCTCATATCACATTTCGAACTTTCTGAAAAGCTTTGGAACCCCCAAACTAAATCCCTGAGTACGTCCATTATGTCATGTAATGAGAAAAGCAAACGACTATGAGATCAAAAGAGTGATGAGAATGTTAGTGAATGGGAAGGGAGGTAAAGGGAGATCAAGAAGGAAATGGATGGAAATGTTTAAGAAGGTATAACAAGGGATAATTCCGTGAAGAGCTTAATGGAGAAGACTCATCGCAAACATCGATCCAATATAAGGGTGAAAAGACGAATAGTAGTAATAATAATAATAATAATAATAATAATAATAATACGTTTTTACACCTTTCGAAGTCGATGGTTACTGTGAGTCATCAGATTCACTTGAGGATGCATCAGGTTCCTAATCTGGATATCGATCTGAATTATCACTAGAATTTCCCAAGGCATTTGCGAAATCTAAGAAAAGTAAGTGATCCACGTCTTCTTCCATATCGTCATCGAACTGCTCCATTTCCGAGTCATCTAACTCACTGAGGACTCTCACAAGCTCATCTTCAGATACTGAAAGATATGCAAAATAATGTATCTTAGTTTTTAGTTCGAAAGACCGAATGTACTTCATACAGGACAATCACAAATAACCAACTTTTAATATTAAAACAGAAAGGTCTTCCAAAAGTATAAAGAAATTTAACAGGAAATAATTCAAAGTCTAGAGGTATAATTGGTTAACTATTAAGTCTATAATGATCTTTAATATCTTATACATATAGTTACATTTTAACATGTTTGGTAATAATTGTAAAGAAATTTCCTTACTTACCAAGCTCTAACAATGAGAGTGTTTTCTTCTTTGGCGAAGCCATGTTGGATTTCCAGCGTTTTCAAAGACATGTGTCACTCTGATCTTCTAACTGCGAACTGGCCGTTTAAAACTTACATGAACACAACAACTGTTACCATCTATGTGAAGCCTCTACGAAATATTTGATTTTTTTTGTATATTATGTCCTTTCAAAAGGACATTAGGAATCTGTTACTATAAATTCTTTTTCCACCTCAGAACTCAAGGAAGGAAAAGAAAATCGCCTTTTAAAAGGACATTCGGAATTTAATACAACAATTTGTAATTTTGCAATTTTATCTCAGGTCTCAGGAGATTAACCAATGTAACTTTAAAAGTAAACAACAATTTATTATTATCTTGGTTTTAGTGCTATTTAATGACACTAAAGAGGAGTGTTTGCGTCAGCCTAATTCCGTTTAAACCGGTTCTTCCACGTGGAACAAGAAATATGGTCAGTAAGTATTGAAAAGAAAAAGTGGAGTTACGAGCTTTGACTACATAAAAATAGTGTGGTAGGAGTTACGAGGTATGCTATTTTAGGAGTTACGAGTTTTCTAATTCAAAATAAAGTTATTGGAGATACGAGATTTGATAATTCTCTTATTTTGAGTTTTAGAAAACAGATGGGACAAAGTTATATTCAAGGCTGAAAAATATTTTTTTCTGACCCGATAATACAAAAATCTCAAAATCACCAAAAAGTGGAGTTACGAGGTTTGCCAATTAGGGTGACGGTTTGTTATTTAATGTGTACTCGAACAAAGTGAAGTATTAGAGACATGATATATTGTCGTTGGATATATAAATGGTAATGTCCCACGTGGTATTGTACACAAACAACTTCACGCTTATGTTTACAAACACCACCACATGGTTTTGCAAGAGGATTCTACACACCAGATGGATCCACTATCACCTGCAGACGACGGACTTCTGACCCCTCCCTGAAGCAGACGACAACAACGGAGCAGCACCGCCACGGCCATCCGAAGACCCCTATAAATTTGTGGACGATATCAAACCGGTACAATCTCTGATGTCCCTCCTACTGTTTGCAACGGAACATTAGAATTAACCTAACCCCAGGCCTCTCCACTTCAGCTGGAGGCCTGACTATAGTAGTACGCATGCTTTTAGAGGATTTACCACCTCGTATAACTGCATTTGCAGATGGTCTCATAATAGGGAGCAAAAATTGGAAACAGCAATTATCGGACTTGGAATTACTCTTCAAGAGACTAAGAAAACACGACTTTAGAGCTAGCCCGAACAAGACCCACTTATTATATTCAGAATTAGATGTATTAGGATTTGCAGTTAGTGGCAAAGAAATCAAAATTTCTCCCAAAATTGACAATAAAATAAGGAATTTTAAGAAATCAAATTCTAAGCAGGCCTTAAAGTGTTTTCAAGGTCTCTGCTCTTATTAGAGAGCACACATCAAAAATTTTACGAACAAAGTGCAACCATTTTTAGTTCTTTAGAAAAAGAATTCCAAATTTAAATGGACCACTCGAATAACGAGTTATTTAAGAATCTTAAAGCGGATATTATTCAGACCCCATCCTTGTTTCATTTCGATCCATCCTTGGAAATCTGGGTGTACTCTGATGCATCATCAGTCTCAGCAGGCGGAATTTTAGCATGTTATAACACTAAAACTAACCAGGAACGTGTTGTCTCCTATTGTAGTTGCCGCTTTATCAAGAGCGAGAGAAGGGCCTCAACATGGCAAAAAGAATTATATGCCTTAATCTACGTCCTTAGGAAATTTTGATATTTTTACTGAATAGAAGTTATTCATAGACGCTAAATGCTTGACTTCATTGAACACACAGCGCAACAAAGTAGGAGAATTCACTCGCTACAAGATATTCTTAGCAGATTTTAATTTTGAAATACGCCATATTAAAAGTCTACAACATCTTGCAGATATTTTTAGTCTTTTAGAAGAAAAACAAGACACAACGGAACGAAGAACACAAAATTAATAACTTTTAGGATACGGAGGACGCTAAAGTTCTTGCTTCTCACTCATTGGAACAAACCTTTCAAATTGACCAACCCATTACACTACCCAATTTGGCTGCAGAGCAAAGGAAGGACGCTTCATTTTCGGATATCATCATTGTTTTAGAAAATAAGAAACCTAATAAATTGTCTACACTCCGTGCCGCGAAATATTTTTGTCTTAAAAATGGATTCCTATATAGGACACACAAACATTCTTAATTAGGATTGCTATATTTGCTCTGTATACCAAAAATCTTTACTAAGTAAATGGTTTGATGCTATTCATAACAACCGAATAGCGCCTCACTTCGGATGTACTAAGACGTACCAATCGACACTGAGAAAGTATTATTTTCCTAATACGAAACTTATATAGCAAACAAAAAAGAATGTGCACTCTCTGCCAAAACCTCAAGAAGTTACCAAGCAAGCCGTCTGGCCAATTACTCCATCATCCTCCTTCACCTGTTGCTACTGTATGGCAATATGATTCAATTGGAAAAGTGCCGGTTGGACAAGGAACTTTTAAACACATACTAGTTGCTATTGAGATGTAGACCCGATTCTAGGTGACGAAGATCGTAGACAACATTACAGCCGAAGAAATTGAACAATTTCTTATATATGCATCATTTTCAAATATGGAGCTTTTTCGTACCTGTATTTAGGTAGATACCCTGTATATAACGCAAAAGGACTACAGAACCTAGCAAAGTTCTACAACTATGAATTTAAATTTTGTTCAGCATATGATCATAAAACTTTAGGTGTAGTGGAAACTTTCCACAGAATAATACAGACTGCTCTTAAATTTTTCGTGTAGGAAAATCGAAACCAATGGCCGAAGCTTATTAAATATATAACCTTTGCGATTAACATTTATCCAGACGGGAACCAAGTATTCAAGTTTTTTCCTAATGCGCGGTTACGAACCTAGGATCAATTCTGATATTGCGCTTGCGTCAACTCCAACATTATATATCAACACTTGAACCAGATACGGGGAATTGTGCAGGACAATTTAACCAGTAAGTTATAAGAAACAGAAGAAATATTATGACCGAAGCATAAGCAAATTAGCTTTGAGAACGGACAGAAAGTACTTGTATTCTATCCGAACCGTCAAATTGGAGTACCAGCAGTTTTCTTCTCTAAATTTATCGGTCCAGTTACGGTACTCGAAAGACTCAACCCTAACCTTTCAAGTTTCCTGATTCATATAGTCACCCCATGCAGAAAATTTCTGTAGACAGAATTAAGCCGTATTATGAAAATTTAGACGATAATCGCAAAGAGGATAATTAACTATGTGTTTTTCTATTCGGGCAAAGACATTTAAACTAAGAATAAGGATGGCAGAACGCAAGACGGAAGATACACGATAGGATCTGGCATACATAGCTCATCTTTTAAATATTTATCTTCTTTCAATTGGAAGCACTTTGCAAAATTAGAGAAACTATCTGTATACTATTTTTTTAAATAATGTTTATAGCGGAAATTTTATAATAAAAAGCCGGTAGTGGGAATCGATTCCGGACGCTCTTTTTATTAAAGCTCTACCTACAACTCTTGACTGAAAACTCTTATGCTTAATTGAAAAATCTTTTAATATGGTTTAGCAGCACAAAAAGATATCTTTACACATAGTACAAGAAAATCCGCAAAATCCGAACTTTGGTGTTTTAGTTGCAATATCTACATAATTATTATAATAAAACAAACATGTTTAAACAATTCAGTCGCATATTCTGGATTGGATTGCTAAGATTGACCCAAGGTTTTCCTAATGGAAGAAAGGTCATTGCGATATCCATTAGTATCCGCCTGCACAGCGGTCGGAAACTCTGAAAAAGCAGGCAAAAGTAGTTTATTCCGAAACAATGAAAGTCGACGGACGTCTCTCTATCATTCTGTAAGTAATTGTCCTTTCTAAATCGATTACAACTAATGTGAAAGTGATTCAAAAAACCCCAGCTGCAATTAGGGATGGCCAGAACCGGATCCTGGTGAAACCAGTTTTCGGGTCTGAACCTATCCAGGTCTAGAACCGGTTCTTCAGATCCAGGTCTGGAACCGGTTCGGAAAACAGAACCGGTTCCTCGCGGAACCGGTTCCGCTGGAACCGAAACTTTATTACCATCCCTACGCTAAACGCGAGCTGCTGGCAAGCTGTGAACAGTATGCTAGATGAAATGGTGGAAGCGACAGGCAGGCGCCCAGGCGGTGGCAGCTTGTCTCATTTGGCTAAATAAACTGGGTAACTGGCAAACTCATTGGCTAAACAGGCAAACTGGTTAACTCATTTGGCTAAACACCCCCTGGTGGACCAAAATATTTTTCTGGGGGCACAAGCGTGTCTGGGCGGGGAAGGCACAAGCGCTTGGTCCTCTTTGCATTATTTTTGAAGGTGAACTTTTGCCTCCTTTACGGGTCTTTGGGGGCTTTCGGATCCAGGTCTGGAACCGGTTCCTAAGATCCGGTTCTCGAAGCGGGTTTTCAGATCCAGATCTGGAACCGGTTCAGGCATATCATAAAGCGGAAGATTTTAGTATATAAATGTTCAACTGTTTGCTCAAAAAAAATGTTTAATGTGAGGATTTGCTTGAGTTGGAGGTATGGAATTCAATACATGAATTCATAATCTAAAACAGATGGACAGGTGTTGCATCGTTTTCAAAAATCCCACTTCTATAGGCGATAAGAATAGTATTTTTTCAAGATCCTAATTTTTGGTTTTATATTTATTATACTTTATTCTTAATGTACAAACATACTTCAGCTTTGATGGATTATAAACATCCCTCGTGGATTGAGTAAACCATGTTTAAATAAAACATGTTAACAGAAGAATTCCATTTGAGATATTTGAGAAGCCACGTGTTCTTTCTACCCCACTCACCGAGGTCACACCATGCAGGTATTACAGATTGGTAAATATGATCCATACATCAGATTTGTGCTACAGTATGATAGGAGAAAACAGGAATAAACACATGATTAGAAGAAGAAATATTAAATGAAATATTTCATTTTAACGTCCCACGTTTATGTTATTTAAATTAAGGGGGGCGATGAACAATTCAAGTGAATGATGATGGAAGAATTGGTGTAATGAAAAGTGCTAGAGAACGGGAGCACCAAGAGAAAACCCACTGGTACGATATCGTCCACCACAAACTTACCTCTCCGGTTTCGAACCTGGGACTCTACTAACCAGAGGGAAGCGCTCTACCTCTGAGTTACCGTGATAACTTACCGTGATGTCAGTCTAAACTGCATATGGAATCCAATGGTCCTTAGAATAGTACTTGATCACCACGGACAGCGATGCATATTATGCAACTTGCTCCCATGCTGCTCGAATTGTTGTCAATGAGTATTATTTATAGAGTTCCATTTCTCCACCAGCGTGATGACAACTGCTCCCTGGTCCTTGGTGCATCTGAATATGCTGCAAGACGCCTTACTATAGCTTCCCACATACTACATAAGATCATGTGGGGCCGCGGTGGCTCAGTGGTAGAGCGTTCACCGGGTTCGATCCCAGCCCCCGCCAAGTGAACTTTCTGGTGGACAGACACCGTGTGCGTGGTTTTTCTCGGGGCTCTCCCGTTTCCTCCCACTTTCTTCATTCCACCATTTCATTTATTACTCATCATCACCGTCTCTTTAGCCTAACCGACATAACCGTGTGACGTAAAACTCAAAGATTTGGTTTATTTCTTTTTTTACATAAGATCATGTCTAGGGAAAGGACATGCCAGTTCATTCACCGAATATCATTTGATTCCAAGAGCTCCGTCACGTAAGTGCGATGACGGGCGCACTGTTAATTGATCAGACACTTTAGAGATACCCATGGGACAAACAAAGAAGCCTATGACCTTTATACATTGTCTAAAATAGTTACGATCTTTCTATAAAATACAACATCTTACCTTTCATAAGAACCAACAGCAGAATTAAAAGAAAAACATACTCCATACTCTGTCTTTAAAGTCCTTGGCAAATTGTATCCTGGCTGAACGCCAAATAATGCTCCTTGATTATCCTGCGTAACCTTTCAAAGAATGTAATTTTAGTTTCTTCATTATACGTTGAAAAATCTATACATATTATTTACAAAAACTTGAAAAACTATAATTCAGTAGATTTATATAAACACTTTATTTGTTTTCATAATTGTACCCATTTTTATTTCCTAAAATGTTTGGAAAATTAAGTGTAACGAAAATTGGAACTCTACTTCCCAAAATGATTCCCTATAGGTTATGCAAGAGGGGAAAAATGGCCAAACTGATAATTATATAATAATTTGTGCAATAATAATGCGATTAACATTACTCTATTACCGATATAATATTCTGTGTGATTGTAGCTTTAGCTAATATACAAATGAATATTATCATGTAATGCATGTTTGAAATTTTCCTAGTATAATGAAGTCTCTAGTCACCAATATTACTTTCTTTCCCTGTACAATTTGTTACTATTTGCGTCTTTGGTTTCTTCTGACATAAGACTGGTCATGAATGAATGTTTTTTCTTTTTTTTTCAGAAAATGTCATTCTCAATTTTCAGATAAACCTAGGTAAACTACCAGTAAATGCGTTTCGTCGTATTTTTCTTATCTCTCTCTACTCGTTTTTCCATCTTCTATACTTAGGAGACCAAATTGAAACTTTTAATTGTTAATTGTCAATCGCAAAGAGTGCAATTGAAACATTTAATTGTTAATTGCAATTGAAATCAGCAATTAAAACTGAAGATAAGAAGATATGTGTATATTGTGTTATCCACTTGTTACTGTTTTACGTATTTCAAAAAATGTACTTATAAGAAATGCCGGATAACTACCATCCCTTCGCCCCCTGGGAAGAAAACCGTGAAACTAAGCATTCTTTAAATACATTATGTTTATGATTCCATTCCCCTCGAAAGAACTCTATATGCCCGTCATACATACAATAGGGATGGGCACGAGCGAGTTCGTGCGAGTTTTCTTTAAAATTCGATTCGACTCGACTCGAAGCAGACATCTTTGAGGTCGACTCGAGAACTCGGCTCGAAAAATTTCCCCCAACTCGATTCGAATTCGGATCGAGTTTCCAGTCGAGTCGAGCCAAAACGAGCCAATTCGAGCTAAATCATTTTGTGTAGTTCCAATTATTACTCTCTTCAAGTATCCTACATAGACAATATAATTATACATGATACTACTACTACTACTATAACTAATTATTATTATAACACCGTGTATAAACATGGAATATAGACGGTATGTATCTGAATACTAAAAATTAGTTGACTGTCGATCTCGGTCGTCAAGATATCTTCAGGAGGCAAAAACATTGGTCACGAGGTTCTAGGTTTGACTTGAGGAGAAGCAAGTATTCGGGCTCGAGCCAAAATTGTTAAAAGTTATAGGACTCCAGCCAAACGTTCAAAACTGCTCGACACGGGTTTAGGATTTTTAACGACTCAAGCGGCTCTCTCACATCTCATTTACTTGTCGAGCCGAACAAAGAAGTGAGCCGAGCCAACAGCTCATCCAACCGAGCAAGCTCTAGCCGGTGGCTCACACAAGATGAACCGAACCGAGCTGATTGCTTACCACAACCGAGCCGGTTCGAGTCATCGGCTCAGTTGAGCTGACTCGAACCCAGCCTTTGGACTCGTTTCAACGGAGCTGGTTCGAGCCATTGGCTCCAATCGAGCCGAGTCGATGACTCGTCCCTACCGAGCCGGCTCAAGCCATCGGCTCAATTGAGCCCTGTCGATGGGTCATCCCAACCAAGCTAGCTCAAGCTGTTCGCTCAGTTGAACCGAATCGGGCCGGTTGACATCACTATCCCGGTTGGGCTTCTACTTTGGCTAAAAAAATTAGACCGTACAGTTCTCAGCCTTGATGGTAAGAACTACAGTATATACTTATATTGGTGCTCACTGCTTCATTAACTTGTTCCGCCACCAACGAATTTCGAGGTACTTTGTTTTGCATCTTTTGTGCGTGTTTTGTGTCGCTTTGTGAGCCTATTCCCACATTTTGCGCGTCACCGGAAGTGGGTCAAAATGGGCCTACTAATATGGCGGAACACGTTATTGCTGTTCCGCCACCAATGAATTTCGAGGTCGTTCCCTTCACATCGTTTTGTGCCGATTTGTGTGTCTACTTCCACGTTTCGTGCGTCATGACAAGTGGGTTAAAATGAGTCCCCAAGGTGGGACGAAAATGAACCACTGTTCCGCTACCAACGAATTTGGAGGACGATTACTTCACATCGTTTAGTATGTATTTTGTACCGTTCTGTTCGCCTACTTCCACGTTTTGAGCATCACCAGAAATGCGTCAAAATGGTTCATCAAGGTGTGAGGAAATAGAGCCATTATTCCGCCACTATCGAATTTGGAGGTCGTTTCTTTCGCATCGTTTAGTGCCTGTTTTGTACCGTTTTGTGCTCTTATTTCCATTTTAGTGCGACACCAAAAATGGGTCAAAATGGCCTACAAGTATAGCGGAATAACTTAATGCTGTTCCGTCACCATCGAATGTCGATGTCGTTTCCTTCACATTTTTTATGCATGATTTGTGTCGCTTTGTGCATCAGTGGTAGTGGGACAAAATGGTGCTTGAATGTGGGATGAATATGCCTTTTTCTGCCATATTTGTAGGTCCTCTTTGACCCACTTTCGGTGGCGCACAAAACGTGAAAATATGCGCAGAAACGGTACAAAACATGCACTAAACAATGCGAAAAAAGCGAAGTCGAAATTGGATATTGGTGGGAGAGTGGGTCATTTTTCTTCCCACATTGAATGCCCATTTTGACCCACTACCACTGATTCACAAAACGTGGAAATAGCCTTAGAAAACGGTAGAAAACACGACAAGACGATGTGAAGGAAACGACCTCGAAAACGTTCCTGACGGAATAGCATTAACTTGTTCCGCCATATTTGTAGGATAACATTGACCCATTTCCGGTGACGCACAAAACGTGGAAATAAGCTCACAAAACGACACAGAAATGGAAATTAAGCTTAATTACATGGAAATTCTAAATTTGTACGGTACGCTTAATTATACGAAAAATTGTATACATTTTTCTTTATGTTGGTCTGCTTTACGTTGATTTGGGACTTTCAAATTTTATTCTTTTTCCAACTGAAAGGTAACTATAATTCAACAAGGAAGTAATTATCAATGATAATTATAATAATTCTCTTTATAATTGAATTCATTGTAATTTGGTCCATGACAAACACTTTCCATTTCGTACCAGCTGTTATGCCCGTTCTTCGCACGGATCAGATAAAATATCAATGTAAACAAACAGAACAACGGGAGAACAATTAAGAAACATTTCTAAAATTGGATATATTTTGTGTGAATATATATCCAACAACGTACATGTGTTTTCATTGGGAAGGCCGAAGGGGGCTGAATTTGAACGTAAACACTATCGGGGCTGTCACTATACATCTGAGCAACCCCGATAAATATGGATTCGACACAAATATTGGTCATTTTCTACTACTTTTACATGTGCCGCTGAACGCCCCCTCAGACCCCCTTGGTTCGAATTGTGAAAAAAATATCCTCTGGCCCCCAGCCGATACTGCGAAAACTATGAATGTGACACTCACATCTCCCATTTTCTACTACTTTTTTACGTATCCCGGTAAAAGCCCCTATGATCCTCTGGTTCCAATTTTCAAAAAACAACGCCTTTGGCCCGCAGCCGATGGGGGTGCATTTAGAAGTCAACGCCTGTGGAAGTATCACCATTCATCTCAGTGACAGCAAAAACTATGGATTTGACACTAATATCGGTCATTTTCCATTATTTTTACATGTCTCTCAATTCTCCACCCCCGGTGACTCCCGGCCCGTATACAATGGTGGCTAAATATGAAAATCATCGCTAATGAAAGTATCACCATTGATCTCAGCAACCGCGAAAACTACGGATTTGACACTAATATCGGTCATTTTGGGATACTTTTACGTTTCGGTATCCCTCCCCCCTCCCCGTTGAGCCCCGGTTCGCGGCCGAATAAGGTGAATTTGGAAGTTAATGCGATCGGAGTTTCACCATTGATCTCAGCGAGCGCGAAAACTATGAAATCGACACTAACATCGGTCATTTTCTACTACTTTTACATGTCCCTTAAACGCCCCCCTGAGACCCTCTGATTCGAATTTTGAAATGAAAAATGAAATGAAAAGTTTGAGTTTTACGTTCCACGGTTATGCCGGTTAGGCTAAAGGAGACGGTGATGATGAGGGATGAGTGAAATGGTGGAATGAACAAAGTGGGAGGAAACGGGAGAACCCCGAGAAAACCCACGAGCACGATGATTGTCCACCACAATGTTCACTTGGCGGGGCTGGGATCGTACCCGGGACCCCAAGCACCAGAGGTGAACGCTCTACCACTGAGCCGAATTTTGTCAAGAACGCTTTTCCTTGGTGTGGGACCTGGACCAAGGTACCCGTGATCAAAGTTTGGTTACTCTCGGTCAACTTGTCTGGTCCCTAGGCCGGTCCCGGAAAACGTCCCCCTGAGATCTCCTTAGTTCGAAATTAAAAAAAAAACACTTCGTCTTGATCTGGGGCCTAGACCAAGCTACCCGTGACCAAATTTTGAAAAGTTTCGGTCCACTCATCTGGTCCACAGCCCGCACAAAGATAGACAGACAGACACAAACAAACTCTTTATTTTATTTATATTAGGAAGGTCAGATCCGCCGTTATTGTAATACTAAGGTGCTTGAGCGATTGATCGTAGAAATTCAAACTCCGATGAGTTATAATTTCATAGGCTTGTTTTATTACAAGTTTAAACTCTTTAGTCAGTAGAGAAGAGGGCGTGAATCATGGGTCAAAGTTGATGACAATGGGTTTTGGTGGGTTTGTGGGTCACAGTGGGTGAGAGTGGTTCATGGTGGGTAGTGGGTCAGAGTGGGTCACGGTGAGTCGTGAGTCACGATGGGTGGTGAGTCAATTGGTCGTGGCTAAAGTTTTCATTGTCCCACGCGCTCTCTGAACTACAGTGTTGAAAATTAATCAGTGAAAATCAATTGCAATTAATCAGACAATTGAAAGTACACTGAGAGAAAAAAATGTAGGTGGCATACTTAAAAACGTAGGTTACATTCGTAATTCCTGTAGTTTCTGGACTTAACATACAACCGTATATAACATCCTGCAGCAAACGTATAGCTGAAAAAGTATGTATTATACGTACTGTCTGCATAAGTGTAATGACGTCATTCGTGTGACGTCATCTGTAGTAACAAGTATATACGGAGGTAATATCTAGCTTTGTGACGTCAGGATCGTATGTAGCATGTGGGTTAATGACGACACTCACTGACTATCAGGACAGAGCATAATTTCAAGAAGTATGCAATATACGTTCTGTACGTATGTTTCTTGCGTTCAATCCCGAGGCAGCATCTATATTGCACTTGTGCCCCGTACGTACGACTAGATACAGTATACGTATTGTACGTATGTATTATACAGATTTTCCTTATGTCGCACACAGCTTGTCCCGATACAGCATACAGAATATCCGTATGCACCATACAGAGTGCACATATGTAGCTTACAGACTGTCTGCATGCAGCATATAGATTGTACGTATGTCGCGTATAGGTTGGTCATATGTAATGTATGGATTGGATGTATGTAGCTAATAGGTTGTCTATATGAAATATACGGATTTTACCTGTATCGCATACATATTGCCTTCTTGTAATATATGGATTGGACATATGCAGGATCTAGATTGTACGTATAGTGCACCATTATTAAAGTGCTGCAACATACTGCAAAATGCATGATACATTCTTACTGTAATGTTATCAAATATTGTTTTTTCTCTGTATGAAAACAAAAATAGCTTAAAATATGGTTGATCTCCTTTGTGCCAATAATAATAAAATTAACAATACTACACTTTTCAAATCTTAGTTTGGAGCAGTGAAACTGTCCAAAGAAATGTATTTACCTGCAGGGTGTCCTATAAGTTTGGGCTTCCTGCTAATTCGTTGGAAAGCTACTGCAAAGCCAAGCGTTGAAAAGTGACGCAAGCGTTAATTTTAAAATTATGGGCACAAAGGAGGTTAACCATATGTTAAACTATTTTCGTTTTCATACAGAGTAAATCAATATGTGATATATTACTGTAAGAATTTATCATATGGTTTGCAGTTAGTTAGTTGCAGCACTTCAATAATAATGCAAAATGCACAGCCATATACAATTCTATATTCAAACTCAAACAAACAAGGTTTACGTACAATCATTTATTAAGCTGTTATCATCCATTGCTTGTTCGATATAAAGATTATTTTACCTCATTCTTTTCCTTAATAGTATCTTCTTCTAAAGTGCAATTGTTACCACAAGAGGCCTGAATAGAATTTTCCAGAAATAACTTCTCTGTACATTTTAATTAACAGGTATGTTTTGTTTGTTTTTATGTCGCAATAATTAAAAGTATAGTGTCAGCCGAAAACGTGTTCGCTCAAAAGATGATTCCTACTCAGTACTCGCCATTAAAAAAGAAACACCAAGAAGGAGACAAGATAGCTGCGCCAAAGTTCCCAGGCCGATACCTAATAGTAAGTGCAGAATACTCTTAACATCCGCTGTATTTGCTGTGTGACAACGTGGTGACAGCGGAGGTGTTGTGCAGCCATCGACAAAACATATTTATCCTTCCCTGCTATAGACATTCTACAAATTTGGACTTTCCTGTCTGCATCCTTCTTAGTGTAACATTTTAAGCAACGAGCAGTTTAACAGTCTCATACATTGCTTAAAGAAAGAGCAATGATTCTCAGAATTACTCGGAAGATATATATATATATATATATATATATATATATATATATACAATAATTTAAAACGGTTATTTCAAACTTTGCAATTCAGAGCACGAAAAGAAGTATAGCTAAAGGAACACTGATTTTAGCCAGATAGTAACTAGTAAACTCAATCACACTCAGTACCATTAGTTGCTTGGTGTTATCCGTAAGTCAGAGATCATGGTATCTCATTTCGTGTAGATTTTTGCATTTGTTTAATGCTAAAAATGTATTTTATCGCTAATTGAACCCAGTGCCATATATATACCGACAGGACGTACCTTAGTCACAAGGTGACATGAGTGAAACACTAAACTGTTCGATTGACACCTGCGGCCTTGTCAACACTAGAGAAAGTTACAAAGTGATTAAGTAAATACGGAACATAGTTCATACAAAGTATAGCGATGTATGAAGTCTCCGTTTCATACGACTTGGATAAAATATACATCTGAAAATAGCAACAAAGAAATATATAATGATTTCTCTGGATAATTTGGATTAGTCCAGAATTCGAACACATATACGTTGGTAAGTCCAACGTTTCTTTTTTTTAACTTCTTTCTTTGGATTCCTAATAAAGTTGACTACTGAAAAACTGAGTTATAGATTATGAATTAAAACAACACTTTCGCTAGACATGTTCAGTATACACATTGTCTTACATACAGAACAATGCATTAGTTATTAATGCATGTTTGAAATAATAGTGCTTCGTATAGAATTTTACTTCATCCAATCGTAATAGCACAAAGATAAAGAGGGATAATGTTCTTATTACAGAGAAAAAGAGTTGAAATGACTTAACACTAACAAACATTTTCTTTAAACAGAGATAATATTTTATTCTAATTTATGGAAGAAAGAAATAATTTGTAGTACAGTATCTTTATTAGGGTTATATATTCGTACAAAAGAATGTAAGTACAATTGGGTCTGTCTTCAGAAAGGACGTACTTTTAGCCACAACCTACACTGCTTCTTTTGACTGTCTTTCAAGCAGAATCCTGGTTTGATGCACGAAATACCTGAAACAAAAATCAGAAAATATTTAAAATGTTACATTCGGTGTGCTTAACTTGGTTGTACTTAACAATACAAAGTATGTTAACATTTTTGAGATTAAATGGACAAAATATGTTCGGTCAGGTATGGACTTTTGGGTTGCACGTAGAAAAACTATGAAGTGTTTATTGATGTTGAACAACAACTCAAAATGTATTACTATTTAAAAGTAAGTGGGTTCCCCAATGGTGTTCGGGGTACCATGGGGTACCTAATGTCTGTATTTTTTAGATATATGAAAATATATGTATCTAAAATGTAAGGAACTGACATCTGTTTACCGAAAACCTCAACTCGGTAAGCCTTATGGATATCGAGATATGGGAAAATAAAGAGCGACACTACAGAAGTGCGGAGTTTGCGTACTAGATGGTGCAGTTTCGGAAATGTAATTACGAGGGCTTACAACAACCTCAAAAGTAGTTTGAATTAAATACACTACACACACGCCCTGATGGGGGTTTTCGGCTACCATAACATTCGCCGAACTCTCATTTCTAAACATTCTAAAATATGTCTTAATAACATTTTAAAGAACGTTAGAGATGTGTGTTTACCGAAACCGCAAGTCGGTACGCCTAACAGTTACCGAAATATGGTGAAATAAAAAGCGACACCATAGGTACGTGGTGCTTGCATATTAGACAGTACAATTTAGAAAATTAATTAAAATATGACTATCAAGATTTTGTCAAATAAAGGGAGGATTCATACAGTTATGGGGTTTTCGTGTTAGGTGGTAAAATTTCCAAAACCGGTCATGGAATGTTAATAAGCATCAGTAGCAATTTCATCTTAATGTACTTAGGTATTTCCATAGAGTTTAAGAACATCATGGGGTCTACCAAGATTAAATTTGAAAAGCTTTGGAAAATATATTTTGACATTTGTAAAGAGTATTAGAAATATGTATTTACCTAAAACTTCCAGCTAGTACATCTAACAGCTAGAGAGACACCATACAATAAAAGCGTAGATCTTGATCTTAGCTTAGATCTTTAAATTTCAGAAAACAATTATTGATCCTAACAAAAGCTAAATAAGATGGTACTTTTATGGGTTAAGTGAGTACCTCAGACAGACTCAATTTTTTTGTCAATATCTAATATAGCAAGCGAGATATAAGGAATTGTGTATTTTATGACGTCGTAAAAATAGAAACCCACATCATAGATTTGTACATTTGAGTCTTTGCTGTAAGAAGAAAAAATTTCAGAAAACAACCGTATATACCTTAATAGACAAATAAATGGGCGGGGGGCACGGTGGCTTAGTGGTAGAGTGCTTACCACAGGTGTATTAGGTTCTTGGTTCGATCCGCGGGCGTCAGTTTGTAGTGGAGATCGTATTCGTGGGTTTTCTCGGGGTACTCTCTTTCCTCCCACCTTTGCATTCCATCAATTCTGTCAACAACATTCACTTGCTTTAATCATAATCTCCCTGAGACTAAAATTCATAATCGTGGGTCGCTACTCTGAAATACTTCCTTTTATTTAATTTTAAAATTAAATAGGGAGTTAAGTGTGATCTATCTCTATGGGTTAAGTGAATACTCCAATAGTTTCTGCGAAAAAGATTAGTTAAACACCCTACCACTAAGCTACTGTGTCCCCGCCCATTGAATTGTCTATTAAGGTAAATACAGTAGTTTTCTGTTTCTTATAGGAAAGACCCAAAAGTACAAATCCATAAAGATCTCTTTTTTTACGTCATGAAATATATAATTCCTTATATTTGGTTACTATATTAGATATTGACAGCGAATTTTCATTCTTTTGCACAGCTCGATGAACCCTTGGAATTGCCTGAAGAAAACCTAGGACTGAACTAATCTTTCGATCGAAATTGTACTGAGGTACTCATTTAACCCATAGAAGTAACATCTTATTTAATTTTGTTGCGACCAATAATTGTTTCCGAAATTTCAAGATCTCATACGCTTTTATTTCACAGTGTTTCTCCAGATGTTAGATGTACTAGCTGGAAGTTTTGGGTAAACACATATTTCAAATACTGTTTACAAATGTCAGATTATATTTTCAAAAGCTTTTAAAATTTAATTTTGGTAGACTCCATGATGTTCTAACACCCCATGAAGATATCTAATTACTTTAAGGTGAAATTGCTACTTGTGTTTATTAACTTTCCATGACTGGTTTCGGAAATTTTAGCATCTAACACGAAAACCTCGTAACTGTGTTGATCCTCCCTTTATTTGACATCTTGATAGCCGATAGTCATATTTTAATCCATTTTCCAAATTGTAGCGTCAAGTATGCAAGTCCCACATACCTATGGTATCGCTCTTTATTTTCCCATATATTGGTATCCATAAGGCTTACCGAGTTGCAATTTTCAGTTTTTTTTTAAAAAAAAAACAGTTCTTTACATTTTAGAGACATGTATTTCCAAATGTCTAAAATACAGAAATTAGGTACCGCATTGGAACCCCATTGGAGTACCCACTTACATTTGCATAGCAGGGTAAAAACGCCAGTGGTTGTCACTTTAAGGTTGAAAACATACTATTTTGTCTCTTCTCTGAGCATCGTGAATCTGTCAGAGCTGTACCATAGTTAGAAGGACTCACTGATCCTTCCTATAATGACCATGTAGTCAGAATTCAAAAAGGAGTAGCCGTTGAAGGAAAAACAATATTTTAAAATCCTTGCACCAGTAGTCGTCACCTTAAAATCAAAATGTTCCAGTAGTAGTCAGGATTTTCTACCAGTGTTCGTCACTCAAATAACTTGACATAATTTATTCAAAAACGCACTGTGTATCAGTTTAGGGTTAAGAATACAATATAAAGTAGTAAGCTTAATAACTTTGCATCACTTTTAGCACTCAAGAAAGAAAATAAAAACGTTTTTACATACTTTTTAAAGCAATTTTAAAAAGAAAAATGTTAACTGAATTCAAAAGTTAACTGTATATCACTTTCACGTTAAGAGTACAATATTAAATACTATGTTTAATAACTATACGTCACTTTAAACACTCAAGAATGAAAAACGTTTGTACATACATTTTAAAAACAATATGAGAAACAAAA
The DNA here is from genome assembly GCF_964235325.1 of Thermobia domestica. NCBI lineage: Eukaryota > Metazoa > Arthropoda > Insecta > Zygentoma > Lepismatidae > Thermobia > Thermobia domestica. The sequence goes on from NC_137456.1 coordinate 231,631,105, forward strand.
TAAGTAACTGAATTCAAAATTTAATTATACATCACCTTTAGCTTTAGAATACACTATAAAATACTGAAATTAATAACAATGCATTACTGAAGAATGAAAACAAAAATGTTTTAGCTACCTATATTGTATTTACATGTTATTTCTCGTTAACTTTTTTTTTTGATAACTCATGATCAAGTCTAGGGATGTTCAAGAGAAAAGATTTGAGATTGTCTCTTCTCGAGAAGGTGCCGCGAAAGTTATGTCTCGTCTCGAAAACTGGATCCGTTTCTATTGGAAGAGCTCTGTCTCGTCTCGAATTTCGTAACAAAAATTCTGTCTCGTCTTGTCTCGTGCGCATCCCTAATCAGGTCCATAGCGAAAAACTTCATTTCGGAGTTGGTTCGATAGGGCTTTGCGATATCCGAATTTAGATATAGATAATCGATATCGACAAACTATCGAAACTTGTTCGAAATATCGAAAAATACAGCAAAATCGAAATATAAACAATATCAAAAATCGAAAATATAGAAATACGAAAGAGATAAAAATATGGATATATCGATCAAAAATTTCGATATCGATGTTTTGATATTTGAAAATATCAACCGTTCGATCTAAATATCACACAGCCCTAGGCTCCAACTGTTGTCACCTTTAAAATTAATGTGAAAATTGCTGACTAATCTTCTGTAAGTACCATAAGACGGGTTTATTTTGCACTTCAGGATTAACTTTGCACAAAATACGGCAAACGTTTCACAGTCCTCTGTCGGTAAAATGATGGACTGTAAAGAGAAAGTTTCAACTGTCACCGTAAGATAGAACATCTAACTGGATTTTGACTATTTGGTTGGCGGTTAGCATCAGTTCTAATTACCTGAAGGGTTTGTTGTTGTAGAGGTATGGAAAGCAGTCACTGTAAAGGCAGACAAAATTTGAAAGATATCACCTACAAGAATTTTCGTCAAAGTCAAGTCAGTTTCGTAGAATACTCTGTGTATAATGGGACTTTGAGACAATAGTTGAAATTGAAGTGTGAAACGTTTTAAAGTCATAGAAAAATAAAACTGGGAGAAGGTTGTTTCAGCCTCTAATCGGGGCTACTTTGCACCGATCAAACGTAACCCCTCAGATAGGAAATTATTATTACTGGTATCTCCTGCCATCTAACTTTAGGAAAATTTCCTATTCAGGTAAATGTCGGGATGGCTTTCTTGTTGGAAAATAAATTACGAACAGCGGCGAATTCAGAAAAATAGTTTGAGAGGGACTTCACACAGAAAGACTTCCTTTATTTAGAAACGACTAGACTTTTTGAAGGGCTTGAAGCGTAGACGCATAGGAATGACTAACATCAGATTTTTTAAAAAAGAAATCCTGCAATTTGGGTGAGCTTCAGCCTGAAAGCCTCAAATCCCGTAAATCTTCCACTGATTACGGTTGGGATGATATTCTTGGATATAAAGAGCAACCAAGGCAAATCAGATCTCGAAGATTTTTGCTGTTCTTAAGTTGCTATTTTTGTGGGACATACTAAATTATCAGAATGTGATTCCTATGTCGGTACCAGAAAATACATAATTTTCTTTACAAATATCAATAATTCGTACTAAGTACTGACACCGGTACCGTAAGTCCAACCTCAATATTTGTAGACTGCATGCAGTTTTGTGTAGGAAGTGAAATGTATAAATAGAGGAGAGAAAACATTGCACAGAAACATTATGTTCATATGTTGAAAATACTTTTTTTTTGTATGTGTTGCAAAGTATCTTCAGCTATCAGGTTACTTTGCAACAAAGTTTATATGAAATGAAATCTTTGAGTTTTACGTCCCACAATTATGCCGGGTATGCTAAAGGAGACGATGGTGAGAATGAATGGAATAATAGAATGAAAAATGTGTGAAAACGGGAAAACCTCGAGAAAAAACATACACAGTGTTTCTCCAACACAAAGCCCATTTAGCACGTGCTGGGATCGATCCAGGAACTTCAAGCAGGAGAGGTGAATGCTCCACAACTGAGCTACCACGTCCCCCAAAACACAACCTCAGAATACATTTCATATAGAGTAGAAATAACAATATGTTGTAAAAAAAAAAAAAAAGTGGCCGCACCTTGAAATGTAGAAATTAATGATTGTAATTCCCAGTTTTCCAATAGACCTTTGATTTCTCCGAATGAAGATTCGGATATCTTGTTTCTTCTCAAGCAATAATGGGTTACAATAATCAATTGCAGTCCAAAGCCAAGTCACTAAGTTAAGTATGAATATAAAAGAATTCATTAGTTAGATGCATACAAAATCCTACGCATGTAAATCCGAATCTACTTGTATTAAATTGTAAATTTAAACCAACTAAATTATACTATAGTTATAGTGACACCAAACATATATTAAATAAGATATACAGGGTGTCTCAAAAGTCCCCTGACACAGGGTAACTGTTATTATCCGTTACAACAAAATGTCGGAGGGGAAGGCATCTCCAAATATGATGTGTCCAATGTAAAGTGAAGGAATTTTTAAAGTCGGATGGCCCGTTTGCGCTGTACACTCTTTAAGCGCCCAATGTGAAATGAAAATGCAACGTTGCCATTTACCTGGACCCACAACATAAGTGAGTGAAGTTACTGTCTTTTACGCTAACATGTCGATGGCCAGCCCCCGTTTCAAATAGTAACTTCATTCACTTATGTTGTGGGTTCAGGTAAATGGCAACGTTGCATTTTCATTTAAAATTGGGTGCATAAAGAGTATACAGCACAAACATCTCTTCCGATTTTTTTTAAAGTGTTCTCTTTAGATTGAAAACGTCATATTTCGAGATTTTTTTTCCCTCTTACATTTTGTTGTAACTCTGATAACACAGTTACCCTATGTTAGGGAACTTTTGAGACATCCTGTATACATCATAAGAAGTTCCTTTCTAAATTCTACGCGGATGTGGTTACATTGAATGTGAGGTGGGTGATACACATTAGGCCTTTTGGGAGTACGTCACACGGACGACCGTAATTTTGTGTTCAAAATTTTTATTATGAACAGGTGGGATATATGATACATATGGCCACGGGTTAGAATTTTCTCAGTATGTCAAATATGCAATCAGATTTCATGCAGCTTAATTTGGTGAAAAGCTATTGCCAATTGAACGTTACACTTACATCTTTCTTGCAGATGCCATTAGCACGTGAGGAATGGATCGAAATAATCAAACTGTAGGGCGGGAGGAGCATATGTCCAGTGGTTGCCGGTTGCAGAGTTATCCACAATGTGATTCTGTGTCACATGTTTCAGTGTCACAGTAATTAGCCTAACTAAATTTGAGAAGACGGGCACATTCGTGGACATACGTCGTAGCGGTTCAAACTCGCGGGCCCTTTTCCCTTCCCCATTTTGAACCGGTACATGAAAATGCTATTTTCTGCATGTTTGCCTGCGCCGATTTTGAAAATTCCTTCACTAATCGATTTCTCTCGTCAAGTACTACAAGAATCAGTTAAAATCTCGCGGGCCCTTTTCTCTTCCCCATTTCGAACCGGTACATGAAAATACGATTTTCTCCATGTTTGCCTGCGCTGATTTTGAAAATTCTTTCAGTAATCGATTTCTGTCGTCGAGTACTACCAGAATCAGTTAAAATCTCGCGGGCCCTTTTTTCTTCCCCAATATTTTTGTGTATTTTGAATATATTCAAGTATGGAACAAAAGTATTTAATTAATTCCCTTAGTAGGCTTCTCAACTTAATATTTTTCAACTTAAATTTTATTTATTTTAATTATTTAGTTTCTTGTGACTCAATATTTAATTGCAATCGTTCATTGGGGAGAAGGGTGGCCATTCTCAAATATATAAATATATTATTCTTAAAATTTATGTGTTCTCGTATTGTTGGTTTCTTCCATTATACCTGGAAATTGCAAAATTAATACCTGGAAAACCTGGAAAATTCAGGGAAATTGAGTTCCATATTTATGTATGAACCCTGCTATTTACAGGTTTTTCGAATAAGGAGAACTGTACAAAAGGGTGTTTTGGGAATGGTATAACAGTAGGTGTCTGGGGGTGTTGTTCGAAATGAAATGAAATCTTTGTTTTACGTCCCACTATTATGCTGGCTACGAACAAGATGTAGGGGTGTTGTTCGGTGGGAGTCAATGTTGCCAACTTTGGGAAAAGTCGCTAAATCAGGGGAATTCGACCTCCACGATAGCGTAGGGTGACCATAAAATTTTCAGTTAAAAACGTTACAGGTTCTGACAACCCTAGACTTTTAGATCTACCTTTGTTCTTATCAGTACCTTGATATCAGTTTCCCCCAGTTGTTACAGAGCGGGCACTTATGAAAAAGGAAAGACACGTTGAAGCAGTGATGTGCCGTAAACTATAATTTTACATCTACGCGATTGTCTACTGTAATCTATACGTAATCTACATTACATCTTTTCTCGTGTAGACAATGTAGACAACCAAGATCAAATGTAAGGAAAAATTTCGTTGCTCGTTTGTTCATATTTCCTCATTCAGTTGTTTTGCTTCGGTACAGCGAAAGATTAGGGAAACGACTAACATATAAAAAGTAGAGGGAATTATCTAATCTGAAAGTTATACGGATGACAACGCTGAAGTTGCGCTGTCGATGCTGCTGTAGTGTTTAAGAAAGGTAGAAGAATGAATCCTATATCCTTTGTCTGTGTATACCACTTCCTTAGATTTTCCACTTCGAGCACTGCTTTTATAATGAAACGTACAAAACTAATTCTCACCTGTGGGCTTTCAGTCTTGAAGCTGCTGTATTTGCCAATTTTTTTCTTGCATATTTTACAAAATGCATAATATTTGTTATTTTCCTTCATCAAGACGAAACTAAGTATTCGAAAGTTACTATTCGCTGGTCTAGGTATTTTATTTTGTACGCAATTTCGCAAGGTAACGACAAAAGAAAGCTCCTTTATTGTCCACGACGTCATATTAAATTACGTGTTGTTGACATATTCTACATAGTCTACGTTGTTTACATTGTCTACGCATTGTTGACACGTAAACGTAAACTATCGTTTTTTACGCGTAGACGCACATCTCTGCGTTGAAGTTTGTTCAACACACAAACTGCTAAAGCCTGTGCTGCCTTTCGAGCAGTACTGCGAACTATAGAGTATGTTTAATATAGGGAATTTCAGTTCAATTTTTGCCTCTTTGTTCTTATTAATTATTAATACTTTTAAAAGGAGTAAAGGTACTGGGTTTGTTATTTACTTCTTTCATTTGCATAAAACGGGACGAATACTACTTTTTTTCCATCTACTAACGGGACGGCCGGGACACGCCCCTAAAATGGGACTGTCCCGGTCAAAACGGGACGTATGGTCGCCCTACAATAGCGACAATTTTTTTTTTCCGATTGGAGACTTTTTTCGGTGATTTTTAAAGGACGATTTAGCTACTTGCACATTTAGTGACCTTTTGCTGCAAACGAAATGTTCATCTGTAGAGAAGCATTATTAGTTCAAAACAGTTTTTACGTTCTTTTTTCTGTTTGCTTCTTTTAATCAGCGCAAGTGATGAGTTTGGAAATACAGCGTACTCACTGCTCCACAATCCTGCATTGTTATGTTACCCTTGCCCTCTAACGAAGAACAACTACAAACTTGATGTCCTTTAGTTCGCAGAGGTTCCGTTGAGAGACACACCTAATACATCATTACCGATAGCAACAAGATTAGCTATAGATACATGAATAACGGCGAAGTGGGTGTTTGTTATATTTGTCCTTTGGGGTCTTTTAATTATTCTGCATTTTTTTTTGTTTTTTTACAAAAAATTGCTTAACGTAAGTACTGTAGTGTTAATTATTTCGGAACTATTTTGACTCCACAATATTAACAAAAGTGCCCGAAACAATCTGAAATGATTCCTGAATTCAAGGATTGGTTGCACTCTGTTTACAAAGATGTGAGTAGAACCAGCGGCGCAAATCTGTCTTCAACATTGGGGGGGAAGTGTAAGACCGTTACCATACTTTTTTTTTGCGATGTTCAAAATACTTATGAAGTTGAAAAACAATGTTGTGGAGGATCAGAGTTGTCTTCAGCGTTGGGAGGCTGCATATTTGAGTCTTATTCTGGGAGACGTCTATTTTATCTCACGTTCCTTTGTAGCAATCGGACAAAAATCATCAAATTTCTCCCAAAAAACACATTTCAAATCGGATTATTGGGGAGATGTTCCCCTCAGTTCCAAGATTGGAGGGGGCATGTATCCGTCATGCCCCCAGGGATTTGCGCCAGTGAGTACAACATATTGTTTAGTTTACATCTACAACTTTAAAACAATACTTATAGATAATGAATTTCTCGATTATTTTTTATAGCGACTTTTCACCCAAAATTGGAGTCATCACCTATCGTTTCGCAAACTTATTGTCAACATTTTGGCAACACTGGTTGCGGGGAGAGCTGAAATGAAAATGAAATGAAATCTTTGAGTTTTACGTCTGACGGTTATACCGGTTAGGCTAAAGGAGACGGCGATGATGAGTAATGAATGAAATGGTGGAATGAAGAAAGTGGGAGGAAACGGGAGAACCCCGAAAAAACCCACGCACACGGTGTTTGTCCATCACAAAGTTCACTTGGCGGGGGCTGGGATCGAATCCGGGACCCCAAGCACCAGAGGTGAACGCTCTACCACTGAGCCACCGCGGCCCCGAGAGCTACGATGGATGAGTCAAGTTATTTTGTCACTTCCGCTGTGAACCTAAGTACAAGATTCCAAAAGTCACATTTTTTTTTTGGTTTCAAACAATATGTCTGCTGGGTGAAAGCATAGACTGGAATGTGTTTCACTTCATTTGCATACAAATGTGTTGCCTTTCCTACCTTATCTTTAATCAAATAGTAGCTTCTTTCCGAAAGTTAAAAAAATGCAATTCTTTCTTTCTTAATAGTATTTATAACTCAAAGTATTACGTAAGCATTGTATGTTACTTATGTAGCTCACAGAGCCGCAGCTATGGGCGAGCAAGCAAAGCACGTGCCCCGGGCGCGTAGTTAGAGGGGCGCCTAAAAGAGAGGTTATATATTAGTACTTTTCCTGCCGGTATTTAATACTTTTCATCAGAGTGTAAAATCATGAAATCAAAGTGAGAGGAGACTAGAGGAGTGGAAAAAGAGAGAAGAAAACGTTCGCACTTTTACACTTCAAAGTAAATTAAGTCTTATTTATTTTTTCTGTCACCCTCCTCCCCTAAGTTCTACTGTCAAAGTATATAGCTAAAAACACTTCCAGGCCAGAACCACATCTACCTTGGAAATTTGATCGAGATCGGTCGGGTGGTTCAAGAGATTAAGAAAAAATGAAATGAAACCTTTCAGTTTTACGTCCCACGGTATGCCGGTTAGGTTAAAGGAGACGGTGATGATGAGCAATGAATGAAATAGTGGAATGAAGAAAGTTGGAGGAAACGGCAGAACCCAGAGGAAACCCACGCACACGGTGTTTGTCCACCACAAAGTTCATTTGGCGGGGGCTGGGATCGAACCCGGGACCCTAAGCACAGAGGTGAACGCTCTACCACTGAGCCACCACGGCCCTAAGAGATTATGAATCACAAACATATTCACTTTCATATTGTGTAATATATATATATATATATATATATATATATATATATATATATATATATATATATATATATAGCATCACTGACTGATAACTAAAATGCTTGGATTGTATATATAAAAGTCGCCCCCTGCCCGGACTCGGAATCCAACAATTGCATCTGTAAAGCAGTGCAGAGTTGATTTTAACGTTCTTTTCAGCAGGAAGGCTGTATGAGACGTGGACCTACAGATTAACGTGGAATCCGAACCACATAAGCTCCGGCTGGGAATCGAACCCGAGTGTCCCACGCCAAAGGCGTGTATACTAATCACTTAGCCATGAGGGAACTCATCTGTAAGGCAGTGTAAGCAAAAAAAAAAAAACACTGGATGTTTGCGCAACTGAGGATCAAAACTTTCTCAATGAAGTATGAGAAATAGTAAACGTCAATCAAAGTGTACTTTTGCTTATTCATTACTACGTTAATACTTAATTCCTTCTAGAAATAGTGAAACAATACTATGAAGAAACACTAATTAAACTAATAACTATTACGTTGTATTTCTTACCACACCACGAAAGTAATATACCGTTTTTACCAGCCATAGAATTTGAACTTAGTAGTATACTGCATTAGTCAAGCCGTAACGAAAGGTGAAATTCAAACCCCTGGCACTCGTAGCTGTTGAAACTGTTGTAGCTATATCACGCGGCCTGCGTTGGTACACCTCAACATAAATACGTCACAGCCCAAAGCCAGGAAACATCACAGACAGAAGACAGGGGCACAAGCAGTGCCTGACACTTCACGAACTCAAATCCGCCAAGATTCAACTCAACATAAAAGTTGGGAGTATTATTCCCAAAATGTTGGTTATCTACACTAAACACGATTCCGATATATGAACTCTGAAGTACATGGTAGGAGAAACATTCCTTGTACTAACCTTGAAGTTAATACTGCTAACTACTACTGCGTCGTGTTGATTTCAATCATTAAATACCCGCTACTCAGCTGCTACTACATTTTCTCTATCAGTACAGGTGGTTCTTGGAGTTGTTAACAGAAATTGCTAACATTTCGAATAGACAATTTTTCTTCTACTTCTGCCAGAGCACAATATTTCTTGTTAGTTAATTTTCGTATATAACCGAGAGAATAAAATCAAATTTTTACTCTATCGGAATGTTATAAGGTTCACTTTATAGCTCTTGCGTTAGAACGTGCAATACAGGTGAGATCCTTACTACCCCAGTCATTATTCTATATATTATTATTCTAGTATGCAGATATTATTTGAATCCTTTAACTAAAAGTGGTGGGCATTAAATTTCCTTTACTAAACAAGTACTTATATTGAAACATACTGATAACTAGTGTCACCGTAAATACGTGTCTGTTCAAATTTTACTACGTAAAAGAAAGTTGAGAGTTTTTAATAACATTTGTATCTTCTAGATTTCAGAGTGATTTTCTCATCAAAACATACCTTGTTAATCTCCATCCATCTATTCAGTCCGTCATGTTTCATTTGTTAAAATAGTCTATTTGTTTACTTCACATTTTGGTTGGTTAACAATTGAAACAAAGATATAAATTATATAAAGAGTATGTTAAAGGCTACAAGGAAAACTGTGTTGTATAGGATAGAAAAATGTAGATTCTTCAGCTAATATCTAACATACTCAGTTTGAAATTTGTGGATTGCTCAGAAACGCATACTGAATATCGTAATGATATGTACTCGGAATTTTCGTACTCTGATGTATAGTTGATTTAGAAAACATTAAATCTACACAAAATTAGTGAGAAAGAGTGACGGACTGTTGGTAAGGAAAGGAGATATTTCAGATTTAATAGAAAATAACTTGCTATTATGCTAGATTAACCTGGGCTCTTTAACTCTACGATTACTTTCAAGATGTCAATGATCGTTCACTAGCTGAATGTGTCTGCCAAAAGATGAACGAACACCAGACCCTTATTGGTTAAGACACTGGGAACAGTTTTTAAACTCCAGCCTGCTCATTTTGACAGTGTTCCTCTAACTTCTTTAAAGGTCCGTATACTAGGATGGGGTATAATAAATAAAATGTTAAATTATTTTAGGTCATGTATAATAAGTGGATGGGGTATAATAAATAAAATTGGTGATTAAAATGATCAGATAACTCAATTTGTGACGCTATTGATACACTTCTAGTGAGATTATTCGTGCCACATCTTGCAGTATTACATTTTGTAAAATGTACACATGACCTAAATAATTAGATAACAGTAGTCCTGAAAACGGATCACACCAAGCAAAATTTCACATAAAAGAAGAAAAATGAGAATAAGAGATCGGGAAAAGAAGTATTCTTCAAGAGAACGATTTGGTGCTTATAAAAACACATCAACATTCTTCGCCTATTAAGTAGGTAATTCACAAATATTGACTGTGTAACTACGGTCCATTCCTTGATCTCCGGACACTGCAAAACAGAATAGAATGGTGTTGGAACGCAGAAATTTTCAAACCTAACAAAAATAATAATTCACCAGAGATGAAAACAGACATGTTGGAAGATTAGAAGAAGCAAAAAAATAATAAAATAAAATAGAATAAATGACTTTGTGTGTTGATTCTTGTATTTGTGCTGAAACAGTAGAACAAACGTAAGTGAACAAGAAATTAAAAAGTTAGCTTTCTTTTAAAAAAAATCAATAGTAGAACTTTAGTATGTTTAAAGTTTATCTATGTTTAGTTAGTTAGATCAGGAGTGGAATCAGAGGAATTTTGGTTTTGTTGAAACTAATTTTCGAAATGGAAAAAAAGTAATTAATAATCGGAAAATGTAAAAAAATGTCATTTTTCTTATCTGTTCTTACAAAAAATTTCGGAAAAACTGACCCGTTTCAAGTATATACTTTAAAGTAAATTTTTAACATGTATTTCATAAAAAGAAAAGCGAAAATTATAGTTTTTGCGTTCAAGGTAAAGAAATATTTTTTTTTTTTTTTTTAGAAAATATTTCCTATTATCCAATTATACATCATTGCGTTCAAACTTATTTTCCACTGGCTCGGGGAAATAATGCAACTATCCCATTTCTATATTTTTGCAACATAAATCAATTTTACTGCTTTTTATTGTCATGTTCTACATATGTACGTTAACATCAATAGTTTAAAATCACGTCACTCCGATAGTTCCTGACGTAACGATATGCACTAGTTAGAAAAGTACTGTTCGTATGAAAGTCTGCGTAAATCAGGATTTGTTTTAAAATCTGATGTTATTGCTAAATTATTAGACTTTAAATATAACATTTTACAAATAGACACCGAGTTTTAGTTGTGATTTCAGAAATCTAATGATCAGAAAAAAATATAGAAATTATTTTCATAGTCTCCTATATAATGTTGTTCTGAATATTGTATATGTGTGCTAACACAGAAACGAATATAAAATCCCTAATTAGCAACTGAAGAAAAACACACGTTGATAATCTAGATCAGCGATCGCCAAATCGTCGATCCCGAGTTGCTAGTAGCTCGTGGGATCATTTTCGGCATATTGCGTTAACGCTCTGTTTGGATCTGGTAGAAATGTAAGTTTATAGGCAATAAACAAATATAAGATTTAAAAAAAAGTTGGTAGTTTTTTGGTTGGTAGCTCACAGTAGGATTTGAAAACGGTACGATAGCCCAGAAAAAAAAGCTTCATTAAGTTTGGCGACTACTGTCGTAGATAGTGTGGTGATCTTCACAAAAGAGCGAGTGATCCAAATCCTGCTCCTGATTAAATATTTATATTTTGTTTTATTGTGGCAGTATTATCACCTGGGCATCTTGCCACCTCTTTATTAAACCCACATTAGATCTATAAACTGATTATTTAAAAAAAACTATTATAGATTAGGTAAACTTAACAATTTTAAAATGGTACATTGATTAATACTTTCTGTGTTCAAACTGATATGAATGTCTTGTGGTTAATTCAAGATCCTTTTGAACACATGCTATTGTAAATTGCATGGTAAGAAGTACATCTTGTCATATTCTTCTAAAGTGGATGATATTCCATATGGCCTCAAGTGATCTAAAATTTGATTTGTTATAATCCATCTAAGTCAAAAGAATTTACATCGGTATAAAAAATGGGTACTAATATTAAGTAGATAAAACAATTATGCGTTCTTAAATGATTTTTGCTGGTCTCTTTCGAAGGAAGGAAGGCTCTCAACATGGTTATCACACAATATTCCGTTTGTATTTTACTATTAAGAGCTAAATTTCGGATACAGATGGACCTTACAAATACTGTAAGTAAATTTATTATTAGTACTATTTTATTAGTTAGAAATAACGTCGAATCATAATAAATATACAACTCGTAGAAATAAATTTTTCAAATTATTACGCGAGGCACTCCCAAAATAGGTCTTAACATTTCACAATTATAGTAATATGCTCTTTTTCTGTTTTTAATTAATAATTTTACCACTGACTTAAACTGAATACTCGTAAATTGTAGGAAAATTGCCTACTTTGCTAGTAGTTGAAGTAGTTTCACGTGAACTTTATGTGAATAGTAAATTATGATTTTTTTTCTGTAGGGTAATAAATATGTTATATACAGATAATGTTAGAATAGATTTAATGTTTTGCTCAAAATTTCGAAAAAAATGCCAAAATCGTAAGAAGGAAATTATATTGGAAGAAATCGTTTTACTTCAGTTCACTTTCTGTAAAAAATGAATGAAAAAGAATAAAAAATTGTATTATATAATAATTTCCTTTTAAAAAATTAATTTTTCAATTTTCAATATATTGATAGGGTTATCGATTGATAGTAACTCAACTACTTTGATTTAATTGCATAATAGCAGAATTTGTTTTTATTAAATGAAAACTAATTTCCAAAACAATATGAAATTTATGGTATGAATGACTAATTTCTATTTTCAAGGAAATAATCCTGAATTTAGAACTAAAGTGTGAAATTTGAAAACTGAATGTGTTTAAAAGTGTAAAATTATGAACAAGCTGTAGTAATTTACATTCATAGCATAAATAATTCATTCATTTTGAAAATGTTATATTCTCAAAAATATTACACGTACACACATGAAAGATATAAGAAGAAAACCACAAACTCACTAAGTTTATACACCCTCTACAAATGTGCCCTTTCAGTGACACGACACGTCCAGATGATACTCGACGTAGTTTTTCTTGTTTTCTCTCCATTTTCGATAGGTAATAACCTAGTACTGCCACACTGCTACACCCGATTGTGTTGCCACACAATACAAACTTGGTGAGTTTGTGGTTCTTTTCATATATCTTTCATGTGTGTGTACGTGTAATATTTTTGAAAATAAAACCTTTTCAAAACGAATGAATCATTTATGCTAACCCTGTATTATGGTCCATCTTATAGATTATTTTATGTATGTCTTTACTACTAGCAAGTTAGTTTATCTGACATTTAAAATACTTACCATACTTTGAATCTTACTCATTTTGGAATCGGTTAAAAGCTTATGGCCTTGAAACTTCTTGAATTTGTAGTATTTCCCTTCTTTTGCATTGGCAACTGTTCGGATATAGTGTCTCAAAATTGCCCTGTGGGTAAAGTTTTTCTCACTGTGAAGAAAAATACAGTGATGTGAAAATATCTGCAATTGTATTGACAACTGATAAGAAATTATGTAACAGTATTTAGGACTTTGCACGTAAAATGTAATACTAATGAAGCAAATTTTCCTGTATGTGAGTACTTACAAACTTAAGATCGGTTAATCTTTAACATCAAGATTTAAGAATAACTGTTATGTAAGATGAGTTTGATAAGAATTTGTTTCGTAATATATTACCTCACCTAGAGTTATTTTGCACAAAATTGTTGACTTTTTAGTCATTAATATCTAGCAACCAATTGTAATTATCATAGTTTTATATTTTCATTCATTTTTACTTAGCAGATCGTAATTAAAGTTATAAATTTTCCTCAAGGAATCAAACTACCTTGAAGAATTAAAAGATCAAAAAGAAAAATTGAAGAATACATTACAAAACAGTTATAATTGCCACCAAACGCTGGTGAAGAGTAAGTAGATATCTAACAGATTTCACATTATCGATAATGGCTTTCGATGATGTTTTGCTATAGAAATTGTAATATTTTTTAATATGCTGCAAATAAATGTCTTACTATCAAGTAAGTCGCAAATTAACATAATGACAGCATTTTACTTTCAGGAAAATAATATTTCAAATCTACAAGGCATACAGCCTCATAACGTAGCCTGAGCAGGGTCAACAGTTGTAATTTAGATGAGTGTTCACTATTATTAAATTGGTTATTAGTTCAAAGGATTTTTTTATTCATCCATCATTCATTTAATCACTCTTTAACTTCAGGTTTTTAGCTTTTCCTCTTATTTGCGCTGCAGAAGTCACAAGTATTTGTATCTTTTGTTTTTGGTGGTAGTCCTAAAATAGGATGGTGCGTACAGAAGGTTGTTCGCTGTATATCCGACCATTTTTGATTCGATGCTGCCACCTGGCATATCATACTAAAAGTATGCGTTTGCTAGTGGGAGTAATGTTGTGTCTGACCTTGTATGTATATGAGTGTTGGTAGTGAGTGTTACCCAATGGCGCCGAAAATCAACCGGTATTGAGAGGGTTACTTAATGGTCCTTTTCCAAGCTAAGTTTTCGTAGGTACGAATTGTGAAATAGTGTCTGAAAAATGGGTTACACTCGGGGTGACTACTGCGAAAGCTATTGGGGCACGTAAAACATAACAGGCTATCCTTGAGAAACATGCACACACGAAAACCACCAGGAGAAGGGCTGCAAGCGAACTGGCACCGGTAATGCTGAGACGGGTTCGTCGATTGGCGTGTCAGGAAAATCCTCCGCTACAACGTGATATGGGCCACAAATTTCATCTTGCACCGTCAACTGTGAACGAAACAATTCGCAAGCGTCTTAGGTTGTGTGTAGGGAAGGCCCGTGTACACCACCTGCTACCACGTCAGATTGCCAAATATAGGGCGAACTGCAGGGAGCTATGTGAAAGCTTCCAAACGACAAGTTCCAAACGGAAGAAAGTTTAACAATGGATGAATCATATGTCCATATCACGCTGGTGGTCACATTCTGGTGATCTCATACCGTGACATTGAGGACAATGGCGCAAAAATTTTGATCGTCGGTGCAGGCAAAGATTCCTTCGTGGCTTTACGGACTAGGAATAATGTCAGTATCTGATATCCAAAAAGCTAGAAATGTGTTTCCGAATCAACGAAAGTGATTTCTGTGAGCAAGTACTGAGACATTGAATACTATATCGGATCAAACTTCAACTGGATTGACCGTTCTTCGCACGGAGAGAATAGTTTCCTTTTGGGCATAAAGAGCAATGGGGTCATAATTTGCATTCAAGCGCCATCGAAAGTGTCACTGTTCGTCTCAGCGACTCTGCAAACAATGGATTCGACACTAACATCGGTCACATAAGATCACTTTTATGTACATCTCCCTCTCCCCCTCACAAAAGTTTCGGGGCTGAATTTGGATTTATGCGGCATCACAAGTGTTACTGTTCATCTGAGCTTCCCCGAAAATCTTAGATTCGACACAAATATCAGTTGTTTTCGATTATTTTTAAATAAATCTTCCCGCTACCTCCACCAAGTTGTGGTGCTGAATTTGGATTTGAACAGTATCGGAAGTGTTACTGTTTATCTCAGCGATCCCCAGAACTATGGATTTGGCACTAATATCGGTCATTTTTGATCATTTTTAAATATCTCCCCTCCCTTCACCGTCAAAGTGAAATGATAAAAACCATCTCACACCCTAACTTCATCTATGTGGCAAATTTGATCGATATCGGTTTCGTGGTTCAAGAGTTATGAAGTCACAAACATAATCACTTTCAATTTTATATATTAGATACATTGGACTTTCCGACAATTTGGCAAGACCGAGGTACTTACCTAAATCAACAGCAATTGACAGTACGTTTTGAACAACCAGACGTGTAGGAGGGATCTACTATAAAAGACTTGAATCTCTTTAGAGTTATTCTAATATTTTAATTTGTTTGATTTTAAACAGGATTTAATTCTCCGACTACACGTAACGAAGGGTACTGGTGTAGTCAGGAGGCTGTGTACAGACATTATGCTTAATATTATAATAATACTTTTAATAATGTGTGTCCTTATTATACATAATAGCGACATAGGCGAAACAGCGCCCCTCAGCCAAACGAGAAATCATAGTTTGTACTTGAAAACAAAGAGATAACATTAACTTTAAGCTGCCCAATTTCAATTAGTAGTCTTGTAACGTCGCCAATAGTATATTGTTAAAGACAGCTGTTCTGAGGATAGTCATTTTCGGAACAGCTACTTTAAGAACTATAATATTGATGTATGAATAAAAAACGCAAACTTACTACACTACTAACAAATTTCTGATGAAAGCATGATTACTATATACGATGATTGTCATACTTCAGTGTAAACATAATACAAAATACATAATTCGATTCAAGCAAATTGCAAAAACGGGAAAGTTGGAAGAAGTAGTTCATTACGTGTCCGCTGCAAAGTAAATGGATTGTGTAAAGTTTAATTTTGCGCAAGATCGATTCTGAAGTTTATTATATGCTCTTTGCATACACACTGCAGTTACTTCAGCATAGCTTAATAGGACAACGAGCAGGTATTTCCAATCAGACAGTCGTCTCTATTGCCATAGTGCAATGGTATGTACGACGATCGTCGACGATATCACTCACTAAATTATATCTGAAACGGTGAAGCTAGCGCCACTGAACTTTGAACGTTGGTGCATCGAAGAGACCGCCAAAACAGTAGCTGCGATCCCTATGTCCCAACCAATCACCCATCGAATCATTTGTGGAAACATTACATCTCAAGTTGGTGCATAAGGCAAAGGGTTAAGCGCTAGAAATCAGAAATGCCGTTTTACAAAAAAAAACATATGTAAAAAGTAGATAATTGACCTCCTATCAGTTGATCGGTAGAACGTTTTAATCGCCCTATTTAAGGATTGATTCATTTTGTGAAAAAGTTCATTCAATGAAGTGCATAAGAATTTATGTAAAGGAATTATGCGATTTCGTTCGTCAGCGTTCTAATGTTGTCTATGTGATTTCTTCGATACGTCTATATTTTGTTACATGACAAAAATTAAGCTATATCGTGACAACAATGTGTGAATTAATACTAAACATCATCAGAAACATGCTTTGATGGATATTAATGGGAAAAAATGCTCATGTTGTATGAAGCGGAAGTCAAACTGGTGTAACTGCACCACAACAAGGCGTCAAGCCACAAAGGCAAGTCAAGACCGTACTTAATGGTATTTCCATAATAAGTTTCTAGTTAAAAGTTCCGTTATCAGCCCAGAAGGTTGATTTCCTTTTGAACTTCTCAAACGTCTCCTTTTACACTGCTTCTATCCTGTAGAAGGTGCTCAAACATGAAATAAGGAAATATCCTATTCTAAACCTGTTATTAAGTATTTTCCAGGAAGTAGTGTTCTGTTCGTCAGTCGTCAAGGTTCTAGTCATTATAAAAAATACTCTATGGTTAGACTGCCATATATGTGATTGTGTGTGTGTACATTTCTAGGGATGCCTACAAGTCTTTAAAGAGGACTATCTTGCAATTTGTAAAATGTTTCCGAAGGAAAACATACTACAATTTGTCCGTATAGTTGCGCAACCCAAAGTTTGATTGCTTATACATATTTTGATCTAAGAACGATAAAGACCTTAGATTTGTAACATACATAAGCATGTTTTATGTTGATATTTTCAAGATCATGACCAATGCTGGAAATTGTAACGTGTTTGTGTAGTAACGAAAGAAATTAGTGTAAGTGCAAAATAAAAAAATGTGCAAAATGAAGAAAATCAATACTTGGTTGCAGAAAACTGAACTCCTGCGGGTGAATTCTTGTATATATATATATATATATATACAGTATGCATCAACTTTTATCCATTGGTGCTAAGATGTGACAAGGTTGATGTAGTGTTGCCATATAAAAAATCTATTTAATACAAGTCCGTAAAATGAATTTTTTTAGAGAAACGCGGCCCCTGTCAACACTGTTGTCACAAAATTACTACAACAGGTGTAGTTTAGGTTAATTAATGATAAGGAATGAGAATTTGCACATAATTGATAACCTGAATTTTTATTCAAAAATTTGCGATATCACAAATTTATTACGTGTTATTTTCTTAAACCAAGACCAATGGCAGAGGATTACTCAGAAAAGAATACAGGTAGCAAATTTTATTTCAAGCAACTTGCTCGTATTGTGTGATATAGATATAGGAAAGCGCTACGCAAATTACTTTAAGTCTGGACAGGAAGTATACAATTGCAATGAAATTCTATGAATATGGGTGAAATCAAGTTCAAAGTACGATGGGCTGAGGGATAGTCCAGACACAGACGCGTGGCAGGAAAACAAATGCAGTTCTCGATATTTCGATATATTCAATATTTTGGTCACTTGTGATCCAGAAGTGCAGACAGAAAATACATGAAGAAATGTACTGATTTTAAGAAGTACATATATCGTACCAAAAAGAATGTACAGGTTGTAGAAAAATACCTGCATGTAGTACAGCTCTGAACAATAACACAAAATGGAATGGACAATGAAAGAGAACTCGAATATGTTGTAAATTTTTCCAAAACTATACATGCATATCTCAATTTTAGTTACTTTAACGACGTTTTATTTTAGGGTTGTTCGTTCTTCTAGAAACTGAAAGTGGCGCCATCGTACACTATTTAATGTCACCACGAATATACATTGATCGTAAACTTCATTTAAATATTTGTAGCGCTAGTAAACATTTTTACATTCGTTTTCTCATTCAAATGTATAGAAATAAAATGCGGTGAGTGACTGACACCCACCATTTCTATATACTTATGTCAAAAAAACATTGGTATGCAACTGTTAATGCACTTAAGTGATCAATTGGGATCTTGAGGATCAATATGTGACAGTAACTAGAATTGAAAAGTAAGATGCAAATCGATCTGGTATAACTTACTCATTAATTCTCACTTTTAATTTGAATCCTTGCTACATTCACAGACCATTCAATGTAAAAATCTTCTCATTCTCTTCTCATGCCTAAACATTTGAAACAAACAATTGCAAGAAATGTGCTGTCACTCACATACATATTAGGCTTGTCCAGGCATGAAAATATAAATAAAGCAATTTGTAATCTCGTTATTAAAAAATCTTTAAATTTTACGTCCCACTGTTATGCCGACAAGGATAAAGGAGACAGTGATGATTAGAAATGAATGACACAGTGGAATGAAGAAAGTGGGAGGAAACGGGAGATTCCCAGGAAAAGCCATATAAATAATAAGTGCCGATTCTTCTAAGCTATACGTCCATCAACTTTTGCCAACCAAAATTGATATTTTTGGTATTCTTTAATGTTATTCGTATACTCTTTAGTTTTATTCGTGTATCTTCCTACATAACGTTATCTATTATGCTAGATTGTCTAGCATATTTCAATTTTCAAATCAACACATTATTTGAAACATCATGTACCAATACATCATATAATTTACGCGTGGTTGACAATACACAATGTAACAAATAAGACTATTACACATTCATATAAGGTATTACAATACCTACATGATTTCTTACATGCTATATGTTTTAAGTTCTATACTTACTTTCCAATCAAACGTCTTATTTTCTGTGATGATGTTACATCATGTGGACAAAACACCATTGCAGCCAGGGGAAATTTCACACTATCATCCCCTCTGGTGTAAGTAATCGTAATGGGATCTTCTTGAAACTGTGTCCAAGACGTTATAATAATTTCTAGAGCAAGGATGAGTGAAATTACATAAATGGTTGCTCAAAAGTACCTAGAAATAAATATTGTTGGTATTTAATTCAATGTTAATTTAAAATTAAATTACAAACTAGTAATTTTAGTAAAACACAAATAGCTTTTAAATAAAATTAAAAATTGGGTTAGCTACGAATTTATAGACAAATATTAAACACAAAAGATTAACTCGTCCTAAATTAATGCATATTGCCATAAAATAACAAACTATTATATCTTGTTTCAGTAACATAATATTATGAATAATTATGACCTAAGTCACAGTCGAAATATCCAAAAAGAGTCTTTTCAAAGTTACATTTTAATTTACTACCAGAATGTGAAGTAAAAAATTCTACTTGGTTTGAAGAATATATTGTAAACCATAGTTAATTTTAACTCTAAATGCTTAATTACTTATTAAAAATTAAAATGAATAAATCAGGTGTTCTTTGTCCTAACAAGAGACATCACCCAATTGTCCGGTTCCAATTTCAATGAAATTTTTCTAGCTGATAGAGGACATATATGTATTATTTGTGATGACAGAAATTTTTGGCATCGTGCATGTTTTCTATTTTTTATAATTTTTAAGAGTTGTGATGTGGTTATTAGAGATTACTGCAGAAGTCCCTTACTAACCTTTGTAAACGTAGCGTTAATGAAAGAATAACCATACAGATAAATATAAGGCCTACGGGGAAGTTGTATGGTAGGTATGACCTTGACCGCAGCCATCTTAAAATCCGCCATTTTGAATTGAGGTCAAGTTTTTTAAATGGGAATAGGGTAATATGATACATAATTTCGGGCTAGAATTTAATCAGAAAGACAATGGTGAAGATAGTTTTGAGAAACATCTATTTGGGGTAAAGTTACAGGCATTCAATTGTTCACTTACTACGTTCGAAAGTCCCTTACTCCGCTTCTAACCCGCGTATTAATGATAATAAGTGGATAAACGCTTCGGTAATACATATTATGCCTAGAGGGAAGTGAGACGGTAAGGGTATCCTTAATGGCAGCCATCTTGAAATCCGCCATTTTGAATTAAAGTGAAGGTTGAAAAATGAAAACATAGAATGTGACACCTCATTTTAATAGCAAATTTTCCCCAAAAGCCAATGGTATGCTTAATTTTGTTCTATAATTAACCAGTGTGAATTTAGGACTGCTTCTAATGTGCCCCAAACGTCCATTATTCGATCTTTCAAATTGGCAACACTCCTAATTTTCACCGCATGTTTTAAGATTCCAACTGGCACTTTGCAGTTGTTGCCATGGTTCATGTTTTCTAAATTTATTAGATGTTTTTAAAAGTTGCGATTTGTCAGTCCGTGAATAGTGATGGGATAAGCATCCAGCAATCTTTCTGAATTTTGAAGACTTGCAATGTAATTATTTATTTCCTATACCTGCCCATCAAACAATCGTTTACTGACATGAATCATCGCTGTTGTGAATGATGTTAAAGAATATGTGAGAACATGTGATGTTTGTTAGCGTATCAAAGAATCGAACCAAAAGAAGATGGGTCCTCTAGAGTTAAAAAATAGCAAAAAAATACATTCTTGTGGGGCTTATGATATTATTGGCCCTCTCCCATTATTGGCTACAAATTTATTTTAATAGGAGTCGATTATACAAGCCGGTTCGTGGTCCTAGAAAAAATAAAGAAGATTACTTCTACCCTTTTAGCTAAGGTATTTATGGATGTTTTCAGTCGTTTTGGGTAGAGACCCTAGCAACTGATAATGCCTCGCTTTTCGAATCGGAGTATTTTTTATAAATTTTTCTTTGAATTGGGTATTAAACATATAAGAATTAGCCCATACCACCCAAAGGCGAATCCAGCGGAAAGATTCATTAAAACTCTGAAATCGGCAATGAGAGCTTATTGCTCAGATAAACAAACACAATGGTCAAATGTTATTGAAGAACTCCGATATTCTTTTTAACATCTACGAACATTCAGGACTGAAAGGTGTTCTAATGGAACTTTATTATGGACGTCCGAATTTTACACCATTAGAAAATATTGGCACATTTCAGATCTTAATCTTGAGATTAAATCAGGTAAGGAGTTAGGCAGAATGCCTTATCCAATATGGAAAAGGCTTGGAATAAGAGGAAAAAACGTATGATTCAACGTAGACGACCAGTTGTGGTTCAAATTAATGACAGAGTTTTAGTTAGAAGTCATGTAAAATCGTCCATAAGAGAAATGGTATCTAACTTGCTTAGCGACAAGTAGATCGGACCTTTTGTGATCAGAAGATTCCTTGCACCCAATACTCTTTTACTATCTAATGAAGGTGATGACCAAGAGTCGTACAGAAGGGCTCATGTTTCCGAAGTAAAGAAATATTTTCAGAGAAAAAACCAGAATGACAGTAACACATAAAAAGACAACAATGCTCAATATTAACTGACAAAATAGTATTTTGTGTATTTAAATGTATTTTATATTTGGCCAAAGATAAACTTTTTAATAATAATACATAAGTTGAGATATATTTCAAATAAATATTTTAGATATTATAAACATAACTTTTATTGATGTTTTATGTATGACAGTTTAACATGTTAATTATAACTATTATTTCACTAGTCAAAATAATGAACTGAAAAATTATAAAGGGTAATAAAAATTCAATGTGTTTTTCTCTAGTTTTGAAGAGAAAAATATAATTATTGCAAAAAATAATAATAAGTTTATAATCCTAGCTATGACTGTGTATCCTGAATTATCATGATGCTCCCAGAATTGTCTTTTTTCCCTCAAGGGGGAAATTGTAACAAAAACCGCCACTGAATCCTGGATTTGGAAGAGAATCGTCAGGACGACTTTTATTACAAATATAGAAGCAGATAAAATCAACTTAATCAACTTATAAAATGAAAAGAAATATTATAACATTCTTTTTTATTTTTTGAAAAAGAAGTAAAATTTTAAACTTCGACGATTAGAAAGAATTGTAACAAAAAGGTGAAAAATGTAAATAGTATTTCCAGACGGCAACGCTGTTTTCTTCTTTCCTTCGAGCGAAACGGATTCCAAGCCGGTGAGTTACGTACGGCATTGCCACGAAGTGTGGATGTCTGTTTTAGGCTTGTGTGGCCATGAGGAAGCGTGGGTTCTTTGCAGTTTGCACTAGTTTGTTCTTTCGGTGTGTTAGATACTTCGTTTAACCTTTGTTTAGTGTATATAAAGAAGACCAATTTTTATAGTTATCAATTACGAATATATCAGAAGAAAATTATAAAAGTGTGAATCGGTATAATCTCGCGAATGTCGGAAATTGGGGCAGAAAAGTGGAGTCGTTAAATGTCAAGGGATTTAGTTTAATTCCAATATGAATAATCGATTCTGGTACAAAAGAAAAGGAAAATTTAGAAAGTGATTGATTTTTGGATTATCACACCAATTACCAGATTGTTTCTTTGTGAAATGATCGATGAAAAATCGATCACTCCACTTTATTTCGTCTTTTCTGATTACATTATTACTTCTTTGGAGAGGATATCGTCTTCTGTCCTTCCTATTGTTATTTGTGGTGAATGGAGTGGTTTGAGTAGGAGTTAAATCGAAGGTCACTTTTCCGCCCAAAGGAGAGAAACGGCGAAGCAGTTTGGTAAGGAAAGGTATTTGACCACCATTACAACGTAAGAACCAGTTTAATTTTTGTACTTCCCTGTGACCCTTGTCAATGTTAGGGAATATTTTTCTCAGATGTGTTGGTCGTCTCATAGAGTGCTTCCTCTAATCAGGTTACACTTCCGTAGTTCGTTAAGTAAGAAATTATCTAGACCGCGTTTAAATTACTCAGCCGGTTTGATAAAATCTCAGCTCGATCCTTAAGAACGAATTTCTGCAGCAGTCAAAGGAGAAGGAGATCATACTAAATTATTTATTTGCATGAAAATATTTAAAAATAAAATTAATGTTGGAACTTTGACGGGATCAATCCCAGTGTTACATTGGTATGAGTACGTGGCGAGGCCACTTGTAACTTTTGAAATATAATTGATACAAATGTAATCTAAATTAAATTTTAAAATTAAAAGAAAGAAAAGAGGGAAATTGCTTAAAGTTTAAGGTTAGATGGAGGTACCCCCAGAATTCTTGAATCAGTAACAATTGAGAGTTGTATAAATATAGTGTCATTAGATAGCTTTGAAACTATAGAATGCTCGATATATTTGAAAGTAATTAAAAAGAGAAGACATTTAATGTTTGAAATTTTGAAGGTTCATGTCGCATACAGATACGACATTAAATTTTTATACTTGTTATTCTTTACAATCAATTATTCCTTGTTATTCTTTTTTGGAGTTTAATAAAATTATAAAGAAGAATCTTGAGTGATTATATCTGAGATTATATGTATGTATGTATGTGTTATTTTATTTCACACAATTTAATTGCACGTTATACTAAACCGAAGGTTGGTGGATTTTGACAGTTTGAACCAATAAAAGGTAAGGGTTGTTGGGGGAGTGAGCTGAGATATCGTACACAAGAATCTTCAGATGACCCGCACCCAAAGCGCCCGCTTGGTGAAGGCTGGCTTATTTTTTCTTTTTTTAACTGACCGGATTCTTTACGGGCGCGTTATAATCCGTTTATCCTCCTATTCAGACTTGGCGGCAGTTCTATGTGAATACCACTCATTCTATCTTTGGAACTTCTTGTAATTAAAAGACAAAATCTGACCAAACTATATATTTACTAATAAATAGTAGCGTTACAGTTTTGGCAAATTAACTTTGCCTTCATCAGACACATTATCAGATAATGTGTCTGATGAAGGCAAAGTTAATTTGCCGAAACTGTAACGCTGTTATTTATTAGTTAATATATGCTTTGGTCAGAATTTGTCTTTTAATTTATACAAGCATATGTAATATTACATGTGTTACATATTTATGAAAACGTAATATTAACAAGCGTATGAGTACGCAATATTTAAACGAATTATGAAAATAAAAAGGAAAATCTACTACACTTTATCCTGCTTAATGCAAGTCCCCCAATGAAGTGAAATGCCTGAACAGCTGAGACAGCCATACGCCACCGACGTTACTGATTGCAGGGTAATAAAAATCAGGCGCGAGTGAAGGAAGATGTGAATCGGCTAGAGAGAAACAGGAAAGCCAAGAGTAAAGCAATGGATACGGCATTTGTACGTCAGAAATCTCCTGTGCTGTAGTTAGGTGTTGTCCCGTTTCAAACCTAGAATTTTTTACACTAAATGTGCATCCGTCTCCACGACCCAATCTTGAAATAAATTGTACGCAATATACAAATTTAAATACTAAAAGCAACTGAAGAAGAAATGTATTGTTTTATATATATATTTATTTCATGCAGGGAAAAGCAGTCCTATATCTTTTAAACAATACTAGCTGAACTAAGATTGAAGAATATTTCCAATAATGAACATTTTTAATTTGAAATAAAGGACTTATAAAAGATGTGCCTGCAGTTCAACTGTGTGTTGTTGCACAATGGGTTACAAGGTACATTTCCAAATGATCAGAAGTAAAATTTTGTCGACGATCGAATAAAATATTCTGGTATGCAGAGAATGATCTCTCCACATCACATGAGGTAACAAGAGCGTATGTAGTTGGGGGAAATATCTTCATGGGGGTTCTTGTTTCCCCACTGAGAATCTCACACACTGCCAATAGACTGTCTTCACCTGGGTTTCTTTCCAGCACTGCATTTAGTTTCTTTCGAACTTTTTCTCCTACATCTCCACACACACCTTGCAACAGTCTCTTTGCATCTTATATGATTTCCATGGATTCCGGAAGAGGCCGCCCAACAGTCTCTAGCTTTTTAACGCTTGTAGGTAATCAACCAAAATTGCTGTCTATGTATGCGATATCACACGCTACTTTTGAGTCATTAAATAGTTTCTGAGCAATGCCAACTGACACAGCAGACTCCGATGGAAATGAATGAACAACAGGCTTAATTTTTTGAAAATGTTCATTGTAGAAATGTACTGCCTTTATCCAAGTGCCCCATCGCGTTAGCACAGGCTCTGGAGGAAGTGGCACGTCTGGCAGTTGATCTCTGTAAACTTGAACACGTTGTGGTGCCTTAACAAACATTTTTTCGTGGAAGAAACTAGTTGATTTACTTCGCAAAAGTTGTCTCTCACCTCTTCAGCAACACGTTGAAGAGCATGGGCCATACAGGTGAAATGAATTAAGTAAGGGTAAAAATCTGTAAGTGCTCTAACCGCCTTCAACATGTTCTGTCTGCATAGAGAACAAGCACTTTTTCTTCCTGAACTTCTCCCGGCCACAACACTTTAAGACCTTCGTTTACAAAGCGAGCAATAGTGGAATGATTCCAGCAATTTACTCGCAGTAAGATAGGATGTAGATGGAGCATCTTCACTTAACTTTTCAATCACTAAATTTGGTATATAACGTCCCAAAACATCTGTTGTTTCGTCCACAGAAATCCAAATAAATGAACTACCTATTTCTGCCCTAATAGTATCTATAGCTTCCCTATAACAAACTTTGAGGTAACACTTTCGAAGAGTGGATTCGTCAGGAATTCGACGCCCGCAGTACTTGTCCAGAAAAGCATGGTATTTTGGCACTTGAACTTTGTTCCAAGGAATGTTTGCTGCTATCATTGCTTAGCACAAGTCTTTGAAAAACTCACTCACTGAAGTATCTTGATGCATTTGTGTCAAGAGTACTTGTTTTATCTGCAGTTCGCAAATTATTATTTCTTGCATGGAGTGCACTTCGTACATGTTGTTCTAACTGAGATTTCATTGAACATCCAATTTTTTTTATCACACACTTGGCACAACACCACTTTACCGTCCGTAGTAAGCGCATCAGCGATAGTTACCCACGACTGCAATTTCGCGGATAAAGTTGAGGCAACCGGAGCAATTTCTAACTTCGACGGTCAATACAGAATACGCGCGTTTTACAACTGCAATACCAGAGTACTGTTCTCCTGTCATTCAGTTGAACATGCGAAGTTCTTTGAAAGCTTAGGTTACCTGCTATGATATTGCCATTGCCGCCAGCTTCTTAGAACGAACTCTTGCAGTAAATTCTTGGAAGCACACTAGCATACAGTTTTAATTTGAATTGCAGGATTTGCTTTCACCTTTTTTCCCGTCCGACCTCCGATAACAATCAAATAGACTTCATGTTAGGAATTTCCTGGCCAGTCGCCTGTCAGGCACGTGATCTGTTTTCCTCCAGAGTTGAGAATGAATGGCGCTGCTAATGTACTTCGGAGGGAGTGTTTTTACTTGTTTCTTCTTATATTTCTTTTGTTATCGTCGAAAATTCTGCGGAACATGGTTGACAAATAATAAAAAGAGAGATATATATTTCTCTTTCGGGAAAGAAACGAATAGACATTACAAAATTAAATCTAGATGCAAGCTTTGCATAGTTGGAGAGTTTATTTTATTTATTTTAAATTAAAATTTCAGTAAACGGAAAATTTTAAGACAGTTTTATGAAAAGATATGTAGAAACCATAGAAATATGTAATATTGGTCAAAATAGGTAAAATATGTAATATGAAACTTGAATTGAAGCATCCTACAGGTGTGAATAACAAATATTCAAGCATTTGACGAACCTACATATGAAGGAAAAAATATGTAATTACATACAGATCCGGACATTAATGATGAGAAATGAATGAAATGGTAGAATGAAGAAAGTGGGAGGACCCGATGAAAAACCTACACGTAGTGTTTGTCCATCACAAAGTTCATGTGACGCGAGCTGGGATCGAACCATGGACCCCATACACCAGAGGTGCAAACTCTATTACTGTGCCACCGCGGCCCGATATCCTAGAAAATCAATCTTTTGTATAAAGCTTGTATCAAATTTAACCCGTTTCAAACTCCAATCATATCAAGGAAACCATATAAAACCACAAAAAGGCTCTTACGGCATTTATTAGTACTATATTGAACTAGAAGTGACATTTCGGGAAAGAAAGTAAAATCAAAAACCTCTAAGTTGTCATTGTGGCTCTGAATCTTATCGTGAAGACAAATTTATTTAGAATTTGCAAGTTAGAAATTACTCAGGAAGTTGGATTTATTTCATTCACCACGATGGGTGATAGGAAATGTTTATTTTTGTAATATTTTCCTGCAATTTAACATTATTGAAGTGTACCATACGTTCCTTAACACGGTGCTGGTGAATTATCGCGTGATAAACAATAGAATGATTGCCCTCTAATGCATTTGTTGAAGACCTCACATGTATTACTTCTCCAAAATATTGTGAAGATATGTGTATTTCAACACATAATGAAACATTTTATTTTGGACTTTGGGACATTTTATTTTAAAATTCTATGCAGTGTAAAGCATCATCGTTTATTTAGTGTTGAATCACTTTTCGATTTTTTTTCTAAGTTCATTTACTTTTCCTACAAGGAAGTCTTCTTGCTGTCTGTTTATTCTTTCAACACATGTAATTTCTTAATCACTAAAAACGACAGATAGTTTCCCTGTCAGCATTCCTATCATCATCTCACCTTTGCGTTAATCTATGAGCACGCACTTTTTATTGAGACTGAAGAAATAATCAACGACCACCCAAGATATTAACCCCGAAGGAACATCGAACTAAAGCCATTGAGAGCCTTTTTGAAGAGGTAGTCCGGTTTAGATTGGAGACGAGTCAACATGTAGGAACAAGAGCAACAATTCCGAGTTCACGAGAAGTTTACCTTGCTCGTCTTAGCTAACGTTATAGCTATCAACTACGATGGATAATTCGTTAAAGAGCAATTTCGATTTTGATTAAATTTACGCGAGTTTTCCTGCCCGGGTTTCGCAGACCCTTAACTCACGACTACATGGGCGCCCAGTAGACCAGAGAGAAAGGGTGAAAGGGCATCAATCCACCACAAGAATCGTGGAGGAGGAAACGGCGAGACTTGCAAGTAAGTGCAAGTAGATTAACCAGTCCTAAAAGTTATTCCCTTCTCACCCTTTTCAACCCCTTTGACATCACAATCTGTTTCTTTCGTATATGTTTAATTTTATTTGTATGCAACCCAGGTCAGATCCCGTACTTTATGCTCTACCAAGCTATATGTTTACAAAATCTGGGCGCAATTTGCCAGTTCTAACATCCCCAATTACGTAATAAATTAGCACGTTATCTGAGCTTTCAGACTGACAAGGGGCGACTGCACATGGGGAAATGTGGTTTTAACACTTAATCTCGTGCACTGCACAATGTGGAATTTGTTGAGGTTTACGCATTATTTATAACTCTTAATTTTGTGTGGATGCACACATATTTGTAATCCTCGATTTTTCTCATCCAGCTGAACATAATTAGGTTTCATTTTTGCATTAGTTTGCTTTCCGCCCATCGTTAGAATTTGCTAAAATTCTATTTGTTTCACCACCATCCCTGCACCTCTCAATTTGTTGTGTTTGTTTTTGTGTGTATTTTTAGACACAATATTTAGAGATATTTAAAGATATTTAGAGAAAATGGTGCATTCTGGCATTATGGCACAGGCTTGACTTACGTCTCTAGAGTCGATTGTGCGCCCAACATTTTTTCACGGCAAGTATGGGGAAGACGTAATTCGTTTCTTTGAGTATTTTGAATCTTACTGCGTCATTCATGAGGTTAACACAGTTAAGGAGCATCATTTGCTGCCATATCTATTACGGTACGGGGCCCTGGCATGGTTTATAGCATCAACTAGGACAGACGAATTTGTGAACTTGTCGTATGTAGACATAAAGAGAAGTATTATTACATTATTTGGAGGTTTTGTAGTTAACAAGGTTACGGAACACACCATTCGATCTAGAGATCAAACAGAAGGGGGACCCATTATGACATATACTTATGATAAGCTAGATCTTATGCTTAGTTTCGATAAAGCTATGCCTATACAGTAACAAATTAATTTCCTAGTTGAAGGATTATTGCCTCAGTACTTTACACTTACATGTAATAAATCGTTTACGTCGGTTGATGCGTTGTGTGAATTTTTGCTACAAGAACAGTCAGTGGAGTTAATTGTGAATTATAAGACGCTTGTTAAAACCAAGTCTAAAGAACAAATCTTGCAGTATAGCACACCGGAATTTATCGCAAAAATAGCTGATGTTTCGTTGCGCGATAATTCTCATGTTTCATTTCCCCTCGAAGAACAACAGCAGGGAAAAGAAAAGCTTGCAGTCTTACATCATCATGATATCTTACCCGCTGGGAAAGAATGCGGTAATCAACAGTCTATAGATTCCATCCCACTTCATCAACAGAAATGTAACTCTTTTTCTTCTTTTTGTATTTCTGAATGTAAGAGTGACATGAATAATAATATGCACAACAGAATGAGCTCTACAACAAATACTTCTGTTATTGCTAAGAACCAACAGAACAGGCACAACGGAAATTATGGTACGTCTCACGCGAATAATTGTATACACTGTTCAGGAAAAACATTAGTATGCAATATAGCTCAATTCAAGGGAAATGATGTTTGTAATGTTGTAAATAACGAACATAATTCAGGGAATATAGGGATGCTCGCACTCAAGACACACCCTATAACTACGCCTATTGTTAGGGATAGGATTCTGCCTTGTATCAAAATTACTATTGGAAATAAAGAGTATAAGGCGTTGTTGGATTCTGACAGCCAAATTTCAATCTGTACTTAGGAACTTCTTCCTTCCAAACTTGTTAAAACACCTACTATAATCCGTGGCATCTCGGGTAAAGGACTTGAAACTAACACGTTAGCTGGGTTAAAGTTCAAAATTGACGGCTATTCTTTTGCACACACTTTTAGAGTTGTAGACAAATTTGCACCTTGTGTTTTGTTGGGATATGATTAGTTGCTTCCTCAACATGTTACTATTAACCAAGACATCCACATAGTTCACACAGTTAGGTTTGGGAAACCCACAGATTACGCGCTACCTGAGAGTCATGCTATAGACACAGTTTCCGAACAAACAGCGAACTTAATGCAAGCGCATTTCATAACGGCTTTACCACCAAAATCTAGTGTTTTAGTGCCTTTTCGTAAGATCAATGATATAGTGGGAGTTAAGAATATTTTGCAACCCAATGAAAAGATCAGTTCTAAAGCTGAAATTTTTGTGAATGAGTCTAGAGTGGATTCTGTCAATCCTGTCATTAGAGTAGTCAACCCTATCGACAAAAAGTTCTGTTTAGAGAAAAATCTTCACTTAGGTACTGCTATTGACATTATACCGGGTGCACATTACCCAAATGATACAGATAGTGCTCAAATTATGGTTTAGCCAGTAAACAAGAAAACAGTAACTTTCCTGCTGGTTTTGACGTCAAGCGTGTGGACATTAACCTCCAACTTTCTGATGATCAGAAGTGAATGTTTTATTCTGTTATAGAGGAGTATAAGTATTATTTTCTTTGGTCAGATGATGATTTTGGAGTGGCTAAAGGTGCGTACATGAAGTTAAAATGCTAGGTGACGTCCCAGTGCATACGAATCATTTTTCAATTCCCTTCCGCTTAAGAGAAGTTAAAAAAACAAGTTGATACTTTGCTCAAACAAGGGGTAATTAGAAAGTGTGCATCTAGTTACAATTCAGCCATTCTAAATAGATTCTTTAACTCAATGCTATTTATACTCGTTAACAATAAAGTTGGTGTAAACTGAAATAAACATAACCTATTTCACTTATTCGGGAATAATTAGCATATCTTTGGTAGATAATATTTGTATTGATGCATAAGTGTAATTGAATAAAATTCAGAAGAAATACGAATTACAAAGAAATTATAACCTACATATATTCTAATAAATTCATATATAGATTGAAAATTATGCTTAATTCTCATGTATTCCTCGCAATCAATTCCAGAAACTGAGGTATGGATTTTTTAAACCAAATTAATATAACTCTATAGAATTCAAACTAAGTACGAATTACAAATGAAATCATGACAATATTCAAATTGAAACCAAACAAGAACTAATTAAATATGTTTTGTCGGACGCCTTAATTTTAGCTCAAGTTACATTACCAAAAGATTCGATTAAATTACTTTGAATAGCACAATCTTGTAAATAACATAGTCAGGTATGTTATTTACTTTTCCAAATCTTTGATTTCTATTTCGAAAATTTTTGCCACCTATGTAATTACTTCGAAATCTGGGAGTTCGTGAGAAATTAGTTCAATTATTTACATTATTCCTAAAAGCAGTATAATTATTATTTCTATTTCTTCTGAAATTAGGTTCGGTCGTATTGCCATTACGAGAAAATCTAATATTACCTCTCGTATTATGATTACAATCTTCTCTAACATTGATATTTCGAACAGGGACATAGTTTGATTTCTGTTATTATT
Organism: Thermobia domestica; assembly: GCF_964235325.1. Taxonomy (NCBI): domain Eukaryota; kingdom Metazoa; phylum Arthropoda; class Insecta; order Zygentoma; family Lepismatidae; genus Thermobia; species Thermobia domestica. The sequence goes on from NC_137456.1 coordinate 231,663,044, forward strand.
ACCTTGCAATCTAGTCTGACTTTCATAATTTTGTACTATCATTATTAAGTGATTAAAATGAATACATTACGAAGAGATCAATACTTGCAGTGACCTAAGCGGTAATAATATTTTTATTGATGCGATAATACGTGATTCCTGCTGATATGGATTGATTTGTTTCAAGTCATTATACGCAGAGATTACAAAATCTGTAAGGCTTTTGTTCACTTTAGGATCAAACCGTCGGTTTCTAATTTGGTCATCCCGGTCTGCTAACAAAATCGTTCTCGAAATTTCCTAACAACACATTTTTAAAATCGGACTACTTGCGCAGACTACCTCTTATTGCTTTGTGCCATACCGAACAAGGTGATAACAAAATATGCGGTAGGATTTTGAGAACGTTAACCTTATCTATTCCAATTAATTCACACTTTCCTCAAATTTCTCAAGAAGTGTACTTGCTGGGATGTCCTCAGATCTACCGCTAAATTTAGTTAATGATCTTATTTCGCTGAATTTTATGTGGCTATTATTATTATTAAAATACCTTAGAAGTCGGGGTTTTACGTGTGTACGGTTTCTGTGACCGTCGTCTTCCGGTTCCGTGGTCTTCTTTCCTCGTCGTCAGTATTTGAGATGGTATCTCCCCTTTCAGAATAGACTTCTGACGAGTTGTCTTCTTTACAGGGTCTTGACACATTTTTCCTATGATCTTCATACACAACGTTGAGGGCAGGTTCAGGATTACACTGGGCCGTATTGATTTTCTCTTTGCTGGTATGAATCTCTTCTTGCAATCTTCGAATTTGGTTTGTAGGTTCGTTTACTTGCGTTTCGACTACATCAACATAACTTCTCATCACTGCAAAGCTATGAATAATTTGTTCCATCCTATTGTCGGTTATTTCTAATTTGGCATTTATCTGCTGCGTTTTTTGTTCCAATCTGGAATCCATCTGCTGTTCTATTTGTTGTGTCATTTGTTCCAATCTGGGATCCAACTTGGAATCCATTTGCTTTCCTATTTGCTGTGTCACTTGTTTCAATCTGGTAACCAATTTGGAATCTATCTGTTGTGTCATGGAATGCATCTGCTGTCCTAGCTGACGTAAAAAATTAATTACATCCGTTGAAGTCTCAATTGCTGGTATATCGACATCTTCAACTCCTGTATTAGTATCCATTTCAGGTCTTCGGTATATTTTTTTATTACGTAGTAATAGATAATCCGTGATGCTGAGTGAGATAGTTTACTAATACTTCTGACTAATATCAGAGGTTTCACGGTTCCGCCACGATATAAATATGTAACGTTATTTACTTTCGTTACGTTATATTCCCTGATTCGAAACGTATATTTATAGAGTTCAAGAGAATATAAATCAAACAACACAATTATGCACTTTTGAATATATATATATATATATATATATATATATATATATATATATATATATATATATAACTTTTAAACATATATCATGTTTATCACATTAAAAGATTATACATTCAGTTTATACAAGATAGCACTTCGTTCTGTTATATCTTTCATAGTTACCATAACTACGACATCAAACAGATAAACAAGTTGTCATAGCAACGAAATTAAGAAAATAACTCGATATGATACCAATATTTAAATTATTTCTTTATATTTTTCTTCTTCTTCTTCTTCATCTTAAATGCTTGTGCCTTTTAAATAGCACTTTGCCCGTAAATGTTAACAATACTTAAACAGTACAAACAAAAATATACATTATCGTTGTAAGACGCTAATTATGCGAAACACCGGACTCTGAATGTAACTTGTTTGGTGAGCAAAATACACATAGCAAAATTGAGTGCCATAGCTCCCACCACAAGCTTCAGGAACTTCGTGTAATAAAGTGTAAATTAAACACGGAGATGAGATACGGTAATGAAGTATTTGATCAATTTGAAACAATGTATATTGTAGTAATAATTTACCCTATTTGTTAAGATAATGAACGTTAGAGTAAAGGAGCCTAATATGAGATGGTTCCTAATATGAGATACCATGAAAATACCGTTTTCCCTTGATCTAACGTGAATGGGAATTTTTGAGGCAATAGGGGTTGACTACCCTAGTACAGTGACCTGTTCAAAGATAGTGCGTCATTGTGCATGTGACTATAGGAGAAGCAAGTCGCAACTCGCTCTGGTGAAATATTTCGCAGAGCTTCATTTGCTGGTAAGTATGTGGTATAAAAGTAATTAAGCTAGGCTGATCTTTATCATAGTTATAAAGTGGAAATTCCAAAGATATTTTTGCATGCTTTTGTTTTCAACATATGACGTCCTACAACTTTGCAGAAAACTCGCATTATTTACTTTTGAAGTTGCCTATTATGAGATACCAAAGGGGTTCTAATACGAAACATGTCTCATATTGAGAACCCTCTTCTCAGTACGTTGTCACAAATCCGGCTGGATTCAGAGTGAATTATTTACGAAATGGATGAAACATTTCATAGATTTCACAAAACCCACCCAAGAACATCCGATTTTACTAGTGCTAGACGGACACTTTTCTCACACTAGAAATCTTGCCGTAATCGATAAGGCACGAGAAAATTATGTGAGAATCGTATGTCTCCTCACTCAACACATGCCATGCAACCATTGGACATTTCTTTTATGGGTCCGCTGAAGACACACTATGCACAAGAAATTGAAACATTCCTAAGAAACAATCCAGACCGTGTTGTAACCCACCACGTTGTGGCAAAATTATTCGGTAAAGCTTGCAATCGTGCTGCTAGCTTGGAGATATCTGCGAGTGGATTTCAAACGAGTGGGCTCTATCCCTGTAACAGGTATGCTTTTCGGGATCATCAGTATGGACTTTCTCAGCCGATAGCTTCGAGTTCAGACAGAAAAAGGAGTTCTGAACTTCATAATTCCATGGAACTAATCAATCAACCAAGTACTTCTGCAACAGCCCATCAGCCCACAACTTCAAGCTCCGACGACGCAACGAATTCTGAAGCTCAAAACTCGACGGAAATGATCGATCAAACAAGAACTCCTTCTGCACCAGTCCACCAGCCCACAATTTCAAGCTCAGACAGCGGTAAGGATTCTAAAACTATGAACTCAATGGAAATAATCGACCAACCAAGTACTTCTTCTGCAACTGTGTTTGTTATTCACCAGTCCCTTTTTAGTGCAGATAATCGATCTTCGGCTGATCATGAAATTCTAACCCCCACAGACACACTAGCCGCTGTAACACCAAATGATATCACGCCAATCCCTCAGCATACGCCAATGTTTACCGGGCGGAGATCTTCCAAGCAGAGCAGTGCTAAACTTATAATTTCCTCCCCTTATAAACAGTCATTACTACTGAAACAGAAAAGATGTAACCCTAAATCTACTAAGAGTGCCAATCAGCGACTACACGCAAGAATTCGAAGGGAAGGAAGAGAGAAGAATCAAGCAGTGACTCGGATGTTCCTGATTTCCAACTAACGGATTCATCGGACGTTGACAGTGTTGATGAAGACCGTGACATTAGTGAAAATGAAATGAAATATTTGAGTTTTACGTCCTACGGTTATGCCGGTTAGGCTAAAGGAGACGGTGATGATGAGTAATGAATGAAATGATGGAATGAAGAAAGTGGGAGGAAACGGGAAAACCCCGAGAAAACCCACGCACACGGTGTTTGTCCACCACAAAGTTCACTTGGCTGGGGCTGGGATCGAACCCGGGACCCCAAGCACCAGAGGTGAACGCTCTACCACTGAGCCACCGCGGCCCACCGTGACATTAGTGTTGACCAAGACGTTCAGTGCCAATTTTGTAACGGGCGTTCTTTGGAAGATACTCGCGGAGAAAGGTGGGCCCAGTGTGTGATGTGCTTTTCATGGGGACACGAGGAATGTGGTGAAAACAAGGCAGCGACTTTTCTTTGTAGTCACTGTGTCAAGGGCACTCTTTTTAAGTAATATGTAACTTTTATATCATTGCTTCTAGACATTGTAGACATACTATCTCATAATAGGAACCCATTTTTTAAAAGTGAGTTTTTCATTCTTTTGTTCAAAATATTCTAGAGGCTTTAAATATTTTAATTTCTTGATATTATTATGATTATAGTAATTCTACATCCTTTTTGTGGTAGACCCGTAAAATTTGTCTTTATCCACTCACAAATAAAAGCGTAATATAAGTTTGACAAAAAGTGTCTCATATTCGGGTCCTTTACTCTATATTCTGTTTTTAAAATTACAGTTAAAGCAAAATGTATTGGATAATAAATGAGAAATTCGAAAATTTCAAATTTTGGTGGTATTAAATACATTCGTGCTGCTATGTTTTGCCGTTAGGAGGTATTAAACAATTTTGAATCAAAGGAAGGAAATAAACGATTGTATAGTATTGGGGTTAAGTTAACCCATTAAGGCCGAAATAATTTTTTGTTTTTATTGTCGGTGAAATTAGTAATTTTGAGTTATTTAGGTGTAAAGACCATTTACGAGAAATTTTGAGTTCGTGACGTAAGCGGTTTTGTTGGGGTGCCCCGTGATCATATGAACACGCTAGGCGTTTAAGTACTTTCGTATATCATGATTAAGTGGATGCCTTGTTAAATTATTAACACATATGGAAAAGAAAAGAGACATTTATTGTCTTAGAAATTGTTACACTTTAGAAGACAAAAATACACACAGTATTTGGGCTATGGAATTGTCATGTTATGGAGCCCAATATCTATAGGACTTTATGGAAATTGAAAACATGTTGGTAGGCGCACAAACCCACGCTATATTTCAAACATTTCGTAGGTACTGTGTTTGAACACAGTGTACCTGCACAACGTTTACGCTTAGACCGAACCACTGACTGGTTTCTCCCATAAAGGCAAACGTCATCCCTTACATGGTGTTGGTGACTGCTGGACTCAGAAATGGCTGGAAGCCCTGCATCTAATAGAATGGCTTTATAATTTTGCAAATACGTTTGTAAAATATATCTTGCAAATTCTAAGTGTGAGATGCCTATTCTGGCTTTTCTTAATATTAGCCCTGCGATTCGTGCGATACATCAATCATCCAAGAGAGAAGCACCCACCACCACTTTTTGGACTTGATTCTAATTCTATAATATGAGATATCCTGGTCCATTTGATCAGTAAGTTCCAGGTGCTTGCTAATATTCTCCGAATTTATACGAACGAGTACTTTCTGTTTTCATTTTGGAAATTTTGCTCGACATTACAAACACGCTGAACCCCGTTACACGTAACGCAGTTATAACGACAGAGTTGTCACATCATCTTCACCAAGTCGAGTATTATCTATAAAAACAACTTCAGCGTGACTGGTAAGTTGGCGCCCTGTAAGGTTATCCATTTCCATCCCCTTTTCCCAAATCTTCATCCGAAAGGACGTTAGGTCTCGGAGGTTCAGCATGTCTTGCATGTCATGCACGTCATCCGATTCTAAAATATCAAGAATTTGTTGAAGTGAAAGACCTCTGTATCTAAAGGGAAAACCATACAATTACCAGTAACAGGAGTTGCAAAAGTCATTTCAAATAATAATAATAATAATAATAATAATAATAATAATAATAATAATAATAATAATAAAGTAAAAAGAATAGAGTAAGTCAACTGAAAGCATGTACAAACTGTTCTACATTGACATACCTGCAAAATTTTACTGTATTATTGACACCTATCCGTACGTACGTAAGAGATTAGAAGCTACTTAAACGCCTTGCGTGTTCATATGATCACACTGATGGAAAATGTCAATAACTATGACCCAAATATTTTCAGATGAGTGAAATGTAATCTGTAACAACTTTTGACATCTCTAAAACATAAGCCAGCAGAAAATAATTTGAAAGGATAAGATATAAGATTGTTTTTTAATACTTACTGCGAGGACGATGCCATTTTTCTTGTATTTCTGGCGCTTTGTGGATATCTGTACCTCTAGGTTACATTCACGCCGCAATGTGGAATTTGTTTTGTCTGAATATCGTTAATAAAATTTTCTCCTAATAGTCAACACACAAAGCGTAAAGAAACCACTTAAAGTATGTTATACAAGGCTTATTTTCATAAATACTAACTGCTGTGATCATATGATCACGCACGGCGCTAATGGGTTAATAGAGTTTAATTGTATAGGCAGTACTGAGACTATATGAGACAAAGTCCATTGCTGAAGGTGAAATATGGATTACTATTAGGGACTTATGAAATCATTAGCGCTAGCAAATTAGCTATGAATAGGTACCCATACCATAATTATTCTAAGTCAAGTATACAATACAGGCAAAAAGCAAGAAGCGGAAACGACTGACTACCATAATAATACTTTCACAATTTTAATTTCAGACTATTTATTTCGAGACTTTCGACACGAGACCGAGACATGGTCCTCCAGATCGAGAGCGAGATCGAGACAAACATTTGTTGACCGAGACGGCGATTTTTAACTCGAGACTCAAACCGCTATTTATCAACCGTCTCGATACCATACCTAATCCACACTACCTTCCCAACGAGCCAAGTGAACAACTTCGTCACCCGTAAGAAACGTTTTTCTCTTCCACCTACTCCCAACACGCAAATATACTACACAATCCAAAAAGTGACTTCGAAATGCTAACTTCTGTTTTGACATTCATATTTAATTGTTAGCTTACTTTGATACATATAAACACCATCCATTTTAATGGGAAAAATTTTGTCCATTTTAGTTACATTTTCAAAGGTAAGAAAATTGAGCAGAATTGCCAAAGATGTCCCATGTAATTTTGCTATGTTAGAAACAAATGTTAATTGTTTGTGCATTTGAAGAAACCAATAGAAAGAAGTGAATAGCCAACCATATTAAAAAATATAATCTTCTGGACTTCAGTTGATAGTAAATATGACGTCGTTAGGTTTATGAATAAAAAAGAGGTAAAGGACAGGATGACATGCAGATAATAAAAGAACAATTATAAGTAAGAAAGGTAAAGAACCTATATTTAAATCAGGTGATAAATCAGAGCAAAGAGCCAAATGCCGAAATTTGTAATGAGTAAGGCCCTGATTTATATGTAAAAACATATTTTTTTCCCAACACATACAAGCCCAAAACAAAGTTTATTATGCCGATTAAGAGTCTGCAAGTGAAAATTACAAGTTTTATTTCACATAAATATACAAATTTTCAGAAAAAAAATTATGTATATTAATATTTGATCATTTTTGTAATAAATACATATTTTTAATAATTTTCCGTTATTTTATTCTAAATTTCACAACGAATTGTTCTTTTCTTTCCCTCGAAAGAAATTAACATCGTGAAAAGAATAGGCTACATAATGACATGCTGACATATCTCTATATATGATAAACAATCCCGAGCTCCGAAATTTTCTTAACAGATATACGAATTAAGTCCTCCAGATGAGTCGAAGCTTCCGAAAAACCATCTACCCAAATGCTATGAAGAAACATTAACACACATTAATGGTAAAATGTGTGAAAATGGTAACATTTGAGTGAGCATTGATGCAACTAGTGATTCTCTTAGTGTTGGAAAAGTGCCAAGTGTTATGATAGGTGTACTGAAAATGATGAAATAATTTCCAAACATTTTTTGCTAGCCTCTAAAGGACTTTCAGTTACGAATCACGTGACAATTGTCAGGCTGTTCAATGAATCTTTGCCATATTTTGAGGCCGAATGATATGAAATATGACATTGTTTTGCTTTTTCTGACTGCTGGTGCTTCCTATATGAGGAAAGTTGGTGAAGCTTTTTTTGTATGCTACCCTAATATGTGTCCTACACGCCTTACATCGATTGTGTGAAAAAAATTCTAACCTTTTACCCTAAAGTAGACAAGTTAGTGTCAAATGAGAAAAAAATTCGTAAAATCCCGAACTAGAATTGAAAAAAATGAAATGAAATCTTTATGTTTTACGTCCCACGGTTATGCCGGTTAGGCTAAAGGAGACGGTGATGATGAGAGATGAGTGAAATGGTGGAATGAAGAAAGTGGGAGGAAACGAGAGAACCCCGAGAAAACCCACTAGCACGGTGTTTGTCCACCTCAAAGTTCACTTGGCGGAGGCTGGGATCGAACCCGGGACCCCAAGCACCAGAGGTGAACGCTCTACCACTGAGCCACCGCGCCCCCCTCCAACTAGAATTGAAATTTCAAAGAAACAAATTCCGATCTTTCACTTCCTCCAACACCCGTAATCACGTGGTGGGGTCCCTGGCTTTACCCTAGAAAGACCATGCTCGCGTCAGCTACGTGAAGTACCAACGGGGGGTCAAATTTGCCCGCGCTCGATTCAAGTAATTTTCAGACCTTATTTATTGCCTCATGATTAAACTGTTGAACAAATTTCAAAACCGAGAATATTTCCAGCACTGGTAGTGTATATATACAAAAAATGCGTGAAATCACTGATATATTATACGAACATTTTAAGGTATTCAAATTGAACAAAAAAATAGGCGCGGGCAAAATTCTAGGGTTATTGGTATTTCTAGGGTTAATACAGTACTATTTTATGCCTAGAAATTTCAAGCATTTGTATCTGTAGTAACTAAACTAAACCTAGACGATACTTTATCCATTGGAATTGTTCAAAAATTTAGTAAATGACAGTGGCTTGAAATGTGACTTGACTTTCCTATGTGCCAATTTCGGTTTCTTAACACGTTCTATAAAGAAACCAGAAACTACAGTAGATTTATTGAGTACTTCGGTTAAAGAAGTACAGTGCGTTGAAAGAAAGCTGAATGTTCTTTTTGCTTCGAATGCTGAAAGTAAGACAAAATTTAAGGATTTGTTTGAGATAAAGATTGGCTATAAAACCCTATGTAAAATATCTCAAGTATTGGAAGGCCAAAACACAAATGAAGTTGATGGTGTGAATATTCGTGATATGCCCATTTTCAAATACGCGAGGTTAACATCGTGTGATGTGGAACATTCCTTTTCTCAATATAAGGCATTATTCCCTGACAATAGGCATGGCTTTACGACGGATAATTTGGAAAAGACGTTAGCTATTCAATGCAATGCCTATGGAATTTCGACATCTGATGAATAGGGGCTATTGGTGAGTACCAGTATTTTTTTTCTTATTTTGGGCGTATTTCCATACTTTTCCTTGATATTTTCGTTAAATATATTTTTTAATTTTAGTAAATATTTTTTATCATTTTCCCACATAAAAAGTAAATATTTTAAAGTTTTTAGCACATAAAAATCCGGGCTCTGGTAGCGAGATTCTTTCCATATAACTGGTAGCTCTAGAGTTAATACAGTTAAGAGTGCAATTGGTTTCCATAATAATGCTAAACTTGCTATAATTATTTGCGTGCGCACGACGATATACTACACGCGTATTACGGAGATAAAACGTAAAGGAAATAAAAACTAAATGTTTAAATATGTCAAATCAATTTTTAAATTCTACAGCTTCAGAGTATTCTTCGTAGTACGAGAATTTTTGAGGTTGCAAATTCTGCGGATGGCTTATAGATAGGGAAGAAGGTCATTTGGGGAACTGACACAAATGAAAAAGCAGTTGATAAATTATACTCACTTTTACGTTTGATAACTTACGAACGACGATAGAGACTTTACGACAAAGACAGCGCCAGGGATGTGAACAATAATAACTAAAACATGTAAATAAAACTTATGCTAAAATATCTTTAAATTTATAATTAACTGAAATGCATTACCTATCGAATTTTGATCTATTTCCTTTTGCAATATCTGGCACAAAACCGAAATAAACACACCTACGCAAAAAGCGTAACATGATTTATATGCAGATGTTTCAAAAGTCATAAGATATTAGTTGTTTCTATGGAGTTAGGTTTAGAAACAACTGAAAGCTGCGCATTTAGTATAGAATATGGAACAGAAGTAACACATTTCTTAATATCTTGCAACTACTTTCAATCTATTAAGTGCAATGTCGAAAGACCAAGAAACGAATAATTAACCATTGGGAAAAATAGAAGTAACTTCAATCATAAACATAACAACAAGCCTTCATCACTTACACAACATTTAATCTATCTAAGTGCTATTTAGCAGAGTTTTGCAAGCTATGCCTAGCAAAAACAACCACCACCATAATCACTCTATAATGATGATAAATAGTAATTTATATGAAATAATAATGAGTGCATAAATAAGGGTTCTATCTAAATTGTAAGTTGTTCGTAACTATTACGAAAATTTAGATTATTAATAATTTGCGACTTATGCTATTGCGAATGTTTGAATTGAATTACTGTTAACATGCAAATTGAATAAAATGCAAGCTGTTCCAATCACCTATTGCATGATGAAAATTTATTGTATATAATTATTAAAACATAATTTCCTCCAGTTTCAGGTGGAAGATTTGCAGTTAATGCGAATCGTTCAACCCTCGGATACCGATGACATTTTTAAACTCCGGATTCCCAACAGAGGTACAGTTGTACCCCAATACAATTTTTTGTAATTAGAAACATCCTTATTTGCGACATCGATAATATTGATATATTAGTTTATGTTGTGTTGTGCTTTATTACGTTATGTTAGTTTTGTTAGTGTAGGTTAGCTTAGGGTAAGTTTATGTAGGTTAGGTTAGCGAAACGGAAATATGTTTATAGTAGTTTTTAGACACATACGTAAGCAGATCACTTTACAATATAATAATTATTGAGGAAATAAGTTTCCTTTCAGTCCGGGCCAAGGGCGCCCATCACACAGGGCAAGGTGGAGCGCTCGCCCTCTAGAGGAAATTGTATTTCGGAATATCGAATAGAATTTTTAGAATAGTTACAGCAAAGTTTGAAACTATATTTGAAATGTCGCTTTTTCTTGCCCCCCCCCCCTTGGAAACTACAACATGGGCGCCCTTGTGCATGGGGTACATGTGTACTCCCTTGTGTATCCAAAGGTTAATATCACTTATATACAATTTTTGAATAGAAATTCAACTGAAAACCGATACTTTATTTTAATAAATTAGATCTTCTGAGTGCATTCATAAACGGAAAAATTTTCTCCTCCATTCTGAAAATAAAGAAAACGTTCAACAATAGATATTTTCAATTGTTTGCATTTCTTTGGAATTCATTTCCAGCTTGTAACTAGTTTTTATACCGTGGTAGATCGAAGAAAAGTTAAATATTGGAATTTGTAACTGTCTAGTGCTCAAACGGTGACCGATGACTAGTCTATTAGCGTGTTAAATTTTGGAAACTGTGAGCTAATATCTTTTGTCTCTTCAAACAATTCAAAGTTCGAAGATTTTAGCGAATTTGGGTGGGGGGACTGAAAGCTTATCTTCAAAGTTACTTGCCTTGTTATACTTTTAATTCGTCAAATCACGATTCCTCCCACAACTAAAGCGACACCAGGGCCGGATTTAGGGGAGGTGCACCGGTGTAAGTGCACCCCTTTTGTTGTAAATATACACTATCTAATATGAGAAGCTACAAATGAAAATAGCAATACTTTTATAAGGATTCTGAACGATACAAGTATCCATCATATTAAAAGTGTCCATGATTAAAGAAATTTCTGATTTAAAGTGGCAAGCTAATTATATACTGAAAATTTTACCGATACAAAACGGTTGTTACGTAGTTGGTAAAGCATTGGATATGCATTGTGAAAGTTGTGGGTTCAATTCAAGAGACCAGACACTGAACATTTCCAGGGTAACGCCTCATTCACACTACAGATGCCTATAGACAGTTTGAAAATTTAAATTTAATTCAAATATACTGGTAGTTATTGGTGCACCTCCGGTGAGAAAATTCTGGATTCGACCCGATATAAATGTTCCACATAGCTAGAAAACATAGTGAAAGCACCCTATGACAGATTTAGTGGGGACAGGCACAGTTAGTCAGTATTTGAAGAAAGAAGTTGCAGATACACTCCAAATTTAACTTCATTCATTAAAATTTTTAGTCGTGTGGGGTACAAAGTGCAGATAGATTCTGCATATTTAGCTAGAAAGTATGTTATCAAGAAGAAAGTTCAAGATTTTAAAGTTTAAGATGAAAAGGACATTACTTTCCCTATATTTGGAAAACGAATGAGTTGCCAATGCCAAACTTTCCAATAGATAAAGCTATATTATGAAATGTTAAAAAATATACTTAATAAACTCTTAATCGTACTCTAAGTATCATAAATTAATGGTTTGTACGTCGTTGTGTGAGAATAATGCCGGATTTCGAATGATAGGCGATACATTGAGGGTCATTCTGAAATTTACCCTTCTTTTCTCAAAATCTTCACATGTTGGAAGCTTTGACATTGAGAAATCTTTCGGTTCGCCAATTATAGGGAAAGTAAATGTTTTCAGCTTAAATTTCGTGATCGTCAACATTTTGGTCGACGAAGATTTCTTATTTAATGATGCTACAAATATACGGAATCTACTTGCACTTTGTACCCTGCACGACTAAGATCTAAATGAATGATGTCAAAACTGAAGCTAAATTTTTTTTTAACTGAATAGGACAAACCTACAACTTCTCCTTTGTCAAACATTTGACCATCAGTGTCTGCTTGATCAGGTTTTTGATGAGTCCCACACGAGCCTCATGGAGGCACAAGAGCGGTAAGGAAAGGTGAACACTTGCATAATTGCACAGCTCCAGATGTGTTCACTGTTGTTGAAATTTTGACTACTTTATCAATGGTATGAAGCCTGTTTTTAACATAGTTATGATATATATAATTCCTTCGTCGCTTTAGTGGTGGAGAGCACCATGATTTAATAAAAAAGTGAATAAAAATCAAATATTTTTAAAGAGATCTTTTTTAATTTTCCCCTTTAATTTGCTAGAATTTTCAAACTTGGGCCTTTTGAGAAGGCAAAATATTCCTACACGAAACAAACTCACTGGTTACAAAACTTAAACATTAGTAGAGTAGTAGTTAGTTGCCGTTTGAGCACTAGTGACTTACAAAATACCATTTCTTTTATCCATCTTAATGTATAGTATGTGACATAGTTATTATCTATAATTTACTCTTTTTATGTAGCACTGAAGTTGAAACGAAGAAACATCAACCAAATCTAAGAAATATAAATATTCATCTACCATGTCGTAAACCTAGCCGGTAGACTTCTTCTAAGAATCCAGTGAAAAATTTTAAAGTTCTTGCGTTTTTAGATTGGGATACCCGGGCTCTGTTCCTGGCGGGAGCTCATGTGGTTCGGATTCCACATTAATCAGTAGGTCGCGTCTCATATAGCCTCGCTGCTGAAAGGGATGTTAAACTCAAAATCAACTCAACTCAACTCAGTTTTAAGATTCCAAATGCATATAACGATTTTAACCAGTGATGAAAAAACTTTTTCCAGGAGAGAAGCAAGGAAGAGACAATATACTTTAAGTGGTCCAATATAATTTATTAATAACAACAATGATAGTCATTCTTTTCATTCGTCGGATTAATGTTTAAGTTGTGGGCGGATAGAAATTTCAGGGGAACCGCATCTGGTCCGCTGGTCAAGGTTTGCCAATATTAAGCTATAATAAACGGAATACTCGAGGACAAAAAACTAGAACCATCGTGTGTTTTGGATCATATTATTGACACCTTTAATATGTTATCCCCAAAATTAACAAACTTTTCTTTACGAAGTTTTCTACCTTACCTACCCATTGTGCAATGGCATGTTCCAATTTTTCAGCCACACTTGAGTATGTATGAAACTGGGAATTCCAATGAAAAAAATCTTGCATGACTAGGCTCGAAAGACAGTAGAACTGAATCATTTTCTATGAACCAGATAGCGAAAAGAACCATTAGCCAATCAGACAGCAGTTTCCACCAGCAAAATCAGAGCACGCCATTGGCCAACAAAAACAACCAATAGAAACACAGCAATTCCTAAAGACTGTAATATAAATTGTGCGACCAGCACACTCCAACACAACCTGAAGATGTTGCCGCTATATGGTAACGAAAGCTCAGCACAGCAACACTCACTCTGGCAGCAATCCCGAGAACATTGGATAAATAGTAGACGCCAGCAAAGCTTCAAGATCATATTAAATAATTTGTAGTATAGTATCTTTATTAAAAGTATACTATACTACAAAAGAATGTAAATACAATTGGGTCCGTCTTCAGAAAGGACGTGCATTTAGCCACAACATACACTGCTTCTTTTCGCTGTCTTCCAAGCAGAATCCTTCTTTGTTTTGATGCACGAAATACCAGAAACAAATATCCAAAAATATTTAAAATGTTACATTCAGTGTGCTTAACTTGGTTGTACGTAACGAAACAAAGTATCTTAACATTTTTTAGAATAAATGGACAAAATCTATTTGGTCAGGTATGGACTTTTGCGTTTCGGGTAGAAAACGATGAATTTTTAAAATATGTTTATTGATGCAGAACTACAACTCAAAATGTATTGCTATGAAAAAGTAATGGGTATCCCAATGGCGTTCCCATTTGGTACCTAATGTTTGCATTTCTAGATATATGGAAATATATGACGCTAAAATATAAAGAACTGATATCTGTTTACCGAAAAGCGCAACTCGCTAAACCTTATGGATACCGAGATATGTGAAAATAAAGAGCGACGCCATAGAAGTATGGGGTTTGCGTACTAGATTGTACAGTTTCGAAAACGTAATTACTGAGGGCTAACAACCACCTTAAAAGTAGTTTCAATTCAGTACACTACACGCACGTCCTTATGGGGGTTTTCGGGTACCATGGCATTCGCAGAACTTCCATTTCTAAACATTCTAAAATATGTCTTAATAAAGTTTTAAAGGAATTTACAGGTGTGTGTTTACCAAAACCGCAAGTCGGTACAGCTAACAGTTACCGAAATATGGTGAAATAAAGAGCGACGCCATACTGCGTGGGGTTTGCATACTAGACAGTACAATTTAGAAAATTAATTAAAATATAACTAACGGTTATCAAGATATTGTCAAATAAAGGGAGGATCCATACAGTTATGGGGTTTCCGAGTTAGGTGGTAAAATTTCCGAAACCTTCATGAAATGTTAATAAGCACGAATAGCAATTTCATCCTAAAGTAATTAGTTATTTCCATGGAGTTTTAATACATTATGGAGTCTACCAAGATTAAATTTTAAAAGCTTTGGAAAATATATCTTGACATTTGTAGAGAGTATTAGAAATATGTTTTTATCCAAACGTTCCAGCTAGTACATATAACAGCTAGAGAGACACCGTGAAATAAAAACGTATTTGATCTTGAAATTTCAGAAAACAATTATTGATCCCAACAAAAATGAAATAAGATTTTACTTCTATGGGTTAAGTGACTACCTCACATTCGTCAGTGCAATTTCAATCAAAAGATTAATTGAGCTCTAAGTTTTCTTTTTCTTCGGGTAATTCCAAGCGTTCATCGAGCTCTCAAAAAGAATGAAAATTCTTTGTCAATATCTAATATAGCAACCGAGATATAAGGAATTGCGTATTTTATGGCGTCGTAAAAATACAGACCCACATGGATTTGTACTTTTGGGTCTTTGCTATAAGAAGAAGAAATTTCAGAAAACTACCTATGTACCTTAATAGACCACTAAATGGGCGGGCGCAGTGTGGCTTAGTGATAGAGTGCTTACCTCTGGTATATTGGGTCTTTTTTTTGATCCGCGGCCAAGTCAGTTTGTAGTGGACGTCGTATCTGTGGGTTTTCTAGGGGTAGTCCCGTTTCCTCTCACCTTTACATTCCATCAATTCTATCATCAACATTCACTTGCCTTAATCATAATCTCCCCTAGACAAAAATGCATAATCGTGGGTCACTACACTAAATATTTCCTTTTATTTCGTTTTAAAAGTAAATAGGCACTTACGTTTGATCGTATCTCTATGGGTTAAGTGAATACTCCAATAGTTTCTGCAAAAAAGACTAGGTAAACACCCTGTCACTAAGCTACTGTATCCCTGCCCATTGAATTGTCTATTAAGGTATATACAGTAGGCTTCAGATTTTTTTATAGCAAAGACCCAAAAGTACAAATCCATAAAGATTTCTATTTTTACGTCATAAAATATATAATTCCTTATATCTTGGTTACTACACTAGATATTGACAGAGAATTTTCACTCGTTTACACAGCTCGATGAACCCTTGGAATTGCCCGAAGGAAACCTAGAACCGATCGAAATTGTACTGAGATACTCACTTAACCCATAAAAGTACAATCTTAATTAATTTTGTTGGGACCAAAAATTGTTTCCGAGATTTAAAGATCTCAATATGCTTTTATTTCACGAGTAGTAGTAAAATAGATGTTCTGCGCCACTGACCCTCTACCGACTTTCTCAGTCTTGCCTGAAGCAGACAACGAATTTCCCAGTGCCGCCTGACACACTATGCCGGGAGACATATGGGGGATACGAGAAATCGAGCACCTTACACCGTCCACCCACGGTCTTTTACGACCTCCATTTTAGGGGTGAATTTGTGCCCTTTTATGAGCACTTTTTAGGGGGTGTACTCGTTCTCTTTTATGACCACATTTTAAGGGGTGAACTCGTTCCCTTTTATGAGCACCTTTCCAACCCCTACGAACACATAGAAGAGCAGATAACACATAAGAGTACGTAACACACAGCAGAGCAGATAACACATAAGAGTACGTAACATAACAAGGGTGTACTCGTTCTCTTTTATGAGCACATTTTAAGGGTGAACTCGTTCCCTTTTATAAGCACTTTTTCAACCCCTATTTTAACATAGCAGATAACACATAAGATTACGAACACATAGAAGAGCAGATAACACATAGCACTATTTTAACATAGCAGATAACATATAAGATTACGAACACATAACATAGCAAGGGTGTACTCGTTCCCTTTTATGAGCACTTTTTCAACCCTTATTTTAACATAGCAGATAACACATAAGATTACGAACACATAGAAGAGCAGATAACACATAGCACTATTTTAACATAAAAGAGCAGAAGACTACATAACATAGCAAGGGTGAACCCGTTTCCTTTTATGAGCATATTTTCCAACTCCTATTCTGAACATAGCAGATAACACATAGAAGAGCAGATAAAACATAGCACTTTTTTAACATAGCAGATAACACATAAGATTACGAACACATATAAGAGCAGAAGACTACATAACATAGCAGGCCTCCATTTTAAGGGTGAACTCGTTCTCTTTTATGAGCATATTTTTCAACAACTATTTTAACATAACAGAAATGACATAAGAATACGTAACAGCAGATAACTCATTCCAACACTTATTTTAACATAACGAGCAAAGATTACAATGGAACACCCACGGTCTACAAATAATCATTTTAGAGGGTGTATTCATTCATTCTCTTTGATGACCATTTTTTCCACCCCTAATTGAAATTACATAGCAGAGCAGATAATACATAAGATTCATTCCGTTTTATGAACACTTTTTATGGGGTGTACTCGTTCCCTTTTATGATTACTTTTTCAACCCCTATTTGAACATTTTAACATAGCAGAATTTATGAACACATTCTCCACCCCTATTTTAACGTAGCACTGATTTCGTTCCCAACCCTTAATTTAACCTAGCAGAAATGACACAAGCATGTCCCCAAACTACTGACCATCGTGAACAAAGGTCAAACTCAAAAACGAAACAACATATCGAGGTGCTGTTTCCACATTTAGTAATTGGTCATCAAATACTACAAGTTCCAAAATAATGATCATCGAGGTCAAAGGTCAAAGTACTTAAAACCTAATAACTCGAAAATGGATCCACATATTGAGGTGCTGTTTCCACATATAGTAATTGGTCATCAACTACTACAAGTTTCAAAAATAGTGGCCATCGAGGTCAAAGGTCAAAATACTTAAAACCTAATAACTCGAAAACGGAGCCAAATATCAAAGTGGTTTTCCACATTTAGCAAGAGGTCATCAACTAGTACACGTTCCAAAATAATGACCATCGAGGTCAAAGGTTAAAATACTTAAAACCTAATAACTCGCAAACGAAGCAACGTATTGAAGTGCTGTTTCCACATTTAGTAATTGGTCATCAATTAGTACATGTTAAAAAATCAAGACTATCGAGGTCAAAGGTCAAAGTACCTAAAACCTAATAACTCAAAAATGGATCCACATATTGAGGTGCTGTTTCCAAATCTAGTAATTGGTTATTAACTACTACATGTTTCAAAAATAATGGTCATCGAGGTCAAAGGTCAATCTCGTAAATGAAACCACATATTGAGATAACGTTTCCTCATTTAGTAAATTTGTGTGATCTATTCAATTTTGTACAAAGCAGAAAAAAAAGTGAAGAAGGAACAAATTTGAGTGGCTTATTTACTTTTGTATTAATGAGAAAAAATCAAAGGAGCACAATTTTAAGTAGCGCAGAATTTCTGTACCTTTTTGGGCTATTCAAATGGATTAACAAGAAAGAAAGCAAAGATATGCCGTATTAACTAGCTATGTATTAATTAAGCAAAACGAAGGGCTAGAGGGAACAAATTTCAGTGGTCTATTTTATTTTTGTACCAATCAGAAGAAAAGCAAAGATATGCCATTTTAACTATTTAAACAAACGAAAAGATAAATTTGAATGACCTATTCAATTTTGTACCAACGAGAAATGCAATTTTGTACTAATCAAATAAAAAAAACGAAGAAGGATCATTTTACCTAACTCAGACTTTTATACCATTTTGTACTACTCCAATAAACGAAGGAATACCAACAAGAAAAAAAAGAAGTGAAGATTAGGTGGATTATTTTCTTTTGTACCAACTAGAAAAGAGAAGAAGAGCTACTTTAACTAGCTCAGAATTTATGTAACTTTTGAACTACTGAAATGTTCTATTTTTGTATCAATCAGAAAAAAGCGAAAAAAGACCATTTTAACAAGCTCAGAATTCATATACATTTTGTACTAATCAAATATACGAAAGAATAAATTTAAGTGACCTATTCAATTTTGTACCAATGAGAAATGTCATTTTAACTGGATCAGAATTTTACTACTCAAATAAGCAATGGAGTATTTAGTTTTATACCACCGAGAAAAACAAAGAAATTGTACCATTTTGGAGTATTCAAATAAACAAAGGACTTATAATTTGTGTCAACTCTAAAAAGGGCAATTTTGTATTATTTCAACAAACAAAAGGAAAAAGCAAAAAGGACCATTTTAAACTAGTCTTGTAAACGAAGGCATAAATATGAGTGAGACCAGAGAAAAACCGAAGAATTCCCATTTTAACTAGTTCAATATTTCTGTACAATTTTGCAGTACCCAAATAAACGAAAGAAGGGCTATTTTATACTTTTTTGTACCATTAAAAAAACTGAGGATAACTTGAGTAGTCTAAGTGTTTGTACTCATTCGAAGAAAAGCAAAGAAGAACCATTTTAGGTAGCTCAGCTTTTTTATACCTAATGTTCTAACCATTTATAACAGGCTTAGATTTTTATACCTTTTTGTAATATTTGTACCAAACAAAAAAAGCTACACAAATAAACAAAGGAATAAATTTTTAATAACCACTAAAAGCGAAGAAAGACCATTTGAGTGTCCTATTGAATTTTATACCAACGAGAAATCTCATTTACAGGCCATGTTTTACTATTTAAACAAAAGCGAACATGGACTCAGAATTTTATATCATTTTGTAATATTCAAATTTGGATGGATTATTTAGTTTTGTACCAAGCAGAAAAGGTAAACAAAGGTATAAATTTGTACTGACCAGAACAGCGAAAACATTTATTGGAGGTGTTCTATTTCCTTTTGTACCAACGAGAACCATTTTAACTGGCTTAGAATTTTATACCTTTTTGTAACATTTGTGCCAAACAAAAAAGCGAGGAAATACCATTTTAAATAGCTCAGAATTTCTTGACCATGTTGTACGATTTAAAGAAGCGAAGGGATAAATTCAATTTTTCACCAACGAGAAATGCCAGTTTAACTAACTCAGCATTTTATACCATTTTAAAATTTTTAATAAACAAAGGAATATACTAGTACTAACCAGAAAAAAGCAAAAGAAAGAACTTTTGTACCATTCCAATTAACGAAATAATAAATTTAATCGTTCTATGTTTTATACCCACGAGAAAAAAATTAACATCCATTTTATTTAAATAAACAAAAGAATAAATTGGTACTAACTTGAAAAAAGCGAAAAATGACCATTTTAACTGACTCAGAAGTTCTATACCATTTTGTACTATTTATGAAGGAATAACTTTTGAATGAGCATTTTTTATAACATTTTATAATATTCAAATAAACGAAGAAATAAATTCGGATGGAGTATTTAGTTTTGTACCAAGCGAAGGCGAAGAAGGTCTATTTTAAATAACTCAGCATTTTATACCTTTTTATGCTATTTAAATAAACGAAAAAAGCAAGGAAATACCATTTTAACTAACTCAGCATGTTATAACTTTTTGTGCTACCCATTTGAGTGGTCTACCCAATTTCTTGACCATGTTGTACTTTTTAAACAAACAAAGGAATAAATTTGTGTGACCTATTCACTTTTGTAGCAAGTAGAAAAATGAAAGAATAAATTTGAATGGCTTAAGCAAAGAAGGTCAATGGTAACTAGCCTTTCTGTGTTATTAAATTTGAGTGACCTATTGAAGAATGAATAAATTTTGTTTGCAATTAAAAAAGCGGAGAAGGTCTACTTTCTGTACCAACTAGAGAAAAACAAAGAAAGACCATATTCTGCTATTCAAACAAACGAAGGAATAAATTTGTGTGACCTATTCACTTTTATAGCAAGCAGAAAAAAGCCCCTTTCAGTTTTATAGCAACCACGAAGGTCCATTATAACAAGCTCGGTATTTTTATCTTTGTAGTGCTACATTTTATATTTTTGTGTCATCCAGAGAACAATTTAAATTTACTCTCACGTCACTAAGTAAGGCTCATAAAATATTTGAACGTGAGATTTAACAAACAAGAGTTGCATCAACATACTTCATAGCAATTGAGGTTATTAAGAGACTAAGACGTACTAAAGAAAAAAGAAGAAACAGCATGCTTGGTCATTTTGAATCACAGCAGAAGAATCAGCTCATCAAGGAGAAGAAACGTTTTTTAAAGATCCATGTTGAACACAATCTATAAAGAGTGCTGAAGATATTTAAGCAACGTTACGAATGCGTTACCCTACATTTGTATTGCTACAATAGTGAGGGTCCTACGGTACTTGCTATTGCTCAACGATTCAATTATTTTTTTAGAATTTCCTTCCACGTCTACGTTCAAAAAGACAAATATATAGTTTTGCATTTATGTATTTTATTATAATGGAATATAAGTTTATGGAGTATATTTGGAAAATAATAGAACATACATCATGATGTAATATTAACGAATTGTTTTTTATTGCCTTGAAACATATTAATTGATTGTAATATAAGACGGAGAATGCATAGAACACCTTAAAAATTATTTTTTGATTCGTTTTGGCTGAGGAGCAGAAAAAATGACTAGCATGGAGATTGTTTATGTTTCACCTAGAGAAAAAGAAATTCAGCGTGAAAACCAAAACCCTATACTGTTAATTCAGCCATCTAATCCAGATTTGCCAGATGAATTACGTGATAAAGTCAGAATCATATATCCAACACAAGAAATAGAAGAAGTGTATCATTTTAGACGCTATAATAGATATAATGATGAAATACTCCCTGAAAGTGAGGATGACAGTGTTTCAAATATAACTGTTTTGAAATGGAAGCTAATGAGTGTGAGTGTACTAGTGAAAGTATTAGTGATACATGTGTTATACAATTATTTAATAAGTACACACCAAATTCAGTATTATTATGTGAAGCATGTTCTGAACATAATGAAAATGAAAAAGATCACAGCTGTTTGCTGCGGTATGATTACGAGTTATTACAAAAGGTGTGGACCATCTTAATTAAACGTGAAATGAGAGAGAAAATCTATAAACTTTATTTAAAGAAGCATTTTAAAGGTTGTAATATTAAGAACACTTATACTTTGGAGAAAAAATTTAATCTGTTGTATGAATACATTACAGAGTGTGATTATTATATCAACAAAATAGTAGAAATATTTTTAGAGAAAGATAAACAATTATTTAATTCTGTAAATGAACACTCAGACACTGTAGCATATG